>NW_028318026.1:2769000-3076666 GCF_062004578.1 Staurois parvus | reverse complement strand
GGAATACAAAGGCAGAGGACTAAGGAGTGGATTAAAGAAGGGAGTATCCCTCACAGTCCTGCAGCCACACAGGTTCTCAACATCACAGTAAAGACCATATCTTCATATTGAAGGAGAGTATATCCATCCAAGCTGGACATTCACTTTGCACATTGAGATATAATTGTTGTTTATTCAGAGACTTTTTATTATTTTTTACATTTCTCATATTTTATAATATTTATTATTTCTTATTTACTTTTTAATTTCACTTATCAAATTATATGATGAATGTTTTTCACTGATGGAAGATTTGCACATTGTTATAAGGATTGCACATTTAGTGACGTTATAATATGATATGAATTTATTTTTCACTAGTTATAATTTTATATAATTAGTTACATTTAATATTAATTTATTTTTCACAAATCATAATTTTATACAATTAATCACAGTACATTTATTCTCAGATTTTATTTATAAGCACTTTTTGATTCACACTTTTTTGTGGATATTAGAGCGCGGTTAATATTTAAATTCATTTTTGATAAACGCACATCACATGAGAGTGGGCTTACTAACCAGCGATCTAGTACTTATACCTTCATAATATACCTCAGTGGCTCGCAAGCCAATTTGTTTGTAATAGAATGATACAATATTCGGACAATGCGCCACACACCTCCAACTCCGAGACCTTGAAATGTCCCAACATCTGTCTGTGCCCCGATCACAGGCAGCCGTAATGAGACATCTGGGGGGAATCCCCCAACAAGCAGACAGCTGCAGAGCAGTGTGCATACAACGGCAGCCTGCCAGGACCCGAATTCTACAGCAGAAGACAAGACATCACTACACTCACCGCCACCCAGATGTTGTTCTGCTGCCGGTCAGTGGACAGAGTCTGCTGGCCATACATATAAAGATCGGATCATTCAATACGGCCATTCTAATGAATCTGAGCTTTTAGGCAGTTTCATCAAATAATTGTAGTCATCAAATCTGATCATTAGAACCTGGAGGAAAAGCCAATAGAATGGGGCCAAACTGGTCATTTGTATTGTGCTGAATGAGCAACAAATCCTGTATGGATTGATTGTTTATCTTCACATGTAAGGCCACCATAACCACTTACCCCAAGTTCACACCTAAGCGTTTTCTGCAGCTCTTTGCAGAAACGCAGCACAGTCCATTTAACATGATTTCCTATGGGAAATATTCACATCTTCGCGGTTTCACTTTTTTTTTTTTTTTTTAACGCAAAAAGTTGCGTTTTTGGTTCTATAGACTTCAATGGAAACGGCGCAGAAAAGCATGTATTGAGTTTTTGATGAGTTTTGAATCTGCCTAGCAAACAAAAAAAAAAAACAAAAACAAAAAAAACGCAGTAAAACCACAAGTGCAAAAATTCCAAACACTGCAGAAATGGGTCAAACGCAACCTGCATAGGTGTGAACCTAGCCTTAAGGACCGCCCACAACGTACTGCGGACGGGCAGCCTGTGCAGGCAAAGCGACGTATAAGGCTCTGTACAGAGAGAACGATCGGTTTCTTATTCCTGCAAACCAGGAATAAGAAACAAAGATCTGTTAGTAAATGCAGCACACATTACACATTGTTAGGCACCCATTTAACCCCTTGATCACCTAGATGTTAACCTCTTCCCACCCAGTGTTATAAATACAGTGAATAGTATTATCACCAATTCCTGTATTTGTGTCACTGGTGATGTCAGTTTCAGCCCCCAGCATAAGTTAGTGTCAGATTGTCCGCCGCATTATTAAAATATACACATACATATATACAGAGAGATATATATATTTTTATTATACACACACATTTACAGTGAGGAACAGAAGTATTTGAACACCCTGTGATTTTGCAAGTTCTCCCACTTAGAAATCATGGAGGGGTCTGAAATTCACATTGTAGGTGCATTCCCACTCAGAGACAGAATTAAAAAAAAAAGGAAATCACATTGTATGATTTTTAAAGAATTTATTTGTCTTGCACTACTGAACACAAGTATTTGAACACCTAAGAAACAGCAAGAATTCTGGCTCTCAAAGACCTGTTACTGTGCCTTTAAAAAGTCCACCTCTACTCCACTCATTAATATAACTTATTAGCACCTGTCTGGGCTCTTTAAAGACACCTGTCCACCCCACAGTCAGTCAGACGCCAACTACTACCATGGGCAAGACCAAAGAGCTGTCAAAAGACACCAGAGACAAAATTGTGGACCTCCACAAGGCTGGAAAGCGCTACGGGGCAATTGCCAAGCAGCTTGGTGAAAATAGATCAACTGTTGGAGCAATTGTTAGAAAATGGAAGAAACTAAAGATGACTGTCAATCTCCCTCGGACTGGGGCTCCATGCAAGATCTCACCTCGTGGAGTATCACTGATAAGAAAGGTGAGGAATCAGCCCAGAACTACAAGGGAGGAGCTGGTCAATGACATGAAGAGAGCTGGGACCACAGTTTCAAAGGTCACTGTCGGTAGAACACTACGCCGTCATGGTTTCAAATCATGCATTGCACGGAAGGTTCCCCTGCTCAAGTCATCACATGTCCAGGCCCGTCTGAAGTTTGCCAATGACCATCTGGATGATCCAGAGGAGGCATGGGAGAAAGTCAAGTGGTCAGATGAGACCAAAGTAGAACTTTTTGGTCTAAACTTTACTCGTCGTGTTTGGAGGAAAAAGGATGAGTTGCATCCCAAGAACACCATCCCTACTGTGAAGCATGGGGGTGGTAACATCATGCTTTGGGGTGCTTTTCTGCGAAGGGGACAGGATGACTGCACTGTATTAAGGAGAGGATGAATGGGGCCATTTATTGTGAGATTTTGAGCAACAACCTCCTTCCCTCAGTCAGAGCATTGAAGATGGGTCGTGGATGGGTCTTCCAACATGACAACGACCCAAAGCACACAGCCAGGATAACCAAGGAGTGGCTCTGTAAGAAGAATATCAAGGTTCTGGAGTGGCCTAGCCAGTCTCCAGACCTACATCCAATAGAACGTCTTTGGAGGGAGCTGAAACTCCGTGTTGCTCAGCGACAGCCCCAAAACATGACAGATCTAGAGGAGATCTGTGTGGAGGAGTGGGCCAAAATCCCTGTTGCAGTGTGTGCAAACCTGGTCAAGAACTACAGGAAACGTTTGACCTCTAATTGCAAACAAAGGCTTCTGTACCAAATATTAACACTGATTTTCTCAGGTGTTCAAATACTTATGTTCAGCAGTGCAAGACAAATGAATTCTTTAAAAATCATACAATATGATTTCCTGAAATTTTTTTTAAAATTCTGTCTCTCAGAGTGGGAATGCACCTACAATGTGAATTTCAGACCCCTCCATGATTTCTAAGTGGGAGAACTTGCAAAATCGCAGGGTGTTCAAATACTTCTGTTCCTCACTGTATGTGTACACATACACACACTAGTTTGTAGACTGTATAACTTTCATGCAAAGCAATTAATATACACTTTGTGGGATTTTTTTTTTTTTTTTTACTAAAGACATGTAGGAGAATACATTTTGGCAACAATTTATGAAGAATTTTTTCTAATTTTGTTATTTCATGTTTTATAGCAGAAAGTAAAAGATTAGGTTTTTTTCTAGATTTTCAGTCTTTTGTTTATATTGCAAAAAAGAAAGCTTTCTTTTGGTGGTAGTTGATCACCACTGGATTCTTTGTTTGAAAAAAATTACACAAATTTTGCTTGGGTACAGCGTTGCATGACCACACAATTACTAGATAAAGCGCAGTGCTACATAGTAAAAAATGGTCTTGTCGTGAATAGATAAATCCTTCCAGAGCTGAAATGGATAAGGACCTGCTATAGGTAAACATTTCTCATTGTCCATAGCAACCAATCATCTCCAGACTGTCATTTGTATAGGTATGTTTAACCCCTTCCACCTACACTGATATCCCTTTAAAAAGTTCAGAAAGTCCAGGCAGGTAGGAAAGATCAGTGATCATGTGCCCACTGTAATTGGCTATCACAGTGGTCACATAATTGGGAGTCGGTACCACCAGTTACTGTCTGATAGTGGCTGCCGAGAGATGTCCGACAGTTCAGTCTCTGTGCTGGAAGTGCACTCTCAGCAAAGGAAAGAAACATCAGCTGTCCAGTAACACACATGTGCATTAAAGCGTTTTAACGGAATGTTGAATTTGTATCGTCCAATGCCTGAAACACGTAGTTCCGGGCGTCGGGCAGGTAGCTTTTCTTCAACATTTAGCCCTGCTGCGGGCAAGCAGTAGGGCTCACCTGTTGGGTGAAAGCATTCGGACAGCAGCGTTGCCACCAGATTGCTTTCACACAGTCCACCACTGTGCCAGCCTCCGCCCCCCTCCCGCGTGCGAACCCCCACTCGCCAAGTCTCCTGGGCTCCGTTTGCCCATCTGCGGGCCCAGGACTGGCAGTGTGTGCCGGCGGCTAGAGGGGAGGGAGGAGAGCAAACACGTCTGTTCCCCTCCCCTTCTTGGCCCTTCGTTTGACGTCACTTGCTGGTCCCCATTCACAGATTCCTGGCCATTGAGGCCGGGAAAGAATGAAATGTGGTGTGATATGCACTGCATTACATTCAGGGGAGCACAGGCGAGACCCTGGACGTCTCATTAAAGAGAACCGGTCACCAAAAAAAAATCATCACACAGGGGATTTTTTGTCCCCTATCTGATGCAAATAAAAAAAGTTAAAAAAAAAAAAAAAAAAAAAAAAAAAAAAAAAAAAAAAGAAGAACCGACCCATACACACTTACAAAAGTAAAAGTGGGTGCTGGGGCGCCTACACATGAAAATACATATGATACATATCGCCGTACATGCCAGAATGAGAACAATAATTCTAGCATGAGACCTCCTCAACAACATTATACGGATTACCTATAAAGGGGCTTTAAAAGGGTCGCCTATACAAAATATAGGTTACTGAAGTTTGTCGCCATTTCACGAGCGCACGCAAATTTAACACAAATTTAAGGTTTAACATGTTGGATATCCATTTACTCGGTGGAACCTCCTTTTCTACATTTTACAAAAAAATAGGGTAATATATTGCTTTTTTGTGACCTAAAATTAGTGTATTTTTTACTGAAATTTTTTGCAAACCTTTGCAATAATATCGTGCAACATAAAAAATTGGAACTACCACTATTTTATTCTCTAGGGTCTTTGCCTTCAGAAAATATATAATGTTTGGGGGTTTTGTGTAATCGTAAAGCCTAAAATGATTTTTTAACGCGTGCAAAAAAAAGCAAAAATGGTTCTGGCATCAAAAAGGATAAACCCGACACTCCCCTTCCCTGACGAGCACCCAATCAGTGCTCATTACACTGCACGGTCTCTCCCCTCCCTACTAGTCCCCGGGTATGGTGCTGGAGACAGGCAGGGAGGGGAGGAGGAGATAAACAGTGCAGTGATAAAAAATTAAACATTTAAGTCGCCATAAAGCCCCTTTCAATTTTAAAAGTCCCAGACATTCCTAACAGCACCTCCGATTTAAATACGGTTTTGGTTAAAACTGATTTTTTTTTTTTTTTTTTTATCAGGACAAGTGGATTGTCAGGAGGGACACGTAGATTGGGACACTGATTTAGTCCCTGGACAAGTAGTTTTTTCAAAAATTTCCACACCCCTGCATTACTAAATCCACAACAAAATCAGTCTGTATATGCAGTAAAGAATGCTCGTTATACTCACTGTGGAACCTAAGGGGTTAATCCTCTGCACTGTGTAAAAAGCTGTTTTATCCTGTCTTTCTGATCCTCCCGGTTTACTGTCCCCAATTCTTCTGCTGATAGTACAGAGCTTTAGGAGTCATTCTGCACATGCTCAGCTTATTGATAAAGTTTTTCTTTTCTTGGGAGAGTGCATGTGATCAGCACAGAGCCAACTGACACTGTCCACACAGAGGGTCAGGGGTCATGCAGCCTCATAGGACAATCAGGGGAGAATGAAAACTTCTCCTACAAGCTTGAACAAGTGCTCTGCTGGACACTGATAGAAGACTGCCAAATACTGCTGATGAGAAAAGGTATTTATCAGTTTATATTTACTAAAATAATTGCATTTCCATGTTGTGTGCACTGTGAGAGACCAGATATAGTGAATGCAGCGTCCTGGATTTAGTAACACTTTAAAACCCACCTTTAGAGTGCCAGATAGATGTGTTTAGGCTAGGTTCACATTTGTGTGGGAGTGTTTGTAGATCACACACATTCCCGCACTAAAATGCACTGTTTTAAGAAAATACGCGTCGGTGCCATTAACGCTTCATGGACTGAACAATAGTTTTCTGCACACGGAAACACGTGCCCACAGTAACATGCGGTTTATGTGCAGCTGCACTTGATGAAGAGGTGCAGGGACTTTCTCCTGCAGAATACGTAGGCACAGCAGCTCATTTCAATGAATAGGCCTCTGTGCACGCCCTATCACTGCATGTAGAAGGGTACAAACCTAGCCCTACATAGGCAGCAGAAGGTTAATAGACCCAGAAAACTGACGGATTGCTATATGCAACAAAGAAAGCCAACTGTAACGTGGTTTCCAACTGGTCAGGGAGCACAAGCAAGGACTCATTCACATCAACCCTGGTGTGTGATGTGCTGGGGCAGAGTCATTACAACACACAAAATGCCACCTATACACCGTGGTACATTGCAGTATGTTGGGGTAACATGCGGTTCAGTGAGTTGCGCTGTGTAAAAAGGCAGCACGTCTACACTGCAAATCACCTTAGCACAGCTTTGTGTATAGTTCTCTGGGCCCTGCATCTCAAAGACAGTGTGAATGAGCCCCAACAGTAAACATTTCCTCCAGATGCAACAAGGGGCCCTTCTTTGGCCTCGTGCACACTGGCTGTTCAGCCTCGGGAAATGAGGCCCTGGTGTTTAGGTGCTGCCGATGGTACTTACATTTATGGCAGTATGTGCCCAGGAACAAATACTCAGGATGCAGACTGCGTGCATTACAGGCATTTTATTCTTATCGCCAGTGGGCTGAGAAATAAAAAAAAAATACACACACAACCCACATAAATGACAGATTCCTCCACCAACACAATCAAGGTGGGTGGAGGAATCCCCCCTCAGGTCATTGTATCCTGTTGTCGCAATACACTGATCAGCATCTGCAGCCGCTAATTGACAAAAATGTTCCAGTATGCCCCTTTGACAGAAGTCGGCTTCTATTAAAAACACACAGACCCATAGCTCCATTCAAGACTGGCCTCTCCTACACATGGACAACCTGGGTGCCAGCCACCAGTCTCTCCCCTGAGCATAGCGAAAAATATCAGCCGCACTCCAGTTAGCTCTTCTTGTAGCACTTTTAATAATCAATGAATTGACTGCTTAAAGTGATGTCTCCAACCCAAAACCAAGCCTCACTGACGCATTTCACCACTCCTGGCTTGCTCAAGGATAGGGGGAGTCCCTGTGAGCAAGGCAGGAGTGGTGAAATGCATCAGTAAGGCCTGGTTTTGGGTGGAGTGCAGCTGAAGTTTTTCCCTATTTTCAAATAGACTTCAGTTGATCAGGAAAGGCCACACACTGATCATAATTTGGCTGGTCCTTGCTGAACCAGCCAAATTTCACTTTATGGCCAGTATATAGCTTGGTTCACACCTATGCATGTCAGGTTTCGGCCATTTTGGCTGCACAACTTCCATTGACAAATAGTAGACAAGAAGCTAAAGGTTGACAACAGCTTAAGTCAACTACCACCTATAGGTCCTCCATGATCTGATGGAACTGTCACTGGTAAAGTGCCTGGATTCATTCAACAATCAAAAGATGATTGAAAGCAGTTGATGTTACTTGACAATTGCTGTATTTGGTTGGCATAAAAATGACCACATACAATGAAACTTTCAGGCATCAACCAATGTTTCAAAAACTAGCCAATCACTGCAACGTACCACCTTGACTGATTAGCCATGCTTGCATTTAAAAGTTGATTAAAGTTCCATAAACCTGTTCAGTCTTTCCAACCAACTTCCCATCGCAATAACAGACAGATTTGGTCAATTTCCCCCCACCCTACTATCTAGCAATGTACAGCAATGGCGGTAATTTGGTTGAATCCATTGTTGAGTAATTTGGTTGAATCCATTGTTGAGGATGGGAAGGAAGTGGAGAGTCATCCCACCTATGGCCACATAGGAGCCAACCATGGACACCCAATGGTCAACCTCAGCCAGTGTTCCACTGAAAAGCGATCCAATCACAGCAACATACCCCTCCCCACTTCCTTGGAAGTATTTGCATGTAAATGTTGGTCAAAGTTCCATAAAAAAAATGTCTTTCCAACCAATTTTTAAACATGACCAAAGTAATCAAGGTGGTACGTTGACCAGACTGGCTAACTTTTGCAGTGGAACGTTGGCTGAGGTTGACCATTGGGTGTCCATGGCTGGCTCTTATGCTGACGGTAGGTGGGATGACTCTCTAATTCCTTCCCATCACACCCAACAATGGATGCTGCCAAAGTACCACCATTGATGCACGTAGCCAGATGGCAGGTTGGCCATGCTCTAATCTAAGTTATTATTGTGATTGGGAATGTGGTTGGAAAGAATCAAACTGCAATCACAATAATTAACATATCCAGTCATTTTCCCAACACCCTGCTTTCTAGCCAAGTACATCAATTTTATGGCATCCACCATGGGTGTGATAGGAAGGAATTAAGAGAGTCATCGCACCTACAGCCAGCATAGGATGCCCAATGGCCAACCTCAACCAACAACCCACTGCAAAAGTTAGCTGGTCAATATACCACCTTGACTTCATTGGTTGTGTTCCCATTTAAAAGTTGGTCATAATTCCATAAAAGCGGTTGAGTCTTTCCAACCAACTAACCATCACAATAACAATCAGATCGAGTCAATTTCCCACCACTCTGCCATCTAGCTATGTACATCAATGGTGATAATTTGGCAGAATCCATCATTTGGTGTGATGGGAAGAAAGCAAAGACTCATCTCACCTACAGCCAGCATAGGAGCCATCCATGGATGCCCAATGGTCAACTTCAACCAATGTTCCACTGGAAAAGCTAGCCAATCTGTTCAACATACCACCTTCACTTCTTTGGTTGTGTTCCCATTTAAAAGTTGGTCATAATTTCATAAACACCATTGAGTCTTTCCAACCAACTTTCCACCACAATAACGAAGAGATTCTGGCAATTTCCCACCACCCTGCCATCTAGCTTTGTAAAACAATGGTGGTAATTTGGAAGAATCCATTGTTGGGTGTGATGGGAAGAAAGTGGAGACTCATTGTAGGGCCAGCATAGAAGCCACCCATGGACACCCAATGGTCTTACCGAGAAGACCGCGTTCTGCAGTCCGAACGGAATGGGGGTGAGCCTGGCCAGAGCGACCACCTTGAGCCCGCCGCCCCCTTCCACCACTCGTATGACAGCGCCTAGTCGTTGGCTGCTCTCGATCTTGGCCAGCACCCAGTGGGTGAGCAGCTTCTTGCACAGCAGGTGGGCGATGAAGGTGCCGATGAGCACGCCGACGATGACCAGTCCGATGCCCAGCACCAGGCCATACAGGTAGCCGGCAGCCACGTTGAGGACGATGTAGCCCCACACACAGGGCAAGGAGACCAGGATGAAGCCCACGATGAAGAGCAGCACTCCAACCACACTGTCCAGGCTCTCCACCCACAGCAGAAGGTCCTTCAGGTAATGCCGGGCCAGCGCTAGGGAGGCGCAGCAGACGGCACTCAGCGCACACAGCAGCACCAGGCTCCGGCACCAACACAGCCCTCCCCCCGGACAGCTCCACGGATCTCCCGGCGGAGGGCTCGGCGTGTGATTGTCCTCCCCGGGCTCCGAGCCCAGCAGGCTGTCAGAGGGCTCCCGGCCGCCACCGTGCATCCAGCGGCCCAGCGTCTGGCGGCCGAGGAGCTGCAGCGCGGAGCCCGTCATGGCGTGTCACGCTGCCGCCCGCAGAGCTCTCCCCGGTAGTCCCCGGTGCGGGGGCATCGCGCACAGCGGAGGGCTGAATGGCTGCAGACGGCACGTCCCGGACAGCGTTTTCTCTCCGGGGCACTGCGCTGCGACTATGCTCTGATCACGTCACGGGGAAGCGTCCGCCCACTACACGCAGCCCATTGGCTGCGGGAGGCGAAACAAGAAAACAACCGCGATAAATCTCCTCCCTCTTTTCTTTCTGACTGTAGAGGCGGGGGCGTGGTCAGCCTGGCCAGCGATGCATTGGTGAAGCGTGGGGAGACACACCTCCGTGGTCATAGCTCCGCCTTTTTTTAAAAGTTGTGCTTCCCGAAGCCACGCCCTTTAGTCCGGGGCTGCTGTGCCAGCTGTGCGCTGTTGTCAGAGGGGTGCGCAGACCCGGGACCCGGACATGATCCCTGCATGGCAATGGGTTCATTTACAGCAGAGGCGGCTCAGTGCCGGTTTAAACGCAGCACAACTGCGGTACACGTGCGTGGGCAAGAAAAGTGAATGCATTCCAATGAGCCCCATTCACACCACTGTAGTGACATGTGTTTGACCCTGGGGCGGACTGACCATTTGGAAACTCGGGCACTGTTCGAGGGCCCGGGGTCAGTAGGGGGCCCCATGAGATGCTCCTGGTACCTTTTTCATAGGCTTTTTTGAGTTTGGGCAAGGACACAGGGGCCCCATGATCCCCTATTGCCCGGGGGCCCCATGAGTTGTCAGTCCGCCCCTTTAACTTTGACCTGTTCCAGTCCGGGCCAGTTCTGACATGTCAAACGGAAAACTACTTCTAAACATTCTATATCTCTAAGCAGCGGCCCTAGAGGATACAATGGTGGATGTTGCATATTTTTATGTCACATGATATTTGCACAGTGGAATTTGAAACAATGTTTTTTGGAACAAATACAAATTAATGAGATTTAATGCGCTAAAATACAAGATAATACCCAATTGGTAAAATATAAACGATGTTATGCCGAGCAAAGAGACACCAAACATGTCATGCTTTAAAATTGAGTACATCCCTGGAATGGCACCAGACTACACCGCCTAAAAATCTCCATAGGTAACCGCTTGTCAACCGCGCTATAGTTGAAAGCCGGCTACAGCGCGGTATTCCAGTTCTGGGAGGGCATCCATGGACGCCCAGCAGCGCGCACCCACCGCCTGAGAGACCATGCTCTCACAGTAGATATTGTTCATCCCTTGTGAGAGCAATAAATTAGATTGAAAATAAAAATAAATGAAAGAAGCAGTGTAAAAAGGAAATTTTAAATAAAATAAATAATTAAAAAAAAATGTAAAGCATCCCTGTGCCCTTGTACGAAGGTGAGTGCCCGAGTGCTCGAATGGTCAGTCCGCCCCTGGACGAGCACATACTGGCCATAGCTAATCAACCAGCTTGTATGCAGCTATAGCAAAGATGGCTGCTGTGTCTAGAGGCGGCATTTAGCCACCTCTGATCGCAGCAAAGTGTCTACATATGAACTCTCATGGTAATGTAGGCTAAGCCTGTCACTGCTCTCTGGGTCCCAAACATGCAGTCCTTTGCAGCCAATTCACAGCAGAAGGGTTAACATTTGTGTCTATTGCTGTGTCCCCACTGGGGAGATTTACTCCCTATAGTTGTCCTGGTGACCACTGTAACCATGATGAGTAATCCAGAAATGTATGGGTGTCGCTGGTAGAGGAGGTGAGATCTTCTAACAGCACATTAGTGACTGGGATTTGGTCTCATGCACATGGCACTGGTGATACATCATGTCAAGGTTCTTCACAAATACTGGTCCATAGTGCACCTCGACTCATAGACCTCATGCATACAGACAGAAAAAAAAAGCTGGTTTTACGCCAAGTTTACACTTGTGTTTGGAGGTTGGTAAAAACAAGTAGGTGAGCCACGTTTTTACCGACCCCCCCCCCCCCCAGCTGCAAATGCAGTCATACAGGGGTGTATACATGCTGTGCTGCTTTGCTTCACAGCCACAGTGAGAATTATTCCACCGTAGTACTCAGCAAGCAGTACCACCTATCAAATGAGGCTTGTTAGCTTAATGGGGTCACCCTGCAACTGTACTGTATTGCACATGGTTGCAGCTCAGTGTTGCAGGTTTGTAGGGATTAAAACAGGCAGTAAGGAGGCAACATAATGCCTCCTGACCACCTGTCAAACACCCTCTGAAGAGCGATGCACCAGGGTGGTTCTTCAGAGGATAATGCATGTATAAATGAGCCCTTAAAATTTTAGGCACCACAGATGCGCCTTAGAATGCCTATCATGCACGCACGCACACGTTACAGCCTTATACCAAAATGGATTACATTAATTTTTTTTCTCAACATTCTACAAACAATACCCCATAATGGCAACATAAAAGAAGTTTGTTTTGAAATCTTTGCCATTTATTAAAAATAAAAAAAACTAAAAACCCCACATGTACATAAGTATTCACAGCCTTTCCTCAGTACTTTGTTGAAGCACTTTTAGCACCAATTACATCCTCAAGTCGTTCGGAGTATGATGCTACAAGCCTGGCACACCTATTTTTGGGCAATTTCTCCCATTCTTCTTTGCAGTACCTCTCAAGTTCCATCAGGTTGGAGGGGGGGAGCGTCAGCGCACAGCCATTTTCAGATCTCTCCAGAGATGTTCAATCGGATTCAAGTCTGGGCCACTCCTGGACATTCACAGAGTTGGCCCGTAGCCACTCCCTTGTTATGTGGGCTGTGTGCTTAGGGTCATTGTCCTGTTGAAAGATAGACCGTCGCCCCAGTCTAAGGTCCAGAGTGCTCTAGAACAGGTTTTCATCAAGGATGTCTCTGTACATTGCTACATTCATCTTTCCTTCGATCTTGACTAGTCTCCCAGTTCCTGCCACTGAAAAACATCCCACAGCATGATGCTGCCACCACCATGCTTCACTGTAGGGATGGTATTGGCCAGGTGGTGAGCAGTGCCTGGTTTCCTCCAGACATGACGCTTGGCATTCAGGCCAAATAGTTCAATCTTTGTTTCATCAAACCAGAGAGTTTTGTTTCTCATGGTCTGAGTCCCTCAGGTGCCATTTGGCAAACTCCAGGTGGGCTGCCATTTGCCTTTTACTGAGGAGTGGCTTCTGTCTGGCCACTCTACCATACCAGCCTGATTGGTGGAGTGCTGCAGAGATGGCGGTTCTTCTGGAAGGTTCTCCTCTCTCCACAGAGAAACGCTGGACCTCTTTCAGAGTAACAATCGGGTACTTGGTTACCTCCCTGGCTAAGGCCCTTCTCCCTCAATCACTCATTTTGGCCAGACGTCCCGCTCTAGGAAGATTCCTGGTGGTTCCAAACGTCTTCCGTTTAAGGATGATGGAGGCCACTGTGCTCATTGAGACCTTCAATGCTGCAGAAATGTTTCTGTACCCTTCCCCAGATCTGTGCCTTGATACAATTCCTCGGACTTCATGGCTTGGTTTGTGCTCTGACATGCACTGTTAACTATGGGACCTTATATAGACAGGTTTATGCCTTTCCTGCACATGTCCAATCAACTGAATTTCTCACAGGTGGACTCCAATCAAGTTGTGGAAACATCTCAAGGATGATAAGTGGGAACAAGATGCACCAGAGCTCAATTTTGAGTATCATGACAAAGGCAGTGAATACTTATGTACATGTGGATTTTTTTATTTTTAATAAATTGCAAAGATTTCAAAATGAACTTCTTTCACGTCATTATGGGCTATTGTTTGTAGAATGTTGAGGAAAAAATAAATTTAATCCATTTTGGAATACGGCTGTAACATACAAAGTATGGCAAAAGTTAAGCGCTGTGAATACTTTCAGGATGCACTGTATATATATATATATTTTATGTGGGAACTCGCTTCCAGTGTTAGAGCTTTTCTTGTTAAAACACACAGAAACTCGCTTCTTTCAGGGCCTTGTTGCCCAATTTTATTTAAAAGAAAAAGTTCCAGAAACACAAATGCTTCCCACACAGGGGTATCCACCATCAAACCAATTCAGCCTTCTGGCTCTTTCAGCTACACAGCTTTATATATGTCTCCTACAGACTCCTTCCACAAGGTTGTTTTTGCACACAGCAAACCTTTAGTACACAGCTATTCTGGCTCCCACCTCTACTCGGTGAAGCCCACCTGACTCCACAGCAGAGACCTCCTGTCTGCCGGGGGTGGAGCCCTCCTGACTCCGTCTGCCGGGGTGAAGCCCAGAATCATGGCCTGGCCTCCACAAAAAGGCCTGCACACACCTGTGCAATCAGCGCGCTGGCTGCTCTCAAAATATGGGCCCAGGATTGGAGATTTCATCCCTCCCAAATCTCTTAGAAATCTCCAGGCTACAGGTCCCAAAACAGGCTTTACAAACCAAAGAGGAAACTGATAAACCAGTTTCCTCTGCATTATTGCATTATGAGAACTGCCTGGAGCCCCTCAACCTGTATGGTTGAGAATCCTGGGTCTCCATCGTGATTTCCACTGTGGCAGGATACCGCACTGCCACAATATATTTATATATATATATATATATATATATATTTTATTTTTTTTTCCCCGGTTATAGACACAATTTTACATTTATGTGTTAAAGCAGAGGTCCAGCCGTTTTTGTGTTTATTAAAAGTCAGAACCTACAAAAACTGTAACTGCTTGCTTTTAGTAAACACGCACTCATCTGTCCCAGGGTCCAGCGATGTGCTCACCCGCACTGTCCTTTCTCTCCTTCTTCCTTTTCCGCTGCTGGCATCTCAACTGTGGGCACCAGGCTGTGACAGCTTGTGGCATCACAGCCGGGTGCCTACTGAACATGCGCGAGTCACGCTGTGCATCCTGATTGGTCCAGCAGTCTTCTGGGACCTGTGAAAGTTCCCATGAGACTGCGGGAGAAAAGGAGCTGAACTTCCGGCTCACTTCTCTACAGCAAACTGAGTCAGAAGTGGGAGCGGGTACCTGTCAAAATCAGGTATCTGCTCCCCCCCAAAAAGCTGCCAAATATGGCAGTGGAGGGGGTGAGGAGGCAAACAAGCGGAGTTTTCACTTTTGGGTGGAACTTTGCTTTAATTCCAGTCTGTGTTTGGGGGAGGGGGTTACAGTAGCCCTGAAATCACAGAGGACATTCCCACAATGCATCAGGGTCTGGTCACATGACATGTATCGAGCTGCTTTGCTAAAATCTATTGTTTGTAATAGGTTCAGTTTGCCGTGTTGGTGTGTGCCATGGAGAATGTTGTATTTGTTCCAACACACAGCCTCACTTTTTAAAACAAAAAAATAAAAAAAACACACAAAAATCAACACATTTAAAAACACGTATCAATCAACTCAAGTGTACTTGTGTCAACACGTTAAATGCAGCGCAAGTGGTGTGAGGAGTTTTTTCAGGAGTTTTTAAATGGATTACAGTTACGTAACACTCAGGATTGAACTCATGTCTAGCCTTACATTCAGAACCTGGGATATAGGAGCTATGGCGGAGAAGAATTATTTCAAAATTATCTTCTAGAACTTTTCTGTAAACTCAGAAAGCATGAGCTTTTGGTTCTAGGTTTTCTGAAGTTTCTCCTCCCTGGCTCTGCCTTCCAGGAATGGTATGCTATTTCGTGTTACAGTATTAGTTACATTGCACAATGTATTCTTGTAATCTGATGAGTCCAACATTAGTGGCTCCATGTACTGTAGCACCTTTTTTTCATTTCTCTTTTTGCGTGGTGAAAATTTCAATAAAAAAAAGAAATATGTAGATGTTGAGTTGCATGGACTGATTAACTCTAAAAATTATAGAGCTCTAAAAAAAATCAACCAACCAAAGGACCACAAAAACGGGACTTTCACAAGAAATTGTGTGATAAATCTACACTGCAAGTGCATTGTGATTGGCCAAAGCAATGCACCTGACCACAGGCATCAAGAGAGGAGTGTTTTTTTTCGTCTTTTTTGGGGGGTCTGCCGTGGTGGTGGGCATCGTGATTGATGTTGGATCTACTTCAGGGGACATTTTTTTTTATTTTTGCTTTTAATAAAGGACTTGTCAATGACTGTCTCCTGTCATTTTTACACTTCACTTTTTTTTTGTGAATGGGTAGCATTACCATGTACCAGGTACTCCATACACATTCACATGGGGGGGCTGGTATCTGGGAACCTCCTTGTGAAAGGTGCCTTCCAGATTCCGATAAGCCCCCTGCACGCAGACCCCCACAACTACCGGCCACGGTTGTGAGGAAGAGGCCCTTGTCCCCATCAACATGGGTACAAGGTGCTTTGGGGGGGCTTCCCTGCCCCAAAGCAACCCACCATGTTGAGGGCATGTGGCCTAGTATGGTTCAGTGGGGGGGGGGCGCTCCCTTGTTCCCCCTCTTTCCTGACCTGCCAGGCTGCATGCTCAGATAAGGGTCTGGTATGGATTTTGGGGGGGAGCCATACCATATCCGAAGGGCTTGGTATGAATGGGGGGGGGACATGCGTTTTTTTAAACATTTTTAAATTCCCGGGCAATTTTTTTTACATTCAGCTGGAACATTAAAGAATCTTTTCACCACTAAAATACCACATGACTTAATAATATAACTCATGTGGTATTTTAGTAGCTGTGTGGTATCTTACCGCATACTCAGATGCGGTAAGATAACGCTTAGTGAATAGTCCCTGTTCGAAGTTCACGGTCAAACTTTCGCTAGTTTTGAATGTTCGACCGCGAACCAAACAAGGGGGTGTTCAGCCCATCACTATTCATGACTGAGACAGCCAAAAGTTAAGTCTGCCAGATAAACAGAGAAATATATACATCTGAAGTTAACATCAAATAAAAAATAAGCATGGCTAAATGTGGCTATAGTTACATTTGCCAAAATTGATACTGAGGTTGTGATCTATGCGGATAAGTGTAAAAGATCTCAGAGGGGGGAAATTCAAGCTGGTCTGTCAGAACTACCAAGATGGCAAGTTGTACCCATTTTTTTTTTTTAAGTCCGCAAACGTGCAAGCTACAACGAAAAACCCGTAAGTGATCACAAAAAAAGTGCAAGTGCGAACACCACACGAAAAAGTGCACTTAGGGGTGTGTTTGTCCTACCCCCGGAGGGGTTGAACCGTTACCCTGATCCCCCGGGGCACGAAGCTCCTGACAGGGACAAGGTTCCCATTTGGTCCTCCTGGCCAAAAGGCCTGGTGGACCACCGTTCCTTATGCCCAGCCGAAGCCGGACATCCAGTACTAGGCAAGGGGGCTCTCCCGAAGAGAAAGCCCCCTAGGGATCAGGGGAGGAAGGAACCAAAAGGCCGCACATCCTCCCCCTAGACTTCAGGGTAGGCCCGAGGACCCACACCCTCCATCCGTGAAAAACACACAAGTTGTACCCATTTTTTTTTTCTTTTTTTTCTTAAGTCCGCAAACGTGCAACTATAACGTAAAAACCCGT
The DNA here is from genome assembly GCF_062004578.1 of Staurois parvus. Lineage (NCBI taxonomy): Eukaryota > Metazoa > Chordata > Amphibia > Anura > Ranidae > Staurois > Staurois parvus. The sequence continues at coordinate 3,059,272 of NW_028318026.1, read as the reverse complement.
AAGTGTCCGCAAAAAAGTGCAAGTGCAAGAACACACACACGAAAAACGTGCACTTAGGGGTGTGTTTGTCCTACCCCCGAAAGGGTTGGACCGTTCACCCGATCCCCCGGGGCACGAAGCTCCTGACAGGGACAAGGTTCCCATTTGGTCCTCCTGGCCAAAAGGCCTGGTGGACCACCGTTCCTTATGCCCAGCCGAAGCCGGACATCCAGTACTAGGCAAGGGGGTTCTCCCGAAGAGAAAACCCCCTAGGGATCAGGGGAGGAAGGAACCGTATGGCCACACATCCTCCCCCTAGACTTCAGGTAAGGCCCGAGGACCCACACCCTCCATCCGTGAAAAACACACACATAAGAAAGCAAAAAGTGACAAAACGTGGGAGTGGTTTAAATAAATAAAATAAAATAAAAAAGTGGTACCGTGCCTAATAGTGCACAGACCAGGCCCTGAGGCCTGTAGCAAAAATTGCCCTGGACTTAGCCAAAAGACCTGGTCCTTAGGGCGCTGTGCAAAAAGAGGTGAAAAACAGTGGCCATGTGTCATCTTCACACCGTGGGGTCCCACACCCAAGTGTTACTAGTGACACCCCTGAGAGCGTCTTCCCCAGGGGGCACTGAGTTTGCGGACTTTTTGCGTCCCCAGCCCCAGGCCAGACCAAGGTAGCACGTTCAAATCAGGAGGTACTGGGTCTTTCCGGTCTCCCCAGAGGAATTACTCCCAAGGCCCCAGAACGAATCATGGCGCTCCCTGGTTTCTGTCCCTCCGGTACTAGCCTTCCGGACCCCCATCATACCAGTGAGGGTACTATACAACAACCATCCCCGTAAACTAGAATGGTCGGGAGCACCCCCACTGGACACTGATAAGAACAGATACTACACTTGATCTTAGCCAAAAAGTTGTACCCATGGGTCACCTGTATTAGCCAAACACGATGCAGCAATAAAACACCACCTGTACATTTTTTCTGGATATCCTGACTTCAAGTGACTGATTACCTAAGTGACAGTCAGCGGCCTACCAAGAATCCTGGGGATCAGCCACTCCAGAAGTACTGGCGCAGCAGAGCAGACCATGTCCTCTTCTTTTCAGAGCAGCCCAAGTGGAAGCGATTCCAGTGGGGTAGAGGTAAATAGAGATCCTGTACACTTCCACAACAGCAGACAACAGAGAGCCAGGAGAGCTTGTTATGGGTTCCTTTAAGGGGTATTGAATCTTTCACATAGGACATTGAAAGATGTTGAATCTTTTGGCCAGGGGCCTGATTTGGGTTGTCCTACCCCAAGATATGATAAGTTTCAGTTTGAGGTAACTTCATACAAGTTTGCCACTATGTTGCCTTGAAGAAGGGTTGAAACATCAGCTTCATCCGATAACTGTGTTTTTTTATTAATAAATCAAGAACATTGCTGGAGTACTGGTAAAATCTTGTCTTTCCACACTGACTTTGCAGGGTTCCATCCATTGCTATCTTTTACATGCACCCACCCACCACACTGGTTGAATACTGTATGGAATACAGCTCATCGATTCATTATACTAACCCTTCCCTGCTCTACAAAAGATTGCCCATTCAGGTGTTAACCATGTTGAAACCTGGCATTTGGTCCCTCTGGCCTGAGCACTGCATCCTGGGGAAAAGGTCCTATGCTCCCCATACCTTTTTTTCTCCAAATATAGAAATAGGTTGTTCAACTTTTATTTGTTTTATTTGTTACTAAAGTCTAAGCATGCAAAAATTAAAAAAAATATAAGATTTGTATTTATGAATCTTCCTGGTATGAGGTAAACCAATGTTCATGAATCATGGACAATCATTTTACAGACTTCCAAATAAGAACCACTGTGCTCCAAAGTCCAGAGTAATCAGATGACTAATAATCATCCCACACATTACTATTGAATGTGGATTATTTTACTTCAGCTCCGTCATTGTACTAAGCTGATTGCCAGCTAAAAGAGATAAAATCAGACTTGTAGTGGGCGTGCCTGCTTTATAAACGGATGATGACTGATATTTCAGAGCATGAGGAAGGGGAAGGGCAGCAACAAAAATTTTGCAACAATGACATTAAAAAGTGTTGTTACGTAAGCTGCGCTGGCATATAGTATAGAAAGGTGGGTGGATCATAACTAGGGATAATACATTTTTTAAATATTTCCCTAAATATTTGGCAAGAAAATAGGAGATTTCAGCAAAATGTTGCCAATTTGGCAAAATTAATTGGAGTGATTTGGGAAAGTAAAATGAAAGTTGTTTGTGAGGATACAACAGACTTTTAATTGTTCTGGAGGGTTACAAACGCTCTTTTTATGTATCCTCGGACCTATTATTTTGCCAAAAACACATCTAATTAGGCTCATTGTTTTAGGTATTTTTCAAGGAAAGAAATACAGGCAGTGAAATAAAAAGTAACAGACAAATTAAAGAAAATATAGAAAACAGAAAGGAAAAACGTAAGTACAAAGAAAATTAATAAAAAAATAATTTTTCCCTCCTCCTCATCATAATGATGCTGGCATGTGTACCGTTCAGATATTCACCCACCTAGTGGATCCATCATTGTCCTGCTGAGATCCTCTGCTTTGCTGCCATGTTCCCCTGTGATGTCATCAGGAGCTGTTGGATCTTTCGAGTTCAGGTGCAGCCTTCCGATGACGTAGGCCCCCTCCTCCTTTAGTGAAGGGAATGATGGAAAGTGATCCCAGCAGGGGCGGACTGACCATTTGGAAACTCGGGCACTTCCCGAGGGCCCGGGGTCAGTAGGGGGACCCATGAGATACCCCTGGTACCTTTTTCATAGGTTTTTTTGAGTTTGGGCAAGGACACAGGGGCCCCATGATCCCCTATTGCCTGGAGGCCCCATGAGTTGTTAGTCTGCCCCTGAATCCCAGTGCTTCCTGGAGTATGCATGTCACATAACCAAGGCGAATGACAGAGCATGGGGAATGGGCCAAACCTTTTTTCTAGAGAAAAGAAAGTAAACAAAAAAAATTGACCAATATATGTGTAGCAGAGGGTGGGCAGGATGGAGAGGAGATAACTTAATTGAAAGGGTAAGGATCTGGTTTAAATAAACTAAACTACTACACCTACCCCCCTCCACACACAAAAAAAACCACTCTCCAAAAAAATAATATTTTTTTTTCAAGTAAATTTACCCTAAGTAGTGCAATGAGGGAAACTAAGAGTTATTAATGTGGCCAAATTTTGCAGATGGCAAAATTGGTACTTTCACCAAAATCACTCTTTTTATCTCTAATCACAATAGGTTGTGTATAATTTGGCAAAAATCTAGGTAATTTAAAAACAGTTCATAGGAATGTTTTTCATTTGTGTATCTAGCTGTTTGTTTAGAACGATCTTTTACTATAACAACTTGCTGGATTAAGAAAGTAAGGAATTATTTTTGGATTTATACAGACCAAACACCTGTTCCCACTAATTAAGTGATGTGTCAACACCTTTGCTGACCTTCCATTGTTCATAATACCAGTCTCATGTTTATCGGTTAATTATTCATGGTAATCTATAAGATCCTGACTTTAGTAATTACCTTTCTCACCTGCGCTTAGTACTCTTCCATAGATTGTTCTACAAAGACTGTGGTTTGGGTTCAAGAAACCTGTACTTATAAATAGTTATTTCATTTTTCTTTTATAGAAACCATAGCATGATATATTGACTTTATAAAAACCATAGCATAATATATTGGCTTTATAGAAACCATAGCATGATAAATTATCTTTATAGAAACCATAGCATAATATATTGGCTTTTTAAAAAACATGCCCAGAAAGAAAGATTTTGTGTTGCCCCTATCAACAATAAATAACAAATGTAAGGAAAAAATCCAGTTTAGAAAATTAAAAAAAAATGAATCTAGTTAGACTTTCCCTTTCAGCTGCACCTTATAATAAATAGCTGCACTATAAAACTTTGTTCATTTATATTTTATTACGTGGATAGTTCAAAGTGTGCACCTGTGTGATAAAGTGAATTATAGCTGCTGCTACCTTAAAGAATGCATTTTTACAGGAAATTATTTATGTGACTACTCAGGGCTTAAAATTTCAAGTCTAGACCTACTAGCCAGGCACAAACCTTACTCTCCACCAGTTGCCCCACCTAACCTTGCCCAGGTAATGATTACTCTATACATGTCATATCACTTTAATGGAGTACAGGGGAGCTGGGATATACATTACTGAGTAATGTATATCCCAGCTCCCCTGTACTCCATTATAGTGATATGACATGTATACAGTAATGTATATCCCCCCTCCCCTGTACTCCATTATAGTGATATGACATGTATGCAGTAATGTATATCCCAGCTCCCCTGTACTCCATTATAGTGATATGACATGTATGCAGTAATGTATATCCCAGCTCCCCTGTACTCCATTATAGTGATATGACATGTATGCAGTAATGTATATCCCAGCTCCCCTGTACTCAAATATAGTGATATGATATGTATACAGTAATGTATATCCCAGCTCCCCTGTACTCCATTATAGTGATATGACATGTATACAGTAATGTATATCCCAGCTCCCCTGTACTCCATTATAGTGATATGCCATGTACACAGTAATGTATATCCCAGCTCCCCTGTACTCCATTATAGTGATATGACATGTACACAGTAATGTATATCCCCCCTCCCCTGTACTCCATTATAGTGATATGACATGTACACAGTAATGTATATCCCAGCTCCCCTGTACTCCATTATAGTGATATGACATGTACACAGTAATGTATATCCCAGCTCCCCTGTACTCCATTATAGTGATATGACATGTATACAGTAATGTATATCCCAGCTCCCCTGTACTCCATTACAGTGATATGACATGTATACAGTAATGTATATCCCAGCTCCCCTGTACTCCATTATAGTGATATGACATGTATACAGTAATGTATATCCCAGCTCCCCTGTACTCCATTATAGTGATATGACATGTATGCAGTAATGTATATCCCAGCTCCCCTGTACTCCATTATAGTGATATGACATGTATGCAGTAATGTATATCCCAGCTCCCCTGTACTCCATTATAGTGATATGACATGTATACAGTAATGTATATCCCAGCTCCCCTGTACTCCATTACAGTGATATGACATGTATACAGTAATGTATATCCCAGCTCTCTTGTACTCCATTATAGTGATATGACATGTTTACAGTAATGTATATCCCCCCTCCCCTGTACTCCATTATAGTGATATAACATGTATACAGTACTTACTCCTTGAGTCTCCCGCAGCGGTGGAGAGGGTGTCTCCTCTCAGCGGAGTTGAGCGGACCTCTCCTGCATGTGTCCCCTCAGCGGCGGTGCAGAAGAAGCCGGAAACCGGAAGTTGGAGATCAGAACTCGGCTTCACAATGAGGCTTGAAGCGCAGCTGCTCCATCATCTGTGCTCGCCGCTAGAGAATTTCTCCTCACATTTGGCAAACGGCTTTTTCAAGCCCTGGACTACATAATCTTTGCTAAAAAATTACCTGTTACTAGCAGAATCACCAGGTTAAAAGCCAAAACAAAAAGTTAATATATATTGCAGTTTACCAGTCCTTACATGTGGTGGCTGCAATTGTTTGTTTTCTTTTTTAGGCCTTTTGTTTCTTCTTTTATTTTCACCTGTGATCCGGCCAAAAAGGCTGTTGTTTACAACTTCCCTCCACAGACCAAAGTGTCCAGTAAAAGTGCCAGTTAGAGGGTTGAGATAAACCATTTATCACTGGCAGGGATGCAGACATGATCATAAATGTAAAACTTGTAAAAAGAAAAAAAAAAACTTTTGTTGGAACTGCTTAAAGCGAAGCTCCACCCAAAACGGGGAAGTTCCGCTTTAAGCCTTTGTCCCCCACTGCCCATTAAAGATTGGCACCTGTGGGGAGCGGGTACCCAAATTTGACAGGTACCCGCTCCCACTTCCGCTGCAATCACCTAGGCGAACGTTGTCCTCCCCCCTCCCTCCCCGTAGTCTTCTGGGACATGTGACAGGTCCCAGGAGACTACAGGGCCATTCACAAAGCACAGTGCTTCTCGTGCACAGCTGGGTGCCCACACCGAAGATGCCGGTGCCAGGGAGAGAAGACAACCAGTGAAACCAGCGGTGGTGAAGAACCGCTGGACCGAGGGGCAGGTGCCGGTAAGTGGCTGTATTTTAAGTCAGCAGCTACAGTTTTTGTAGCTATATAGTTACATAGTTCGTCTGGCTGAAAAAAGACAACAGTCCATCCAGTTCAACCATAGAAAAAAAAAAAAGTTATAATCCTATACCCACAGTCGGGGGCGGATTGACCATTTGGAAACTCGGGCACTGCCCGAGGGCCTCATGAGTTGTCAGTCCGCCCCTGCCCACAGTTGATCCAGAGGAAGGCAAAAAACCCCCAGCAAAGCATGATCCAATTTGCTCCTGCTGGGAAAAAAATTCCTTACTGATCCCCCAAGAGGCAATTGGATATTCCCTGGATCAACTTTACCTATAAATGTTAGTATCCAGTTATATTCTGTGTATTTAAGAAACAATCCAGGCTGCTGCTTTTTTTTTTTAGATGGAACTCTACTTTAAGTGTTGGCTGTAGTTTGGCTTAAATTTGTCGTGTCCATCTAAATCTGCTATAACAATGGAAACCTAGTACACACTAAGGGAAAATCGTACGACCGATCGTCCAATTTTCCACAAAAGTCATTATGATGTAGTCGGAATGGTATTGACTTGTAAGAAGATTCTCAGCCGACAAGTGCAAATGTAACTAGCATAGAAGAGGAAGTGTAGGGTCATTATTTGCTTCTGAGCATGAGTGCTTTTTTCTACTAAACTATTTCTGTATGATAACTGTACACATGGAATGAAAATCGGAAGTTGTGTTAATGTACAATAAAAATTATCTAGCTTGCACTCTTGAAGTTGGAACCAGCTGTCGAAAGCACTATAATAACGATCAGATAATCGGTCCTTTGTTCCTCGTACAGATACAATTTCGTACAATTTTCTTATCGTGTGTATGAGCCATTAAGCTATCCTCGCCATGGACTGACAATGTTGCTGTCCAAGGGTGTCTCGTTTGTTCTTCCATCTGGAGTGGAGGCACTCTAAGACAGGAAGCCTAAAAAAAAAAAAACTAATGCAGCTATCACATTTGGAGGTTGGTGAGTTGCAATATAAAAAATGTTTGTCTTGGGGTTATTGCTGCTTTAGCCCTGGTTCACACTTTTGTGAATATGATGCGATTGTGATACCTTCCAGAATGCATAGATTCACATTTCAGGTGAGAAAACATTGCTCCCTATCAGTGTTAATTTTGACATCAAATTTCAACTTAGTTTTAGCCATAGTAATTTGACTTAATTGCCATTTTAGTTTTAGTCATATTTTAGTTGACTGAAATATTAATTTAGTCAATGAAAATATTTTAGTCGACGATATTAACACTGCTTCCTATGATGGCTGTTCACATAGATGTGGTGCAATTCTGGTGCAGTTAAAAAAAAAGGGTCCTGTGCGAGTTTAGTGCAGAGCAGTTCAATTTTAAGCTCTATGGCCTGTGAAAATCACATCTGAAAAGCACAAATTGCACAGCAAAATCGCACTGCATTGGCACTCCAAATTGCATGTAAAATCTCACCGCATCAGTGTGAAACCAAACCGGACTTACAGGAAAAAAGAATCCAGGAAAAAAAAAATGCAGCTACCACATTCAAGGACTGGTAAAGTTGCAATATGTTAAATTATTGTTCTTGGGTTTAGATATACTGTACTTTGGTGGGCTGACAAGTGTCCATTTACATGCACATGGGAGATCCAAAGAAGGGGTGAAACAGAGCAGAAATTCTGGAGGTGTGAGTGAAATTAGCCAAATTATAAGTGATTTATAATGTCTTGAAGTGTCAATTAGAGAATATCAGTGGTATACAGTGTAATATTGTATATATATAGTATGTCATAAACAGTATGCATATGATTCCATGTATCCCCCCTGTAGGGAAAATACCACGAGTATATTTCTTCAGCTGTAATTATTGTTAGCACGCAGTAGATTGATTTAAAAAATCATTAGGACTATTGCATGTTACACTAAGTATGTCATTAAGAACAGCAAGGATCAGGAAATGTGGTCTTTTACAATGACATTTCCTTTCATTTAGATTTGATGCTAAGAAGTGAAATAGATGGAGGAGTGAAATACGGATATTTCTATTAACAGGCATAATTATCAAGAAAATGAATATTTATGGCACTGGATTAATCTATGTGATGACTGCCTTACTTAGCCAACAGTTAATTTGCTTGCATATTGTATTTGTATTGGTTTGTAATGACTAAACAATTTAAAAAAAACTAAATTAAATACCCATCAACAAATCAGTTTTATACAAGTCTTGTAAATAACCATCCAAAACTGCATTTCTTAATAGATTCCTTTAGTAATAAATTATCAGTGGATTATAATAATAGAGCAATCAAAGGCTTAAACCTTTTGAATCAGTGTTTATTGGTAATACCAATAAATTCTTCATAGCAGCAATTCAGAGCTGGCAAATGTTTCTAAGAATATTCTAATGACTGTGTGAATGCAGGTGGATGCAGTGTGTTAAGTTAATGCTCCATTTTCCTCCCACAATCCAAAATATATTGGTAAAATAACTAAATTCTACCCAGGATTAGCTCTACATTGTGTCTGCGTATATGGCTTTGTTGGGCACATTAAATCTTGGGCTGCTTTGGAGGCAGGGACCCGTGAGAAATGTTTACTATAGGGTGGATCTCAATTTTAAATGTGATGACCAAGTCTTTACGTATTGTATGACAAATGGAAGTCTATTGCTTTGGATCAACTGTGACACTTATATGTCACTGAATAAAGTATACAATCCCCCAGAGATCCAGATAAAGTATACAATCCCCCACAGATCCTTTTTATTTTAGATCAGACCAACCCTAGTGGAGGCCCCTTAGTGCTACATGTGTGGCCCATCTGTTGTCTGACCATAGACTGACAAAATGTGCTTTGTTAAGGTACATCTGTTACCTCTCGAAACCCACTAAACTGACTACAGGCATACAAAGCAGACATCTAGAGGTGTCTACACTAGCTTCTCAGATCCCAAAGACTGAGTTTTCTTTTCTTTTTGCTTTCCAAACATCTCTGCAAACATGAGAGGGAAGTCAAGTTTTCAGTAAAATGTTATTTTGCACATTACAAGTCACCTTGCAAGTCTTCCTTTCTTACCTGCCCATGCATTGTTGTGCAGCACAATGTCAAGTTATAATACTATTAGTAAAGGATCGTTCATAATGGACAAACTCATATGATCGCTTTGGGAGGATTAGTAATGATATGGTATTGTTTAGAGATGAGCGAATTTCTCAAAAATTCGATTCGGCTGATTCGGCGAATTCCAGTGTGAAATTCGATTCGATGCGAATTTCTTCGCTACGAAGATGACTTATAAAAAGGGTTTCTAGGCTTCAGAGAGCCTTTAAATTAGTGCAGAACACTGTACCTTTAATTTAAATGCCCTTGGAGATGAGGAAAGAGAAGGAGAAGGAGAAGGATGAGAAGAAGGAGAAGGATGAGAAGAAGGAGAAGGAGAAGGATGAGAAGAAGGAGAAGGAGAAGGATGAGAAGAAGGAGAAGGAGAAGGATGAGGAGAAGGAGAAGGATGAGAAGAAGGAGAAGGATGAGAAGAAGGAGAAGGAGAAGGATGAGAAGAAGGAGAAGGATGAGAAGAAGGAGAAGGATGAGAAGATGGAGAAGGAGAAGGATGAGAAGAAGGAGAAGGAGAAGGATGAGAAGAAGGAGAAGGAGAAGGATGAGAAGAAGGAGAAGGATGAGAAGAAGGAGAAGGATGAGAAGAAGGAGAAGGATGAGAAGAAGGAGAAGGAGAAGGATGAGAAGAAGGAGAAGGATGAGAAGAAGGAGAAGGATGAGAAGAAGGAGAAGGAGAAGGAGAAGGAAAAGCAGAAGGAGAAGGATGAGAAGAAGGAAAAGGAGAAGGATGAGAAGATGGAGAAGGAGAAGGATGAGAAGAAGGAGAAGGAGAAGGATGAGAAGAAGGAGAAGGATGAGAAGATGGAGAAGGAGAAGGATGAGAAGAAGGAGAAGGATGAGAAGAAGGAGAAGGAGAAGGATGAGAAGAAGGAGAAGGAGAAGGATGAGAAGAAGGAGAAGGAGAAGGATGAGAAGAAGGAGAAGGAGAAGGATGAGAAGAAGGAGAAGGAGAAGGATGAGAAGAAGGAGAAGGATGAGAAGAAGGAGAAGGAGAAGGATGAGAAGAAGGAGAAGGATGAGGAGAAGGATGAGAAGAAGGATGAGAAGAAGGATGAGAAGAAGGAGAAGGATGAGAAGAAGGACAGTTCTGTGACAGTTTCTGTCTATTTCTGACAGTTCTGGGACATTCACTCCATACAGCTGTTTCAACCGCTGTATGGAGGGAATGTCATGGAACTGTCAGAAATAGACTATTAATGACAGTTCTGGGACTGTCCTTCCATGCAGCGGTTGAAACATTGTATGTATTTGTTTCCATAAATGGATCCATTTATGGAAACAAATAGATACAATGTTTCAACCGCTGTATGGAAGGACAGTCCCAGAACTGTCATTAATAGTCTATTTCTGACAGTTCTATGACATTCCCTCCATACAGCGGTTGAAACAGCTGTATGGAGTGAATGTCCCAGAACTGTCAGAAATAGACTATTTATGACAGTTCTGGGACTGTCCTTCCATACAGCGGTTGAAACATTGTATCTATTTTTTTCCATAAATGACATTCTGCAAATACACTTAGAGGAGCGCTGCAGATACACTTTTTGCCGGCTTGGAATTAATCTTATTTTCATCCTACTTCTTCTTCTTCATCCTCATCCTCATAAGAAGAAAAAGAAGAAGTAGGATGAAAATAAGAATAATTCCAAGCCGGCAAAAAGTGTATCTGCAGCGCTCCTCTAAGTGTATCTGCAGAATGTCATTTATGGAAAAAAATAGATACAATGTTTCAACCGCTGTATGGAGTGAATGTCCCAGAACTGTCATAAATAGTCTATTTCTGACAGTTCTGGGACATTCACTCCATACAGCTGTTTCAACCGCTGTATGGAGGGAATGTCATAGAACTGTCAGAAATAGACTATTAATGACAGTTCTGGGACTGTCCTTCCATAGAGCGGTTGAAACATTGTATCTATTTGTTTCCATAAATGGATCCATTTATGGAAACAAATAGATACAATGTTTCAACCGCTCTATGGAAGGACAGTCCCAGAACTGTCATTAATAGTCTATTTCTGACAGTTCTATGACATTCCCTCCATACAGCGGTTGAAACAGCTGTATGGAGTGAATGTCCCAGAACTGTCAGAAATAGACTATTTATGACAGTTCTGGGACATTCACTCCATACAGCGGTTGAAACATTGTATCTATTTTTTTCCATAAATGACATTCTGCAGATACACTTAGAGGAGCGCTGCAGATACACTTTTTGCCGGCTTGGAATTATTCTTATTTTCATCCTACTTCTTCTTTTTCTTCTTATGAGGATGAGGATGAAGAAGAAGAAGTAGGATGAAAATAAGATTAATTCCAAGCCGGCAAAAAGTGTATCTGCAGCGCTCCTCTAAGTGTATTTGCAGAATGTCATTTATGGAAAAAAATAGATACAATGTTTCAACCGCTGTATGGAAGGACAGTCCCAGAACTGTCATAAATAGTCTATTTCCGACAGTTCTGGGACATTCACTCCATACAGCTGTTTCAACCGCTGTATGGAGGGAATGTCATAGAACTGTCAGAAATAGACTATTAATGACAGTTCTGGGACTGTCCTTCCATACAGCGGTTGAAACATTGTATGTATTTGTTTCCATAAATGGATCCATTTATGGAAACAAATACATACAATGTTTCAACCGCTGTATGGAAGGACAGTCCCAGAACTTGTATGTATTTGTTTCCATAAATGGATCCATTTATGGAAACAAATACATACAATGTTTCAACCGCTGTATGGAAGGACAGTCCCAGAACTGTCATTAATAGTCTATTTCTGACAGTTCTATGACATTCCCTCCATACAGCGGTTGAAACAGCTGTATGGAGTGAATGTCCCAGAACTGTCAGAAATAGACTATTTATGACAGTTCTGGGACTGTCCTTCCATACAGCGGTTGAAACATTGTATCTATTTTTTTCCATAAATGACATTCTGCAAATACACTTAGAGGAGCGCTGCAGATACACTTTTTGCCGGCTTGGAATTAATCTTATTTTCATCCTACTTCTTCTTCTTCATCCTCATCCTCATAAGAAGAAAAAGAAGAAGTAGGATGTAAATAAGAATAATTCCAAGCCGGCAAAAAGTGTATCTGCAGCGCTCCTCTAAGTGTATCTGCAGAATGTCATTTATGGAAAAAAATAGATACAATGTTTCAACCGCTGTATGGAGTGAATGTCCCAGAACTGTCATAAATAGTCTATTTCTGACAGTTCTGGGACATTCACTCCATACAGCTGTTTCAACCGCTGTATGGAGGGAATGTCATAGAACTGTCAGAAATAGACTATTAATGACAGTTCTGGGACTGTCCTTCCATACAGCGGTTGAAACATTGTATCTATTTGTTTCCATAAATGGATCCATTTATGGAAACAAATAGATACAATGTTTCAACCGCTCTATGGAAGGACAGTCCCAGAACTGTCATTATTAGTCTATTTCTGACAGTTCTATGACATTCCCTCCATACAGCGGTTGAAACAGCTGTATGGAGTGAATGTCCCAGAACTGTCAGAAATAGACTATTTCTGACAGTTCTGGGACTGTCCTTCCATACAGCGGTTGAAACATTGTATGTATTTGTTTCCATAAATGGATCCATTTATGGAAACAAATACATACAATGTTTCAACCGCTGTATGGAAGGACAGTCCCAGAACTGTCATTAATAGTCTATTTCTGACAGTTCCATGACATTCCCTCCATACAGCGGTTGAAACAGCTGTATGGAGTGATTGTCCCAGAACTGTCGGAAATAGACTATTTATGACAGTTCTGGGACTGTCCTTCCATACAGCGGTTGAAACATTGTATGTATTTGTTTCCATAAATGGATCCATTTATGGAAACAAATACATACAATGTTTCAACCGCTGTATGGAAGGACAGTCCCAGAACTGTCATTAATAGTCTATTTCTGACAGTTCCATGACATTCCCTCCATACAGCGGTTTCCGGCAAAAAGTGTATGTGCAGAGTTCCTCTATTCTGCAGATACACTTAGAGGAGCTCTGCAGATACACTTAGAGGAGCTCTGCACATACACTTTTTGCCGGCTTGGAATTATTCTTATTTTCATCCTACTTCTTCTTCTTCTTCTTCTTCATCCTCATCCTCATCCTCTTCTTCTTCTTCTGAGGATGAGGATGAGGATGAAGAAGAAGAAGAAGAAGAAGTAGGATGAAAATAAGATTAATTCCAAGCCGGCAAAAAGTGTATGTGCAGAGCTCCTCTAAGTGTATCTGCAGAATAGAGGAACTCTGCACATACACTTTTTGCCGGCTTGCAATTATTCTTATTTTCATCCTACTTCTTCTTCTTCTTCATCCTCTTCTTCTTCTTCTGAGGATGAGGATAAAGAAGAAGAAGAAGAAGAAGAAGAAGTAGGATGAAAATAAGATTAATTCCAAACAGGCAAAAAGTGTATGTGCAGAGCTCCTCTAAGTGTATCTGCAGAATAGAGGAACTCTGCACATACACTTTTTGCCGGCTTGGAATTATTCTTATTTTCATCCTACTGCTTCTTCTTCTTCTTCATCCTCATCCTCATCCTCAGAAGAAGAGGATGAGGATGAGGATGAAGAAGAAGAAGAAGAAGTAGGATGAAAAGAAGAATAATTCCAAGCCGGCAAAAAGTGTATGTGCAGAGTTCCTCTATTTCTGACAGTTCTCTCACAGCTTCTTCACATGTACAGCGGTTGAAACATCTGTATCCTAAATGGAAACTAATAGATACAAATTAGTTTACTAATTGTATCTATTAGTTTCCATTTAGGATACAGATGTTTCAACCGCTGTACATGTGAAGAAGCTGTGAGAGAACTGTCAGAAATAGAGGAACTCTGCACATACACTTTTTGCCGGCTTGGAATTATTCTTCTTTTCATCCTACTTCTTCTTCTTCTTCTTCATCCTCATCCTCTTCTTCTGAGGATGAAGATGAAGAAGAAGAAGAAGTAGGATGAAAAGAAGAATAATTCCAAGCCGGCAAAAAGTGTATGTGCAGAGTTCCTCTATTTCTGACAGTTCTCTCACAGCTTCTTCACATGAACAGTGGTTCAAACATCTGTATCCTAAATGTAAACTAATAGATACAATGTTTCAACCGCTAAACATGTGTTCCTTCTGTCAGAGAACTGTCAGAAATAGCGGAGCTCACTGCAGGGACACTTTTGCCGGCTGATCGGGAAATGTTCGATTCGCGCACCCGAAGTAGGCAAAATTTCGGTTTCGCCGCGAATCGAATATTTCCTGAAATTCGACTCGAATTCCGGTTCGCCTGGTTCGATTCGCTCATCTCTAGTATTGTTACTGTTTATGATATTGGTACTGTTTATGAAAAGGAGAAATGTCCATGACAAACATAGATTTTGTTTGTGCATCAAGGTTCTGGATAACCTGCAAACACCCCTGGTGCAGTTTTACCTTAGAAGGACCTCTGCATTAACCACTTGCCTACCAGGCACTTATACCCCCTTCCTGACCAGGCCAATTTTCAGCTTTCAGCGCTGTTGCACTTTGAATGACAGTTGTGTGGTCATGCAACATTGTACCCACATGAAATTTTTATCATTTTTTCACACAAATAGAGCTTTCTTTTGGTGGTATTTACTTGGGTGTTTTATTTTTTGTGCTATAAACAAAAAAAAAAGAGCAAAAAATGTGAAAAAAAGTTTTTCTTTGTTTCTATTATAAAATTTTGCAAACAGGTAAATTTTCTCCTTCACTGATGTGCGTTGATGAGGCTGCATTGATAGGCAGCACTGATGGGCAATGATAGGCAGCACTTATGGGCACTGATAGGCAGCACTGATGAGGTGGCACAGATAGCCGGCACTAATGGGCACTGATAGACTGTACTGATAGGCAGCACTGATGAGCTGGCACTGATGAGACGGCACTGATGATGGGCATTGATAGTCGGAACTGATGGGCACTGATAGCCGGCACTGACTGGCGGCACTGCTGGGTGGCACTGCTGGGTTGGTGGTACTGGTGGGCACTGATGGGCACAGGTGGGTGGCACTGATTGACACTGCTGGGCACTTGTGGGTGGCACTGCTTGGCACGATCATCAGGGCACTAATCATCAGTGCCCTGATGATCGGTGCCGATCCCTCCTCTGACAACTGCTGGTTCTCAGCAGTACTTTCCTCACACTGTCACAGTGTGCAGCCGATCACTGACAATTGCATTTCCCGGTGATCACTGTGTCATTGGACATGGCTGATCATGTGGTAAAAGGCCGCTGTGATTGACCTTTTACCACATCACGTGATCAGCTGTTTCCATAGGACACAGCGATCACGGAGATCGCTGGGGGGCGCGCAGGAGAGTGCGTTCTAGGAGGACATCATATGAACTAGCTGACTACAGTGAAGCCGTCACTCGGCTATCTGCGGTCGGTAAGTGGTTAATCTGTTCATGCCAACGGTATGAAAATATGCAACCTTTCAGTGGCTGGGCCTGGACACCGAGCGTTCGCGTATTTATGTACCAAAAGTAAACAAGCATGTGCCCAGAGCGCATGCCCTGCGCGCTCCCTGTACATTTTCCTGGTGCATCACGGAAAGGTTCCAATCACTACTTGCGATCAGGACCTTTCCATTCACGGCAGTCACATGACCATTAATCCCACCCCACCTCCTGACATCACAAACCCATTTAAGGGCCAGAAGTCGTATCACCCACAAGGTGACCTATGATCACCTACATGAAACATACCTGTTAAGAATGATATAAATATGAACCCATGAGCAATTAAATAAACAATCCTACCTCAAAATTAAAATGCTATAACAATTTCAAAATTAAAATATAAAATTAAATAATGAAAAGCTGCCCTCACCAACACATACTCATACAAATGTGCTCAATATCAAAATTATACAATAACAGTGCCGCACTTTTCTCAAATTCAATTAGTGACATGAAAAATAATCCCATGTGGACTGAGTGGTGAAAAAATGTTACAAACAATATGCCCATTTACTATGAACTGATACAGTCCATCTTTATTGCATAGTCCCCACAACTGAAGAAAAAAATTATGCCATCAGAAATCTTTTTTCATATACAATGCACCTCCACCAAGTGACACCAGCTGTGCCCTCACCTGGAATTTTTGACCTCACGACTAAGTTTGGTCAAAAATAGCTTGAGTCCTTCAGGTGGATATATAGTGATGGTATGACCTCTACAAAGATTCTCCTTCACTGTTCATCTCCTTCTTCTGACTCCTTCTTCTCCACTCAGCATACAGTAAGTAATACATAAAGTAATGTAGCTAACACCCTCTGGCTATACAAGCCCTCTCTGTATTCCCCTCCATAAACTCTCTCCAGAGTGGGTCAGCTGTGATGTCACCAAGCCCCTCCCCTGCACATTACGCCACAGGGTCATGTGGCTTCCTGTAAACAACACAGGTCTCTCTCCTATCAGCAAGGACATGCTGCTTTGTATTTCTATGCACAGCAGAGAAATACAAAGCAGCATGTCTACGTTTTAAAAAAACACACAGCACATAATGTGAAACACACACAGCACACAGTTAACCCTTTGATCGCCCCAGATGTTAAGCCTTTCCTGCCCAATGTTATTAATACAGTGCCAGTGCTTTTTATTAGCTGTATTAGTGTCACTGGGGATGTCTATGGCAGTTAGTCAGTGCCCACCCAGTGTCCGAATGTCCACCACAGTCCCGCAGTCCCTCTATAAGTTGCTGATCACCGCCATTACTAGTACAAAAAAAAAATTCCAGTATCTATACCCAGTGGTGTATTTAGGTGTTGTGCTGCCCTAGGCAACACAAAAATCGTCTGCCCCCACAGACACCGATCAACACCCCCCCTCCTCCTCCAGCGGAGAGAGTTATTGACCAACAGCACCCCTGCCCCCCACCTGGGACAGCCTTCCATTTGCTCATTTGCCACAGTTATTACCTTTTGTATCATTTGACCCTCCCTCTTAAATTGTAAGCTCTAAGGAGCAGGGCCCTCCAATTCCTCTTGTATTGAATTGTAACTGTAATGTCTGCCTTCATTTTGTAAAGTGCTGCACAAACTGTTGGAGCTATATAAATCCTGAAAAATAATAATAATCATCATAATGAAACTGTCTGGACTGGGTGTTGAGCAGCTGCTGTCTCTGGTTACTTCTGCTTTGCTTCATTTTCAAGGTTATTAATATCACTTACAAACTCCAGACACATTCCGAGAGCTGGGGAGATGTTAGGGAGATATGCAACATGGGTAAAGGAAGCAGTAGCGAGGGTACAACATATGCTGTTTGTTTCCTGGGGCTCAGTCTCTTATAGTTACTGTAACTCTCCTTTTACTCTACCATCTTGCTGGCGACCAATAGCTCATCCATATCTCAAGGCTGTAGATTTAGGTCATGAAGGTTAAGGTTGTAGTTTTAGGTCTCTATTAAGGAGTACAAACAACAAAATGGGATTACATGGCACATATTTCAAAAAACTAAAAAAAAGCAAAACAAAAAAACTAAAAAAAAGTGTGTGGAGTCAAATGGTTCTGCTCTCACATTAATGACTTTGTTTAGCTAAAGCTCCACTCCAACCAAAAGTTTATATTCCATTTTGGATAGAGAGAAGTTTTTTTAATGTTATCTGTGTCCTTATATAGGACTCAAGTTTGTGTGAAGACAGGAAATAATGTGAAGTCTCTCCAATGGAAAAAGAAACAAAAGCACATTTTAATAGAAGAAAGGAGGACTGGAACTTAGGCTCCATTCACACTTAGTGATTTGGAATACCAAATCACACTAAAATCATGGCAAAACGTACAACACGTGTTTGGGCTCCCCAAACACAATGCGATTTTGCCATGATTGTCCCCAGTAAAATATGTATACGAGGGCCAAAATTTGGTCCCTAGGCTTCCTTATCACAATACCGCACATTGGGCAGCCCTTTTAAGTGATTGGGCTGCCCTATGCGTGGCACGCAGAAAAGTGTGTTAATCGTTAAAAAACAAAACACAAGTGAGAAAAACATGAATGGGGCCTTATGGTAATATTTATAAAGCTGTTGGGGTCTTAGCAAGGATCACATTCTCCACACAGGAACAAGAGAGGGAACATTTCCCCAACAGAGTCTGTAACAGACCCAATCGGGACAGAGGCTTTTAGAGGGGACTTTGGGCTAGCCTTTTATCCACTGATTATGGCCCATGGAGGAGATCAGGGTTTTTTTCTGCTTCTCCCAGTCAGAGCATAGAGGGTCCTGGAACCCTTTGCTTGGCAGGGAGTATCTACTGGGATTATACGGCCTGGAAGTCCCCAGAACAGCTGTGCATCTGCTGGAACGTTGTGCTGGACAGATCGTGCAGACGCACTTACACCAGCCAGGGATATGGAACGCTTCTTTAGCATTTTTCATATCTTGCCCTGGCTAGTCCTTGAGAACTGCATAATGCAGCATTTGTCCATTTTGCACTGGCTACTACCAACTTTAAATTATTAACTTTTTATATAATTTCAGTGCCACTTGGTAACTTAGATCTGAGTTGGATCTGTGGTGGGACATTTAGAAACGAGTGGTGTAATGTGCTTTATGTATCCGAGGCTGTGGAACTGTTTCTGGGCATCCTGGTGGGCACGCCCTGGCTAATTAAGACTTATTGTGGACATGTTTTCCAGCACATAGACTAGGGAGGCAGGGTGGGGAATTCCTGTGACTACCAGCCATACAGATAAGACTTGTCTAGGTTCCTAGCTGTTAATTAGATTACTGTTTAATGGTTGAATTGTCATGTTTTTACTGGCTGTACCTCTTATCTTATCTATGCTATTATCCCCAAGAGGGGAATGTCCTCCTGGGGATGTAAAATATGTGTCTGGGTTTTAATAAACAGTTATTCTTATGGTTTTATCTCAACATCTTGCCTATGTATGATGCTTGGGTTAAAGGGCTGGTATTAGCTGTTAGTCTGCTGGAAGGGTTTGAAGGGCAGGAGGGTACTGTGTGGCGGAAGCACCCAGTCCATTCACAACTTTGTTACTAATAGATTAAAGTGCATGTTACCGCAGTGCACATTACATGCATTAGAACTTTTCAATGTAATTAATTTTGAATGGCACCACTACATACTAAGGCAATGCAACCCTGACGCACATGTGTTTTGGTGCACACTAGCGTCCATTGTGGCATGCATAAGAAATATTGTTGCATGGTCTTTTTTTGGTCCATTCCAATGCATTGGCAGCTGATTGAAAATGAATGAACTGCCCCAATGCAACAAACAGTAATGCATGCCACAACACAACAATGGAAAAGAGTTTGGGCTGGAGTTAGATTATTCATTATGGTGCATGTTGCATCTTGCTAGAATTAATTTTACCTTCACCAACTACTGAGATCTCAATCAGCAGCACTAATTCACTTCACTGAACCAAACAAAGGAACAAACAAAGTTTTCCATCTTTTCTAAATGATGGAATCAAGGAGACCAGATTTTGGTTCAATTTTCTTAATGGGAGGGTTTTGTGTCTAGTGTTACACAAGTTAATTTGAGCCTTATCAGCTGGCTCAGTGTCCTCTCATTGACACCTCTACTTTTATAAATTCATGCCCAGCAGGTTAATCTATCTTCTTGCTCAGACTGGTGTTCAGGTTTTGACAATGTGATAGCTTGTTCAATGGATATTCTTTCATTTTTATTTTACCCATGTATTGTAGAGTACATAAGGATTTCCTCTGGTACAATATATGGATAGCTTGAGTTTTCAAGCATATGGAAAATACTTTAAAAAATAAAATATAACAAAATTGCTTTCTTTGCTGGTCCTGCCTCTAATGCATATCATTCATCCTTAAAACCTTCCTTGTTAAAATAAATCATAAATGCACATATATTTGCAGGGGAAAAAAGTGCACATTTTTTATATGTTTTGCCAATCAACCTTCAAGTATTGCAAGGGCAAACAGTCGATCACGGTGCAATGCCAGGCTACTGCAGACTCTTCCTCCAACTTACATGTATACACCAAGGTACGGACTTTCAGTTACAATGCTGAAGGAAGAGTCAATGGACTTTGAGCCTGGTAATCACTGCAATTGTGTTCCATTAATAATTACAAGTCTGCCTGCCACGGTGGTGGAGCTTTGAGATGAACTCCTCATGTTGTCACAGAGGGATGGGAAATGGGGTAGACAGTTTGTAGGTGGTGGGATCCAAACTGCACCATGTTACATGGTTCACCCTAATTACAGATGTAACATGGTACAAAAGGTGGAGTTAGCCTTTTAAGGGCCAGTGTCAACAGGCTTCACTGTGCAAATTCTATTGACATGTATTTGAGATGCTTTTGAGATTATCCATAATTCATGGTAGGTACATTTGGCCTACATTTGACCTGTTTAACCTGAGAAGCATTTCTAAGTTAAACAAAATCCCATCAACAAAGGTTTTAATTCTAATTTCCTGAAAAACTTTAATTTTTAAAAAAAATATTTTATTTTGATCATTTTGGCTGTTTATCCTAATGATCACAAAGTCAAGAACTGATTGTTTCCTGTTCATACCATGTAACCACAGCTGTCCTAGTGACACTGTGCTCACAAATCACAGATGACTATTTGGAAGTATATTCTCACTTCCTGTAAAACACATTAGTATTGTTCACGAATAAGACCTCATTCAACTAGATTCACAGGTTGACGACAGAAGCTTCAACTCAGCTTGTACAAAGCTCCCGGAGTGATCATCTGTTCTAAGGGCAGTTAATGGCTTTGTGTTTTATAACATCCAAGCACTGGTGGACAACTGTAGCCTCTTTCAGATTGTCATTGTTTTGTACAGGTTGAGTTGACACAACTGTCTACAACCACCGGTGGATCCAACCACAGGAATCCACTAAGTTCTTTTTGGAGATGGCAATAAAATATAGTGTGAATGAGGACCTATGGTAGCCTTAGAAAGATGCTGCCCTAAGCATCACAGGTGGTAAGACATCTATCTTAGCCACATCAGTGTTTTGCCAAGGCCCTCTAAGGTGTTTTCATGGTTTGATTTATAGTCTTTGCTTCCCAAGGCCAACTGTCTTTTGCTGCGCCCTCTTTCTACTGTTACCCAGGTAAAGCAGAACTCCATGTAAAATTTTGTCCAGGGGTTTAGTGGAAAATCTATACTTACCCCATACTCCGATCCTCTGGAAAACCGCACTCCCCCACGTCCAGTGGTGAACTGTTCATGCTGTCCTCACACCCGGAGCGTGGTAATGTCAGAAACAGTCCATTCACGTGCATGAGGGAAGAAGCTGCAGGGACCAGTCTTGCGCTCCAAGGATCAACATAATTGGTAAGTAGATCTTCACTCTTATGACTCCTAGAAAAAAATTAGCAGAAGGCCCATGCAGTGCGGATACAGCTCCACTGCATGGTGCAAAAAAAGTTTTTCCGGATCTATGTTTTAATCTTACTTTTACACTAACAGTATTATAAATCCTTTCCATACAAAGCACACCGAGGATGGGGGCAGAAAGACTGAAAGAGATAGTTTACATATTGGGGTTTATTTGCTAAAGTTGGTCCACTCAGAATCTCATGCACTTCTGCCTAGAAACCTTCCAGGTTTTATTGCTAAAGCTTAATTGAACAAGCTGAAGTTAGAAGCTGATTGGCTACCATGCACAGCTGCACCACATTTTAAATGAACCAGCTTTAGTAAATAAACCCCACTTTGAGTTAGTACACGTAGAACCTTTTTTTTTTTTTTTTATGTGTATATTTATAAACAAAATGTGGTATTTTACTACCACAAGTCTTCTGCTGTACTAAACTTTTTATCTGGCCCCTATATTATGTTATTTTGAAAAGCCAATATATAAGCCCTGGTTCACACATGTGTGTTCTAAAATTCCTCCACTTTGTAGGGTCATTCTGCCCTGCGAATGACATGCAGATGTCACTGAACACTGTGTTTTTTGTGCGGTTTTACAGCACCTGCATTTTTCTATTTCTGGAGTAGGCTACCTTGCACTGAAGAGTATGCCATAGGAAAGCACTAAAAAAATGGACTGAAAAATGCATTCCATGGCTGGATCTAGACTGCGTGTGAAGTAAAAAAAAGTCCTGGGGCATAACGTCAATAGAGTGCCAGAGATGCATGGAACCAGTATTCACTGTTCACTCGGTGCTCTTCTGTACCACAGAGTCACAACCTGAAAGTAATGTCTGACAGGTACAAGAGAGAACAGAGAATGCTACTATGTATTAGGATGATTAAACAAAACCTGTGCCCAGTGGTGCATTTTGGTTTTGTGCTTCCCTAGGCAACACAAAAATTGGCTCCCCCCCCACAGAGAGACCCTGACACTGACCAACACCCCTCTCCCCCACGAAGAGAGCCTGACATTGACCAACAACACCCCACCTCCACCCAAGAGAGCCTTCCACTACCACCACCCCCCGTACACTGGCAATCCCCCCACACCCCGGCAAGAGAAAAGACACTCACCTTCACAGCTCCAGATATCCCCGGGAACAAGAGTTAGGCTCTGCATACACCATCAAGAAGCCCGCAGCCTCTCCCTGATTGCATCTGGCCCCCATGCTGCGTGTGTCCCTTCTTCCATTCCTTCTTTCGGGGGCGGTGCTGCCTTCCTGAAATATGCCGCTGCCCCCTTGAAAAATTCCGCCCTAGGCAAATGCCTTGTTTGCCTTGTGGTAAATACACTCCTGCCTGTGCCCACTTATATCAGGAGTTACTATCAGAATCCCTCCTCACATCAGGGGTCCTCGTCAGAGTTCTCCCTTACTTTGAGGTTCCTATAAGAGTCCCCCCTTACATTAGCATCCTCATTAGAGTGAAACCTTACATAAATTCTCCCTCCCAAAGTGCCCCCTTACATCAACTGTTCCCATCAGAGTACTCCTTTACATAACCCCTATCAGAGTCCCTCTTACTTCAATTGTCCCCATCAAGTCTCATGGATTAGTTGGATGCACTCTCAGAGATCTGGAGGGGGGGGGGGGGGGGGGGGTTGGGGGCACAACAAAAATCTGGGGGGGGGCATAGCCCACCCCAGCACCCCCTTAGATCCAGGCTGGCTGTATTTGCATACATCCCATTCAACTCTAGTATGCCACTTTAAAACACACAGTCCCAAACTTTCACAGGACCCTTTCTCTAAAATGCAATGCAAGCCTCCCACATATATCTGAATGCCCTAAATAGGAATATTGAATTCACTACCCCTGCGAATTTGGACTCACAAATCGCATCTCAAAAATGCACATGCGTGAACCAGGGCTAAAGAAAAGTAGAGGTCAAAAAAGCACGTTTGGTTTAGCCAATCATTTTCTTCATATTAGATCTTTGTGGTGTATGCAATAGGGCCATGTCTGGGACATGTCTTTTTCCTACATACTATGTGTTAAAAAGTGTCCCTCTTTTTAATTTCAAAAAGTTGATAAGTATGAGCTAGGTTGCAGTTGACCTACTTAGAGCCTGATTTTATTTTACACAAGAGTGTGTTACGAACTGTGAGAACATGAAGTCTTAAAATCTATCTCTGGGCATTCCCCATGCCTTGGCTGGCAGTTTTTATTTTATTTATTACAGGTACTTATATAGCGCTGTCAATTTACACAGCACTTTACATATATATTGAACATTCACATCAGTCCCTAACCCTCAAGGTGCATAGAATCTAAGGTTCCTAACTCACATTCATACATACACATACTAGGGCCAATTTAGACACGATCCAATTCACCTACCAGCATGTCTTTGGAATGTGGGAGAAAACCACAGTACCCGGTGGAAACCCACACAGGAACAGGGAGAACATGCAAACTTTAGGCAGGTGGTGCTGTGGTTGGGATTCAAACCAATGATCCTAGTACTGCCAGGTGGAAGTGCTAACCATTTAGCCACTGTGCTGCAGTAAATATAAGGGCATGTTCTGTAAACTCCATCCTCTTTTCATAGAAAACTCAGCAATCATTCACACAGAGATTTTGCAAGGAAAAAAACTGCTATTGACCCCTAGGCAGCTAATACATGGCCTAATATTTACCCCTGCAATGCTTGAATAAGAAAGCAAAAGTGGGCCGATTGTAAGGGCTTTTTCCTTCTACTGTTAGTCATGAAGTCACTCATTTAAAAATACCATATAAAAATCAGGCTGTGCAATTTTATAATCCATAACTTCCTTGGACAAAGTCCTGTTGTGAAGAAACGCCACATCAGGAGGTGTGACTGAAGCACATATTTGTATTGACATTCTGACAGTGGGGTGTTCTGAAGCCGAGCAAAGGTGCGGTGTAGAAACACTTGAATTGTGCTACATTGGTTGCCATAGTACAGAGGTTGAATCAAATGAAAGTAGAACTTCAGTCACATACTAACTAAGCTTAAACCTTCTGCCACCCCCATTCTAAGCCTATTCTGTCTACCCTGTAAAGGAAAGATGTCTATACCTACCTATTCCGAGGGTGCTCCAGTCTGGTCTGGTCACATGATCTCTTCGTAGAATGGTGGTGGGAGAAGGTTTAAGCCTAGTTAGTATTTGACTGGACTTCTACTTTAAGCTTGTTACATCGGTACAGACCATTGCACCATAAAATGTGAGTGCATGTACCCATGGAGTTTTCATTTGGGATTTTAAATAAAAGGTGTTTTAATGGTGTAATGCTATTTGGAGTACAGCATATGTTTTTTAAATGCTGTCTGGGTGCAATGTGTTGTGGATTCACCGCTGTGGTGAATCAGAGGAAAAATACACTGCTCAGAAAAATTAAAGGAACACTTTGAAAACACATCAGATATCATACTGGACATCTATACTGATATGAACTGGGTAATGTGTTAGGAACATAAGGATGCCCCATCGTTTGATGGAAATTAAAATTATCAACCTACAGAGGACTGAATTCAAAGACATCCCAAAAATCAAAGTGAAAAAATGATGCAGCAGGCTAGTCCATTTTGCTGAAATTTAATTTTAGCAACTCAAAATGGTACTCAGTAGTTTGTATGGCCCCACGTGCTTGTATGCATGTCTGACAACGTCTGGGAATGCTCCTAACGAGACAATGGATGGTGTCCTGGGGTATTTCCTCCCAGATCTGTACCAGGGCATCACTGAGTTCCTGGATAGTCTGAGGTGCAACCTGGCGGCATCGGATGGGCCGAAACATGATATCCCAGAGGTGTTCTATTGGATTTAGGCCAGGCGAGTGTGAGGGCCATTCAATTATATCAATTCTTCATCCTGCCTACTCTTGCCACACGAGGCTGGGCATTGTTGTGCACCAGGAGGAACCCAGGACCCACTGCACCGGCGTAGGAGCTGACAATGGGTCCAAGGATATAATACGGATAGCTAATGGCAGTCAGGATGCCATTGTCTAGCCTAAAGAGGTCAATGCATCCCTCCATGGATATGCCTCCCCAGACCATCACTGACCAAAATGGTCATGCTGAATGATGGTGCAGGCAGCATATTGTTCTCCACGGCTTCTCCAGACCCTTTCACATCTGTCACATGTGCTCAGGGTGAACCTGCTCTCATCTGTGAAAAGCACAGGGCACCAGTGGCGGATGATGTTCAATGGGAAATACCAATCGACCTCGATTTTTCCGGGCAGTGAGCACAGGGCCTATTAGAGGACGTCAGGACCTCAGGCCACCCTCATGAAGTCTGTTTCTGATTGTTTGATCAGAGACATTCACATCAGTGGCCTGCTGGATGTCATTTTGTAGGGCTCTGGCAGTGCTCATTCTGTTCCTCCTTGCACAAAGGAGCAGATACCGGTCCCTCTGATGGGTTAAGCATCTTCTACGGCCCTGTCCAGCTCTCCTAGAGTAACTGCCTATCTCCTGGAATCTCCTCCATGCTCTTGAGACTGTGCTGGGAGACACAGAAAACCTTCTGGCAATGGCACGTAGTGCCATCCTGGAGGAGTTGGACTGCCAGTGCAACCTCTGTAGGGTCTACATATCGCCTCATCCTACCAGTATTAACACTGACCCTAGCCAAATGCAAAACAGTCAGAAAAGATGAGTAAGGAAAAAAATGTCAGTGGCCTCCACCTATAAAACCATTCCTGTTTTGGAGGCTGTCTTGTTGTTTCCCATCTAGTGCACCTGTTATTAATTTCATTAACACCCAAGCAGCAGAAACTGATTAACAACCCCCTCTGCTACCTAACTGACCAGATCAATATCCTAGGAGTTTAATTGACTTGATCCTATAGTCTGATTAAAAAGTGTTCCTTTAATTTTTTTTGAGCAGTGTATAAATAATAGTGGGTAGATATACCACAAAAATCATGTAAGGCCTGATATAATAGCAAGGTCACAAACGCCTAGTGAGTGGATAATTATACTTAGGTGGTAGACACACAAGGTGTTGAAATTTGGCACATTTTCAAGAGGTTGAAGAACATACAGTAGAAGGCTGATTTATGGACTCTCCATTACATGGATGGGTTTAATTTAAAGCAGATCTTCACCCAAAAGGGGAAGTTCTGCTTTAGGTCATCCTCCCTCCTCCTCTAGCATATTTGGCATATAATGTTTTTATTGGGGGAGAAGGTACCTAGTTTTGACAGGTACCTGCTCCCACTTCTGCACAGATTGCCTAGGCGATCCGAGTAAATGTTCTCCTCCTCCCCCTCCCTGCAGTCCTCTGGGACATGCCACAGGTCCCAAAAGACTGCGGGACCATTCACAAAGTGTGGCTCGAGCATGCTTAGTGCAAGCCGCAAGCAGCATAACCAGCTGCTCACAGTTAGGATGTCGACACCAGGGACCCAAAGGCTAATGATGAACTAGCCCCAGTGAGCACGGTGCTGGATCCCTGGACACATACAGTAAGTATCCTTTTATTAAACGTCAGCAGCCACAGGATTTATAGCTGCTGACTTTTAATTTTTTTTCCCAGAGTGAAGAACCACTTTAACAGTCTTCACAGATACAATTTTTCACAGTAGAAGTTTCTTTTATTGTGTGAACAATTCCTTATTCTTAGTGTATTTATTATAACAGATTGTTACAGTGGGTACTGCGCTGCCTGATTTTTATATGGTATTATTAGAAAGAGCAGATAAAGCACTTTTCTGGTAATCTGCAGCTGGTTTGACATTTATAGTATACGTAAAATATACTGTACAGCGCAAATTCTCTCTCTCTCTCTCTCTCTCTATATATATATATATATATATATATATACACAATAATTTTAAACAATTATTGTATTCTAATTATTATATTGTTTCCTGAAGTGTGACTGTCCTAGATAATGTGAAAGAATAATTATGTATTTCAAAGCAAGCACAACATGCTAGAACAGTCTATAGTATATTAAATGTGTATGTGATTCTCTTTATATTTTGGTCAGATTTTTTTGTAGTAGTATAAAACTATGGTAGTCAAACATAGAGGTTTGGTGTTCTACTTATTGTAAAGTAACATCTGGTGACTCCAGTTCTTATTTACTTTTTTTGGGTGTTGAATGATTAAACTTTGTGTGTGTGTATTCGCTATGTTGCCAAAAGGTCAGGCACTGATGTTGAACAAGAAGGCCTGGCTCTCAGTCTCCACTCTAATTCATCCCCAAGATGTTCTTTTGGGTTGAGGTCAGGACTCTGTGCAGGCCAGTCAAGTTCCTCCACCCCAAACTCGCTCATCCATGTCTTTATAGACCTTGCTTTGTGCACTGGTGCGCAGTAATGTTGGAACAGGAAAGGGCCATCCCCAAACCGTTCCCACAAAGTTGGGAGCATGAAATTGTCCAAAATGTCTTGGTATGCTGATGCCTTAAGAGTTCCCTTCACTGGAACTAAGGGGCCAAGCCCAACCCCTGAAAAACAACCCCACACCATAATCCTTCCTCCTCCAAACTTTACACTTGGCACAATGCAGTCAGGCAAGTACCATTCTCCATACAATCGTCAAACCCAGACACATCCATCGGATTGCCAGACAGAGAAGCGTGATTTGTCACTCCAGAGAACACGTCTCCCCTGCTCTAGTGTCCAGTAGTGGAGTGCTTTACACCACTGCATCCGACTCTTTGCATTGCACTTGGTGATGTAAAGCTTGGATGCAGCAGCTCAGCCATGGAAACCCACTCCATGAAGTTCTCTATGTACTGTTGTTGTGCTAATTTGAAGGCCACATGAAATTTGGATGTCTTTAGCTATTGACTCTGCAGACAGTTAGTGACTTCTGCGCACTGTGCGTTTCAGCATGTGCTGACCCCGCTCTGTCATTTTACATGGCCTACCACTTCGTGGCTGAGTTTCAGTTGCTCCCAGTTGCTTCCACTTTGTTATAATACCACTAACAGTTGACCGTGGAATACTTAGTAGTGTAGCGCTGTTTGTACACTCTTTGTGGCTACTGGGGTATGATGGCACCTCCTGTATAGTAATTAGGAGCAGAGTCCTTATAATCTGTGTGATGAGGACAAGATCTCTAACAAGCGCTAGTGCTTCCACTCAATTGGGGCTTGTGGATAACAAGTGAAATCCCAACTGAGAAAAGTATCATCCACATAGACAGTAATCCACACAGCATTGTATATGAAAGTCTATGTATTGAAGAAATAACATTCAATGAACCATCCAACATAAAGTATCTTCCAAACAGGAACATTAAAGCATTAACAGTCTTTTTTGCATGTCTCAGTAAGGGGAGGCTGCAACACTTACAGTCTGAGCTCTCTCTCAGGAAAACCCACCTTCCTCCTTTTTTTCAGAAGTGCTCACTCTGATGACCTCATCCTCAGTGCCCAGAGAGCACAGCAGCCATATTGGAAAAGGGCAAAACAAACACTGCATAATAGAAGTATACACTGAAAAATGGGCAAAGAAATTATCACATAACTACAGTAGCAAGGAAATTTCATGGATTGACTTATTGCACAGGTGGGAACCTATCATGGTACCACGCTTGAATTTACTGAGCTCCTGAGAGCGACCCATTCTTTCACAAATGTTTGTAGAAGCAGTGTGATGCCTAGGTGCTTGATGTTATACACCTGTGACCATGGAGGTGATTGGAACACCTGAATACAATGATTTGGACGGGTGTCCCAATACGTTTGGCAATATAGTGTGTTGCTGGACTGTACTCAGTCTAAGCTGGATTTATTGCTCTGTGTTCTGGGTTATGAATATGTTTGTGTCTCCCTGGCCAACCGTTAGGAGGTTTATTGTCCATAGTGTTATCTGGGAGATGATATAAATATCCAGGGAGACCTTGCAAGCTCTCACTTTTCCCCTGGGCTCTTGCCTGGTGGAAGGCATGTGTAGGAAGTCTTATCTTCCTAGGCCTGCTGCCTACAGAGGGCAACCATGTGCTTCTGAGGTATGGGGCCTAGATTCCCACTACCTTGCTGAATGCGACTTTTCCATCAAGAGTTGAACCAATCCTGGGAACATCAGGGTTGAACTTTGGCTGAAATCTGGCTTAGTTTCTCACCCAAGAAGTTTATGCTGCGACTAGACATGTGAGTTTCATTAGGATTTGTTTTTTGAATGAAAATTTTGTTTTCTGAGATTCTGATGTGTAATAGACATAGTAACAAATGTCAATGAATCTGAAAAAAAATTATGACGAAATTAATGATTGCATTTGTTTCATTCGGATTCATTGTGAATAGCTGGTTGCTAAGGTGGTCATAATATCCTTATTTGTTAGTTTTGTTATAACTTTTTTTTTCAGATTTATTGACATTCGTTACTATGTCCATTTGGAATTTGGATACATCCAGTTCATCCGGGAAACAAATCAGAATGAAATGAAATGCACATGTCTAGTGACTGCCCTACATTCTAGCGCCCAAGTATCACATGATATTGGTCTAGTTTAAAGGTACTTTTACTTGTGAAGGCTTTGATTGTGATTTGACTGAGGTCTGCCTTGTATTTTAAGTGTCCTGTGCCATAACTCTCTCTCCCTGAACTTTATAATGGCTGTGACAGTGCATAGTCATGTTACAGTGTGAAGAGAATTTGGTGGCACATAGGGTTCTCATCAATACAAGGTGAAGAGTTCAGGATGCATGTCTTCCAGGGAGGAAACAGGATTTTTGATCTCATCTGGAATCCTGGACCTTGGAGGCTTTATATAGTCTTGGTTGGGATGAATCCTTCAACCCTTGGTCCACATTTTGATGGCAACCATCATACTTTTTAAAGGAGTTGACTAGAATTCAGAGCTTCGCCTGAGAGACAGGAAGCACTGTCCAGGAGTCAGGTGTGAGATAGTACAGCTGTAGGAAGCCAGTGTTACTGCATATATGCACAAGAGCCTGTATGAGTGGGAATAATGTCTGTCGCATCAGACAAGGGCCTGAGAACTTCAAGTGAAAGTCAGGACTGATGAGCATACATTTTGTGGCAAATAAATGCTGAAAAGAACCTGCAAGGGTAACCCATATGTTGTTTTGATCTTTATTACTATAAAAATGGGCCTGGAAAGCTCAAAAGAAGATTTGATAAGTTCCTGCATCCTTAAAGCTCTTACAATTGGAAGCTATTTCCCAAATGGCAAATAAACTCTAAATGTATTAATCTAAAGTAACTGTTGTTTACAACTCTGCTAAAAGTCAAGGATTCATGTGTTTTTTGTGTTTTCAACACAACTGTTATTTAGATAAAGAAGCAGTTATACACCATACTAGGGGCGGACTGACCATTCAAGCATTTGGGAACTGCCCGAGGGCCCAGGGTCAGTAGGAGGCCCCATGAGATGCCCCTGGTACCTTTCATTGGCTTTTTCATAGGCTTTTTTGGGTGTGGGCGAGGACACAGGGGCCCCATGATCCCCTATTGCCCGGGGGCCCCATGAGTTGTCAGTCCACCCCTGCACCATACTATAAATACAGTAAGTGGCTTAACTTTACATAGGCTATCCCCCCTCCAGTCCATCATGAATGCCAAGCTTATCCACCTTACCAACCGTTCAGTGTCTTCTACCCCTCTCTACCAATCCATCCACTGGCTTCCAACTCGCCCAACGAATAAAATTCAAAATAATAACAACTTAAAAGCCATCCACAGCTCTGTGCCCAGCTACACCACCAACCTGGTCTCAAAATATCAACTAAACTGCTCTCTTCGATCCTCCAAAGACCCTCTGCTCTATATTTCCCATGTCACCTCCTCCTATGCTCACCTCCAGGACTTCTCCCGAGCTTCTCTCATCCTATGGAACTCCCTGTCCCAATCTGTCCGGCTGTCTCCTAAGCTACCCACCTTTTTACAATCCCTGAAAACCTTTCTCTTTAAAGAAGCCTATCCTGCTTCTACCTAGTAAACCGCCATTTATTTCCTCCATCAGCTCATCCCCCCCACAGCTAATACCTTTTGTATCACTCAACCCTTCCTCTTAGATTGTAAGCTCCAACAAGCAGGGCCCTCTGTTTCCTCTTGTACCAAATTCTATTGTAACTGTAATGTCTACCCTCATTTTGTAAAGCGCTGCGCAAACTGTTGAGGCTATATTAATCCTGTAAAATAATAAAAATAAAAAATGGCACATATTCTCCTCATGTAAAATGTCTCCTGTCAGTGAATAACACCTTCTATGACAATGTTCATTATGCTGAACAGGGTATCTACTTTTACAAATGTTTTAACAATTAACAGAAATTGTTGTGCACTGGTAGGGCAATGTGCAATTAGGCTGAATAAACATTAACCAGAATCTATAGACATATTCTGTTTAAGTACAGGCTGATTCTTAGTAACGTTGCAAAGTAGCAGCTGACGCAAGAATAACACAGATCTGCAATCTATTCAATCTGTTATAAGCCACTGCACTCAGGATAACAAACATTGTTCAAGGTCCAGATATTTATAGATCTACATTTTTCTGTGTTACACTAACCAAGAAGCTTCAGGATCACAGTGACCCAGCACAGTGAATTCAGACTTAATAATGGCAAGTTAAAGCAGCACTAGACCCAAGAGCAAACATTTATTACATTTATTTCTTTTAATGATGGTGCACTATTCCTTCCACTGACACCAACCATGGGGCACTATTCCTTCCACTGACACCAATGGTAACTTACTATTCCTCACCCTGACACCAACTATTTCTACCCCCTAATACCAAAGATTGGGCATTGTTTATTTCCACTGGGCATGGTCCGCCCATCTAAAGTCTGAAGGATAGTAAACTGGCCCTTTCTTTAGAAAGTTAGGAGACCCCTGCCCTAGTACATCCAACACTCCCCTCTCCACAACTAGCAATGATATTGTGCAAAGGTGTCTCTGTTGCTTCTTCATGCAGAGTGTAGGAACCCTAATACAGGAGGATAAATATATACAGTTTTTGGTTTTGGGTTTGATATTACTTTTATAAGGCTCAAACCGACCCCTTTTTGAGATATTGCAAACAGTAAAGTGCATAATTGCAATGGTTAAAGGAAACCTTAAATTAGAGAAAGACATAGATCACCATTATTGTTAGTTGCCGGTCTATCTCTGGCTTCAGCACTTTATGAACAACATACCCAGAGCCAGTATGTAGCCATAAAATGGTGGAATTATATTATACTCATTTCTCCAGTAAGTGATGTGTGGAAAGTCTATTCTCTTGATGATCATTGGGCACCACTACTATCAAACACTTCTGGGTGTGTTAAAAAACATGTCGTCCAGAGGTTTGCCCTGCTTACGCCTACATTACCACTGTGTGGTAGTTTTGTGTTGTTGGGTTCATGGGAGGAACTGCAAAGCTCAGCCTCAGTCCCGTGAAGACTGAAACTGAGTCTTGCAGCCACTTTTTTGTTGTCTTCCTTTTCTGGGTCACAATCCTACACAATGTCCTTTTGTTTCTTTCGCTCAGTTGACAATGTCGACCACAGCTTATACTTATCAGACAACATTTTCCTGGAATCTGTACATACCGTCATAACCTTTGATACTGTACCTCGCGACATAGCAAATAAATTGACAACTTCAGTCACAGAGGAACCAGCTATGTGGGCACCAATAATTTGCCTTCTTTGAAGTTCAGTAGGCTCTGACATGACTCCATATTACTAGCAGTGCATGTAGTGAATGACAAAAGCGAGGCTTTCCACCTGTTAGCTAGGTGTCTCATTATACACAGCAGAAGCAAAAGAATGTTACATCATTTCTGCTTTCAACGCAAAACATGTTGTTTTCATACCTGCAAATCATGTAGTGTTTCCATTTTTGTCTTTTTTTGCATCCACCATTGCGAAACTAGTAGCTTAGAGGGAGCTGAGAAGTCAACAAGCCTTTTCTTCACCCTCTCACTGCTGGTGTTGCAGTTTAACCACTTGCCTACGGGGCACTTATACCCCCTTCCTGCCCAGGCCAATTTTCAGCTTTCAGCATCGTCGCACTTTGAATGACAATTGTGCGGTCATGCAACACTGTACCCATATGACATTTTTATAATTTTTTGAGACAGATAGAGCTTTCTTTTGGTGTTATTTAATCACCTCTGAGTTTTTTTTTATCTTTTTCTAAACAAACCAAAAACAACTGAAAATTTTGAGAGAAAAAAAGTTTTTTCTTAGTTTTTGTTATAACTAGGTGATTTTTCTCCTTCACTGATGTGCGCTAATGAGGCTGCAGTGATGGGCACTGATAGGCTGCACTGATGGGCACTGATAGGTGGCACTGATGGGCATTGACAGGCATCACTGATGGGCACTAAAAGGCAGCACTCATATATGGCACTGATATGCGGCACTGACTGGCACTGTTAGGCAGCACTGACTGGCACTGTTAGGCGGCACTGATAGGCAGCACTGATGCGCACTGGTAGGCACTGATATGTCATTGATGAGCACTGACAGCTTGCATTGATGGACACTGACAGGTGGCACTGCTGGGGCTACACTGATCATCAGGGCACACTGATCATCAGTGCCCTGATGATCAGTGTACATGCCCCTCTGACGAATGCCGATTACCGACTCTCCTCTCCTCATGAGCTGTCAGCGTGACAGCTCATGAGGAGAGAAATGACGATAACCGGCATTTCCCTATTTACAGGACCGAGCCTACATCTTCGGCTCTTTCCATTGATTGGTGATCTGCTGTATCCGTGGGACACAGCGCATCACCAATTGCCGTGCTGTGCACTCCCGGAGCCGCGCACGCGTAGTTAGAGTGGGAGGACGTCATATGAGAGAGAACAGCCTTGCGCCCATCATTTCCTGATATGGCAGGCGGGAGGTGGTTAATAGTTGAAGCTTACTACTCATGGCTATATAATTTGTTAAACATTGCTAATTGATTATTCCTATTTTACCAGTGTTCAATTTTTATGCATTAACTAGGGTTGTAAATCCTAAACCCATTATTCTTGTGGTCTACTCTTTTGAACAAGACTAATATAGAGGTGTTACTAAAGAATTGTGTCTCTCGCATTATTATCCAATACTGTTGAAATGTATCTGAACCCCGAGTGTCAGAGGTTTCGGAAGGCTTGCAAGGTCAGGATAACCACTGGGGACAAGCATTATCAAACGGCCCCTGCTGGGGAAGCACTACATACATTAGAAGGTACCACAGATCTAACGGCTTCAAGGCATGCTTAGTGCAAACCAAAGGCAAAGTAGCTAGTGTCCTGTATGGGGTTTCTGTGATCCCATGCGTCCTGCTAATGTAATGTAATGTAAGTACTCTTCACCTTGTGTTCAACATCACCTCTGTACACATCAGGAGTGCTGCCTTGAGGCTTCAGAAACTCTTATACACAGTATTGGCACATCTCCATTTGATCTGTTCTAACTAGACCTTGACGTTGATGCACTTCACTGGTTTCTGTAACACACATGTATACTTAATACAGGCAGCCAAGGTTGAAAGTACAGGAAATAAAGTGAGGAAACTAGTCATTGACTCTGTCTTCTAGTACTAGTCACAGGCCAGGGTTCAGCCATCTCTTATGCTGAGTGTATCATTTTTAGCATAGTCATGTACAGAGAAAATTATTAGATGTTTCGGCCTCATTAACTTTTCACAATAATTTCCGATTAGCTGTAGACAGGAAGGTGGTACAGATCATTGACAGGCTGACACTGTCCATGTATTTGTATGAGGAGTGACTACAGATGGCAGCCCTGTATGAAGGCAGATTGATTCCATGACCATTCATATGACCCCATGCGCAAGGAATCACTCTATGTGCAATTACATGAAAACACCTGAGGAGCCTGTCGGCATACCGTTAATGTGTACAGGATGAGAGGCCACATCTGATCATAAACACTGGGCAATACCCACTGGAGAAATGCACCAATGTCAACATTGTATGGCCCCAGAAGGCCAGTGAATGAGGCCTTAAAGTGAATACAGTTTATAGACGAAACATGTGTTTTAGTTTTGGATAGAGCAAGGGTTAAAGCCCTTATCCGGTTATTTTCTTTTTTCTTTTTTTTGCAGTCTGTATCCTGCTGGGGAGATTTCTTTTCACTTCCTTGAAGACTCAACAGGAAAAGAGAAGAAACCTCCCCAAAATGAAAGGAATTCTCATATTAAATAGATGTCACCAGAATTCTGTCCCTTAATAAAATAATTCCTCTTACCTCTTTGTTTCATGAAAAAGTTAAAACAAAGGTTTCTTATTTTTAGGGACCATTAGGATAAGATGACCAGATTTTCAAATTGAAATCTGGGAACACCCTACTTGGCCACACTAGCTTTTACTGGTGGAGGGACAGGGGAGAGGAGCAGCGGTGGGGATAATAGCAGCATGCAAACAGCACCAGATCAGATGTTGGGTATGGCCAAATTATGCTAAAAGTGGGAGGGGCTTAAAGGGGTATCAGTCAATAACACTTGAGCCTACTTTGCTCTGGGTCAAAGTGTGCACTTCAGGTCACCATCACATGTAAGGCATGTCAAGGCTGCAAATTAGGGAAGGGGAGGGACTGGGAAGGCCACATAATGTAGACATGTGACATCATCAATAGCCCCCGACACAGTGGGGAGCATGCACATCCCTCCTTCTCTAGGCCAATCACAGAAATATTGCTGAGATGGATTAACCTGCACGTGCCGGGGCTGGGATGCCATTATTAAAGATAGAGAACACATTCTTTTAACAACTGGACATTTTTTCCAGGCCAGTCCTCTAAAATCAGGACATCTGGGGATGTCTGGTCACCATACTTAAGAATGAGAATTGTCTACATTATTGAACATTTAGTACAATATGTGAGTTTCTTTGCTCCTATGATTCTCCTATATGCTCATAAGTCTCCAAATCATACCCATCTGATCACAGATAGAAGACAAAACAAGTCTCTACTATGGAAACACCATGATAATCAAAAAAGATATGAAACTCACAAACTATTAGTGGGGTATAGAACTCAAAATGTGTAGAATCATTATGCATGAGGTTTTGATACATTTGCATTGCAACAGCCATGGTTATTTCCTGCTGTTACAGAAGAATCCTATCCAAACCAGGGGCAGACTGACAACTCATGGGGCCCCCGGGCAATAGAGGATCATGGGGCCCCTGTGTCCTTGCCCAAACTCAAAAAAGCCTATGAAAAAGGTATCAGGGGCATCTCATGGGGCCCCCTACTGACCCTGGGCCCTCGGGCAGTGCTCGAGTTTCCAAATAGTCAGTCCGCCCACTATCCAAACCCCACATTTATAATTGATATTTTACAATTTCTGGGCAATCTCACTTACATTAACTGTCTATGCTGCTTTCAGACTAAAAGGGCAAGAAGTACAGGGAACTTTATGGGGAAGCACATAGTAGGCCAGGTGATCAGGGCTCATTCACATCATGTACAGTGACCTGCATTTTTCCACACCAGATCAATGCAGGTCACTGCAAGGGCACATTAAAAACAGTGATTTGCTATGTGTCTCATTCACACTACAATGTTGTGCCCCTGTGAATGAATGTATGTAAATGCAAAGCAATGCAACACAAGTAAAAGTAAAGATATAAAAAAAATTGTTATTTTGACCCAACAATTCACAACAGATGGAATGAAAATGCATGCCAATGCGCACAAACACACAATGTAACATAAAGCAATGCGCATAAAAATGCATTGTAAATGCACATCAATGCACATGCATTTTCAATGTGTTGCAGTAAGCCTCCATGTACAGTATGGTTTGAGAGAACCCTTAGCCGTAGTTCACACCAGGGCAACTTATTATGCGACTTGACAGATCAAAGTTGCATGACAAGTTGCACCCTATTATCTGCTATGGAACCATTCAAATCGGTGTGACTCCAATTTGCACCGACTTTGAAAAAGGTTCCTGCACTATTTTCTGTGATTTCATATGCGACTTGCATTGATATCT
Source organism: Staurois parvus (assembly GCF_062004578.1). Taxonomy (NCBI): domain Eukaryota; kingdom Metazoa; phylum Chordata; class Amphibia; order Anura; family Ranidae; genus Staurois; species Staurois parvus. The sequence goes on along the minus strand of NW_028318026.1, from coordinate 3,021,657 downwards.
GTGCATGAAGTCGCACAGATGTCAGCAAGTCGAACTGATCGGCGGCTTTGAAATTGTGCTGAAGTAGCACGATTTCAAAGCCACATTCGGTGTGAACCAGAGCTTACTGTTGATCATCAGAGCTCTTCTGTAAAGACACCCCAAGTTCATAAAGTGAGCACCTGTAGGAGAAAAACTCTGGGTTGGGTGACATATGTATGGAGCAAAAATAAGGTTTTAAGGGTGGCCCAAACTATTTCACATGAAAATCTACAAGCAATACTACCACTGTTTAAATAAACTGTTAGATATGACAAACAGCACTTGTCCATGCAAACAGCTTAGTCATTTATTTCTCTGTTACTTTGGACCCAGTTTTGCTGAACTATTGATGTTCAGAGTGTTATCCTGACCTAAACTTTGATTATCATCACTACTGCTCCTGTGTTCTCAGCTGATCCTATTCTGAAAGTGGTATCATTGACTTGGTGTGACTCCAGCTACAGATATTAATCTGCTGATTTATGCAACACCCTCAGATCATCCCATAAGTACAGAGTATCATTGACTCTGCACATTCATCATTGAAAGTAACTGCCAGCAAGTAAATGGAGATATCAGAGCACAATGCTGATTAGAGGGGATTGTTTGTCTGAGAGCACCATACATGGCACAGTATAAGCTGGAAATAACCACTCTAGTCAATTAAAGTGGAAATCATTGTGGTAACTGGCTATTGCACACCTGTCAGTTTTGTTCTTTCTCTGTGTAGCCATTTCTTGCTTCAGTAAGAATCATTTACATACAGTATGTTCTGTTTCCAATGGTGCTTTATACATTGACATATCTCCTTAGACCCAGTCTGTCCGGACAGTATGGTCACCTGCTGACTTGCCATCATCCACAGGCAGCTTAATTCTTCAATAAGACACTGAAGTTGAATCCAATTTTACTTCAGCTAATTGCAGTGCAGAGGATGTTTTCAGTCTTTTGAAGTGTAGAAAGACAATACATTCCCAAGCCCTGTCTCTGAGTTCTAACACTGACTGAAGAAACATGGAAGAAATGGAGGCAGTGCCTAGATAGGACAGAACTAAGTTGCACTAAACAGGAGGGGTGGACATAGTGAGAAATCCAAATCGCATAGTAAACATGCTGTAGTGGCCTAGAACCACCACTAGATGTCAGAGTACTAACAGAATAATTATAACCTGATGCAGTTCAGTACAGAATAATACATAAAAGTGGAACAGAACATTGCATTAAAGTGTATGTATCTCTAGCAAAAAGTGTATCGCATTTGCTCAGTTTTGGCCTGTTAACTATACCAGTGAAAGTAATGTATGTAAGATCAAACCGCGCAAATCCCCAATCAACTGAAGTCACAGAGCTGCAAGTATATGGAGGATACCGTCTCTTAAAAGGCTAATTCAAATGGATACTGCGCAAGGTGAACCCTTAAAACTTTATGAGCACTATGGAGACCTTCACACCACTGAAAAACGATCGAAAGTTGAAAATAAAACACTGTAATAGTTAAACTAAATAAGTGCATATATATGCACTATGAAGACCCTCACCCCTCTGAAGGGGATGATCAAAATTTGAAACAAATTGATTGAATAAACTGAGTACAGTAATCGAAAATTACATATACACAGTTAGCCTGGCTGAAAAAAGACAAAAGTCCATCCAGTTCAACCATGAAGAAAAAAAAAAAAAAGTTATAATCCTACACCCACAGTTGATCCAGAGGAAGGCAAAAAACGCAGCAAAGCATGATCCAGTTTGCTCCAGCAGGGGAAAAAATTCCTTCTTGATCCCCCGAGAGGCAATCAGATATTCCTTGGATCAACTTTACCGATAAATGTTAGTATCCACTTATATTCTGTTTATCCAAGAAATAATCCAGGCCTTTTTTAAAGCAATCCACTGAGCTGGCCAGAACCAACTTTTGAGGGAGTCTATTCCACATTTTCACAGCTCTCACTGTGAAGAAACCTTGCCATGTTTGGAGATTAAATACGTGTAAGGAACCGTGATATGTGGTCAAATGAACCTAAAATATCATGCATTATCTATGAGCCCTATGAAGACCCTCACACCTCTGAAGAGTGATCGATGTTGAAGATAGGTCATATGTGAAAAAATGTGTCAAATGTGAAAGAAGTTTGTTTTGAAATCTTTGCAATTTATTAAAAATAAATAAAAAAACACATGTACATAAGTATTCACAGCCTTTGCCATGACACCAAAATTGAGCTTTGGTGCTCTTGAGATGTTTCCACAACTTGATTGGAGTCCACCTGTGGGAAATTCAGTTGATTGGACATGATTAGGAAAGGCATAAACCTGTCTATATAAGGTCCCACAGGTAACAGTGCATGTCAGAGCACAAACCAAGCCATGAAGTCCAAGGAATTGTCCGTAGGCCTCCGAGACAGAATTGTATCAAGGCACAGATATGGGGAAGGGTACAGAAACATTTCTGCAGCATTGAAGGTCTCAATGAGCACAGTGGCCTCCATTATCCATAAATGGAAGAAGTTTGGAACCACTAGGAATCTTCCTAGAGCGGGCCACCTGGCCAAAATGAGCGATTGAGGGAGAAGGGCCTTAGCCAGGGAGGTAACCAAGCACCCAATGGTTACTCTGATGGAACTCCCGCATTTCTCTGTGGAGAGAGGAGAACCTTCCAGAAGAACAGCCATCTCTGTAGCACTTCACCAATCAGGTCTGTATGGTAGAGTGGCCAGACGGAAGACACTCCTCAGTAAAAGGCAAATGGCAACCCGCCTGGAGTTTGCCAAAAGGCACCTGAGGGACTCAGACCATGAGAAACAAAACTCTCTGGTTTGATGAAACAAAGATTGAATTCTTTGGCCTGAATGCTAAGCGTCATGTCTGGAGGAAACCAGGCACCGATCACCACCTGGCCAATACATCCCTACAGTGAAGCATGGTGGTGGCAGCATCATGCTGTGGGATGTTTTTCAGCACCAGGAACTGGGAGACTAGTCAGGATTGAAGGAAAGATGAATGCTGCAATGTACATCCTTGATGAAAACCTGTTCCAGAGCGCTCTGGACCTTAGACTGGGGCGACAGTCCATCTTTCAACAGGACAACGACGCTAAGCACACAGCCCACATAACAAAGGAGTGGCTACGGGCCAACTCTGTGAATATCCCGGAGTGGTCCAGCCAGAGCCCAGACTTGAACCCGGTTGAACATCTCTGGAGAGATCTGAAAATGGCTGTGCACTGACGCTCCCCATCCAACCTGATGGAACTTGAGAGGTACTGCAAAGAAGAATGGGAGAAATTGCCCAAAAATAGGTGTGCCAAGCTTATAGCATCATACTCAGAACGACTTGAGGCTGTAATTGGTGCTAAAGGTGCTTCAACAAAGTATTGAGCAAAGGCTGGGAATACTTATGTACATGTGGATTTTTGCGTTTTCTATTTTAAATAAATTGCAAAGATTTCAAAACAAACTTCTTTCACGTTGTCATTATGGGGTATTGTTTGTAGAATGTTGAGGAAAAAAATGAATTTAATCCATTTTGGAATAAGGCTGTAACATAACAAAATGCGGCAAAAGTTATGTGCTGTGAATACTTTCTGGATGCACTGTACATCATCTGGAGCTGGCTGTCTTTTCCTACTTCTTGCAGTTGACCCCCTTATGGTGCACCGCCAGGTCTACCCTGTGCATCCTTGTTCCTTGTCATTCTTGCCTAGGTGAGAAAGGCAGAGGGGATGGGCAGGACAAAAAGAACAAAGGGGGGAGAGTTACAGTGAAGAAAAGTGAAATATTGCAGAAAAGGTCCACTTTAAGAAGTGCAACATTCAGGAACCTTTAGCAGCCAGATTGCAGTCAAATCAGTAAAGTAGGGCTTATGGAAATGTGCTTATTCTTCTTACCTCAACAATGAATTCCCACATTCTGCCTCTATACTCTTAAGTGGCATTAAACCCAAAAGCAAATATTAATTTTATTGCAGCTTATCAATTCTTAGATTTGATGGCTGTATTAGTTTCCTTTTTTAGTCCTCATGCACACTGAACTTTTTATAGCTGCTGTTTTTGGCTTTTGGAGTTTTTTTCTACAGCCAGTAAATTCCCCAGTTTGTTATCTTATGTGTCGTTCACACATAGGCTTTAATCAGCGTTTTTTTGGCTGGAAAAACCCCCCAGAACTAGTGGGTTTCTAGAGGAGTTTTTTAGCTGTAAAAACATTCCAATGCTGAAAAACGCAGTAAAATGCGGTAAACCGGTGGTGATGGTGGGGGTGTAAAAACACGCTAAAAACTGTAAATGCAGAAAAACGTGGAAAAACGCTAATGCAAAAATGCTAAAAAACGCTGAAAAACTCTCGTTTTTAACATGATTTTACACAGCTAATGCTACCAATGTTATTAAAACACCCAGTGTGCATGGACCCTTAGTCTTTCTTTTTTCTATTTTCATCCAGTGATCCAGCCAGCAATTCTTTTTTCAAAAGCACAAGATCTTCAGCAGAATGTATCAGTTTACATGGATGAGACAATCCACTTACCAGTGGCAGGGGTAATTAAAATGACCAGATTTTATTTATTTATGTAAAAACCTTATCCCAAAAAGAAAAAAAAATTGTTTGTTGTAACTGATTATAAAGTGTTAGTTGGAGTTTAGCTTCAATTAGTTATTGTATTAGAATCTGTTAATACATTTAAAAGCCCCCCCTCCTTCCGACTGACAATGCTGCTGTCTGCTGTGACCCCACACACACACACCCCATTCATCCTGAGTTGTGTCTCCAGAGTGGTTTATTGGCCAGATCACCAGCTGACAACCAGGGAAGAAAGCCAAAGAAAAGAAAATGATGCAGCCACCACGTCTAATGATTGGTAAGCTGCTATATATTTGGTTTTAGGTTTAATTCTGCTTTAAGATCAGCATACCATAATAATAATTGTTAGGAATGTATCTCTCTCTAAGATCAGGTCTTCTTGAAAAGAAAATACTCCCTTTTTTAAAGAATAGTTTCTTCAAAGTAACTAGACAAGCATATCAGTGATCATTAGATGTCAAAGGTCAGATAAAAGTTAAGTATCCACTGGCCTGTGTCATTAGTGTTCATACAAGAGCAGCTGTCTATGAAGTATCATTGAGGCTTGTGTTTATGAGCGCCTTCATTTGTTGGGAAGGATAAAGTGATTTACCTGATTTGAAATCTGTGATCAGTGTATAAACAAGAAGAATAGTTAAGCCTACTATGCACTTACTGTAGGATAATATCTTTGCTATCTAGTATCTCTGTGTTACCCACATCCTGACAGCACATGATTATCATCGCATTGCATGTCTACTGTGACATCTGCTGTTCGTGAACATACAGGCGCTGAAAGCTCCCCATATAGTGCTTTTAGCATATGTTCATTCAACACTTTGCTGTTATAGATAGCTGTCACAGTACATATAATCAGCCTTTTCTTCACAACAGACTATGGCCAATACTGTATTCCTAAACAAAAATAACTGAGTGGACCAGGGCTGGTCCTAGCCTATGTGATCTGGGGGTGCAGTAAACGTCAGGGGGCACAATGTCGACACTGTGTGTGAGTCACTGACAATCTGTCACACAGTGTGACAGACATGAAGGAAACGGGTATTCCCTGTTTTCTGGGCACTCTTCTTTAGCATGAGTCCCTCTTTTCATCAGGGTCCCCATCAGAGTGCCCCCTTACATCAGGTGTCCCTGTCAGAGTCCCCCCCTTACATCAGGTGTCCCCATCAGAGTCCCCCCCTTACTTTAGGGTCCCCGTCAGAGTGCCCCCTTACATCAGGTGTCCCCATCCCCCTTACATCAGGTGTCCCCCAAAATCAAATTTTGGCATAAATTTAGGACAAAATGTATTCTGCTACATGTCTTCGCTAAAAAAAAATCCCAATACGTGTAAATTATTGGTTTACGTGAAAGCTATAGCATGTACAAATGGCGGTATATACTGGATTTTTTTTTTTTAATACTAGTAATGGCGGCGATCAGCGATTTATAGCGGGATTGCGGCGGGCATTCTGACACTGGGGGGAACTGCCTAACTGTCACTGACATCCCCTGTGATGCTAATACAGTGATCAATGCTAATAAAAAGCACTGACACTGTACTAATGGCACTGGGCAGGAAGGGGTTAAGGGACAGCCTGTGTACAAAAGAAGAACCATCTCCTGTAAATTTCAGTTTAACTTTCAGTCCAGTAACAAATTTATGGAAACAATGTCCCTGCCTATTAATTTGGCTTCTTTGACATTGGTACAAAGTGCAATTTTGTTGATGCAAGAGTTGTGAATATGAATATTCATGAACCACTATTGCTCATATTATTAAAGCCATGCCTAGGTTCCGGAAAACAAGCTGGCTTGTTGAAACCAGACCAGATAACATCTACTAAGAAACACAACTACAATAAATACCAATGGATTTTTACTAACTGCTCCTTCATCTGGAAAAAAAGACACGTTTCCAGAAATACTTTCCAGCGTCACCATTGCTTCCCTAAAGCAAGAGTCACATTGTTTTTTTATATGTGTACTGTGCAAAATCATTACATCTTCATGTTCATCTTCCCTGCTACAGCCGAGAATATTGCTTACACGTATTGATTGGTGACTTATGATGATTACAAAAAATAGTAAAATACATATATATCTTGTTGAGATTCTTATATTTCTGCAAATGGATTGAAGTTATCTCCTCTGCCAGCAATTCGGTGGGATGGACGCAGCTCTTCCCTCCGCTGGACAAATATTCCTAATTTAAACAGACTGTAGTGAATAAGTAAACTTCCTTTTCCATGTTGTCACCGCCCCAGTGCAGAAGTAATATATACTCTTCTTAGGATATCTGCTACTTATTAAGGTATATCTAAAAACAGAAATGTTATTTCATAGTTTTAAAGGGGTATTGATCTTAAATTCTTAAAAACCACTGCAAGACAGAGATTTTATAACAGAAGAGACTCTAGTGGTCTCTTCCATCATAAATGCCCCCCCATCAGTCAGTGGTAATGTGATCTGTGTGGCATGGTGATGTGACTCCCATGCACATGCATAGGAGTGACATCATCACAGCCCAGCCATTCATGCGGCCAAAGGGACAGAACAATGAAGGGAAACCGGTTAAGATGGAAGCACCCAGGACTAGCAGGATTAGTGACAATGTAGGGTCTTTAATAATGGGCTAGTATGCAGTGTGTAGGCAGTTGCAGTCTATTTTATCCACTGTAGGTGGCGCTGGACCACAGTGGCAAAGCAGTGAGGAGAGGAAGTAGAGAGAAACTGGGTTTCTTTATGACATCCTCAGTCCCACAGGCAGTGATCCGGTTGGATGTTCTTGCTCCAGGTGACCCTCGTAGCCATTTTGGGTCAGACAGAGTCTATTTAAGACTCTGATTCCAGGTTTTGGCATGCTTTATGAAAGTGACTAGTATAGGGATAGGTCATTCATCTGTCAGGAACAGCGCTAGCAGTAGGCAGAGGTTCCAGTGAAGTAGGGAAAGAGTAGGGAAGATCCCCTTTTATGTTGGACCATCCAGACGGCACTCCGCTCCCCATGACAGAAGCAGTTTGCAGCTCAGAATCACACACCACTGACTCTACACTGAACTGTTGTAAGTGCCCCGGTCAGGTGAACCTCCCTGCTGAGCCTAGTTGAACTGTTTTGCTAGTTCTGCAATACACCATTTTTGCAAACCAGGACTTTGTGTGCTTTCTGCCCCTGTACCATGCTGCACCTACCCAACAAGAACATACTAGCATAATATAATTAAACCTGCAGAGGGGCATTTTTTTACGCATTTATTACTGTTTTAAACACAGGGAAAATAACAAGCACACCTTTCAGGTTTGGTTTGCTGTCTGTGTCCCACTGGGGCACTGGATATTTCTGGTGAGTATGGTGCATACAATGCACCCGGCCCCCAAGGGGAATAATAAGGCCCAATGTGCACACATTGTAGGTGTGGTCTGGCACTGGGTACCATCACTTACAGGATGCCCCATTGAGATATGCAGCTTTGTGCCAGTTGCTAGAGTGCTTTTTGTGCTCCTGCATCTAGCGCTAAAAGAGGCCTATGAAAGGTCCTGCTTAGCTGGTTACTCTGACAATGTTTATAATGCAATTGCGTTAATAAAACATTTGTACTGTTCACAGATCCATGGTGTCAGGGCAGGAGCTGAGGAACGGACAGGCAGGCCTAACAATGTAACGCACTGGCTGACGACAACCACCACCCACAGACCGAAGTCCCCCAGGGCGCGGAGTCTAAGTCCCAGGCTGCCCTTCACCAGGGCCCCTGATGGTGGGGATGGACTTGACGCAGCCAGGAACCAGGTCGCGGCCCCGAGACACCTCAGCTGCGGTAATGGCCACCGCCAATGGCGTGTAGCTGGTGGAAGAAACAAAAGAGTAGTCAGACAAGCCGGGGTCAACAACAACAGGACAAAACAGTACAGGACAGCAGACAAGAATCACAGGTCACAAGCCGGGTTCAGCAACAGAGGGTCAGATCAAAGGAGAATACAGAGAATAGTCAAGTCACAAGCCGAATCAGAATACCAGGAGAGTCACGAGAGTCAGAACAGAGTAATAGTAACACAAAGACACAAGACACAAGTGCAAAGAGCATGTGCGGGCCACAGGCTTATATGTCATCAGCCACGCCCCTCTGGGGGGTGGACCTCAGAGACCTAAAGACATAAAAAGGATACCCATCATGCACAGCAGAATCCAAGATGGACGCCAGCACATGGAGTAACATAACCTCAGGGAAAAGGTAGGACCTTGACACATGGTGTGCTGATGACATATATTCATATCCATGTGCTGACACCAACCAACCTGCTGGTAGTTGTTACAGCACCATTTTACTCTAGTCCTTGTCCAGGAACATGTGTTTAGCAAGTAAATGAATGAACCTCACAGTAATGCTACTACAAGGCTGCAGCTAGAGGGAGCTCTAATGATTTGTAGTATGACGTCAGGAGACTAAAAACCAACAAGCTCACATTAAATGGGGATGAGCAAGTGAGTACATGTGTTTTCTGTTCTCCTCTTGATAAAGGTTAGTCACACTTGGTTTATGCTTTGTTCAGTTTTGTGTGACATTCACTTTCTCTGTTTAGTATCCTATATGTTAGTAATGGTAACTCTCTAACACAAATAGATGCACTTTTTTTTCTATGTGGCCTGCGCTGCCACTATAAAGTATTTGTATAATGTCATCCATTTCTATTTGATACATTAAACTCGGAATGAGTAAGTGAGCCACATGTGTTTTCTGTTCTCCTCTTGATATAAATACTGCAGGCTGCATCTTTGTCACACCTCGCACTCAGATCACCGATAACCCTTTAAGATGTGCAATGGGAATATAGTGAATGATGCACTCACCAAGAAAACATACAAGAGATACAGGTATCTGCAAAATGAGGAGCACATATACCTACCTTTCTGGTGGCCTGTCACTTGCCTCATTGCTCACCCTCCTCTGCAATCATTTGGCTGGTGCAGTAACACCCCAGGTTAGCTAGATAGGTTTTGTTGTTTTTTTTTTTTAGATAGAGGCTGAGTAGCTGCCTGGGATGAGTCAGCCTGGGAGTGAGGCAGTGAGTTCCCCTCAGGACAGGCTGGGAGGGTCTACAAGTCAGGGCTTCTGGAGTCCACCCACCTTTCCAGAAACTTGAGAAATTTCTGGAATAGGGGTAGAGGAGGGGAGGAGGCCCAGATCTGCATGTTTGAGGGACCTTGGCCAATCTCCTGGCAGGAGGCTGGTAATGGTGACTAGGGCAACCCTCCAATATACTAGAGACTGGGGAGAGGGGGGAGTTGGGTGGAAGAAGGATTGAGAAGAAGGCTGGAATGTGGAGCCTGGGAGAGGGCCCCAGAGAACGAAGCCTACCTACAGGCTGGTTGCTGGATGAGAGGATCTCTACTGCCTAAAGTCTCCTGGGGGGGGGGGGGCATCCTCAGCAGCAGGGAAGGTGTCAGCCCAGCAAAAGGCCTGAAAGCAGCTACCAACCCATCACAGGATAGTTCAGTGTGAGTAATCCTACACCCCCTGGGCTGGGTAAGGGAAGAGGGCAGTCAAGTGCAATACCTAACTAGTCTTTAACCTGGGACTGCTTAACTGCAAGCTCTTGGGACCCCCTTGCTCACGGATACCCTCAGCATAGTTGGGTGAAGAGGAGCATTCATCCGGGGTCTGAGGAGGTACATTGAAAATGTGACAGTGCTTTATCTTTTCTAATCCACCCATTTTGTACATAGTTGCTAAGACGTTTGTTCTCGCATTCTACAGTTCCTTGGGTATCCCTTATACCCCTAGACTCCATCCAAGTTGTTAACCCCATAATAAAAAAACAACTAAAAAACAGCTCAAGGGCTGTTTTACTGACTCTGAAGGCACAAGTGTAAAAAAGTGCGTGTTGCTTGGCCGTGCAAAGCTAAGGGGGACCCAATCAAATCCAACTACTATGAAAGTAGTTCTACAAGTAAAAATACTTGTTACCCCACTGCTCACTGTAGTTTCTCCCACCAGCTGATGTATGGACCAGTGGCAGAAACCACAGCAAGCAGCAGGGAAGCAAGTTATCCATGCACCAGAATGTGTGTAAATATTTGCACAGGACAGTGAAGCAGCAGCTCTTCAAGAAACAAGCCATTGGGAAGTTAAGACTATTAAAGGACTATAGGAAATAAATCCTATTTCCCATAATCTTAAACTTCATCTAGTGGCCATAATGTGGTATTTTTTTGAAACCACTCTATTTTTTTAAGAATAAAATTCATTTGATCTGTAGATGAAATAAAAGAAAATATTCAGTTTTGTCCCATTTGCACAGAGCAAACTTACCAGCAGTTTCTCTGGATGAATAGTTATGCCAACTTTTTCATAAATTCACCCCTTTAAGTTTCCAAAGTGTGATCATTTTGAGGAAGTACATTGTAGTTAATATTTCAGCGAGTTGCATAAATGTACAGTGCTGTGTTACATCCAATTAGAAAAAGGCAATCAATATGATTATTCAGATCTGATCTGTGATTAGTAACTTTGGATTATTTTAAATTGGCCAAGGTGATAATTGTTAGACTTTTACTTTTTCTTCAGACCACACAGATCCTTTTCTGAGCTAACAAATGAGCTTCCTCCCTAGAGTGTGGTAGATACATTTCACAATGTCCGCACATTTATATTTGGCAGTTATGTTCTAGTCGTCCCCTTAATCTCAAGTTATGTTAGCTTTCGTAACGTCTGACACTTGCTTGTGTGTACGTGTCAGAGCTCAACAAATTCTCTTCAAGGCAAGTCTAGTATTATATATTAACTAGGGCTGGACGACTTTCTCAAAGCTGTTATAACATCTGTTCTCAAATAGCTGCAGCGTGCATACTGCCTCTGTACACCCCTCCATGTTAGTCTAGTGTCCATGCACACATAGGTGCTTAGAGGCATTTAGAGGCACAAGAAAAAAATCTACTGCCAGCGTGTCTAGGAGCCGCAGTGCTTTAGAAGAACAAATGCTTGATACGTGTAGCAGGCGTCTAAGTATGCGTTAATGGCATGTCAAGAGTGTTCATTTATTTCAATGGTCAGAATAAATGGCCAGAATAAATTATTAACCTCTAAAGATAATGATTTGCTTTCTCCTTTACACTCCTTGTATCCTGCATCATCATTTTCAAAATAAGATGTCATTGGTGGGCAGCTTAAAAGAGAGGTTTGGGGATTTTTCCCTCAAAATTATACTTACCTAGTTGGATGCATCATTGGTCTGATGTTGCATTTGTCCCCTGCTGGCTCTTAGTGTGAGAACTAAGCGATCACATGACCACTGACCACTTAGTTCTCACCACCACCACCCTGCACGCTCACTGGAGTGCTGGGCTGTGGAGGGGGAGGGAGCGGCTGGCTCAGACTCTCCGTGCTTCACAGAGATTTTGAGCCAGGTGCCATTCCAGAGTCTGGGGTGGATCCCGACCTTGAAGTCGGGATCTTTCCCCAGCCTGGACCAGCTGAGTGATGTCAGCCAACAGTGGGCTTCAGCCCACTGTTAACTTAAAACAGGTCACAGAATAAACTGCACTCCTGTGAACCACAAAAAAAATCCAAAAAGCTTTGGCTGAACTTATCTGGAATATGCAGTGCAGTTTTAGGCACCAATTCACAAAAAAAACATTGGGGAACTTGAGAAAGTACAGAGAGGGGCAACTAAACTGATACGAGGCATGGAGGAGCTCAGCTATTAGGAAAGATTAGAGGAAGTGAATTTATTCTCTCTTGAGAAGAGGAGATTAAGGGGGGATATGATCAACATGTATAAATACATCAGTGGTTCATACAGTGAACTCAGTGTACCGCTATTCACCCTGAGGTCATCACAGAGGACAAGGGGGCACTCTTTACATCTGAAGGAAAAGAGATTTAATCTCCAAACACGGAAAGGTTTCTTTACAGTGAGAGCTGTGAAAATGTGGAATAGACTCCCTCAAGAGTTGGTTCTGGCCAGCTCAGTGAATTGCTTCAAAAAAGGCCTGGATTCTTTCTTAGATACACAGAAAATAACTGGTTACTAACATGTATAAGTAAAGTTGATCCAGGGAATATCCGATTGCCTCTCGGGGGATCAGGAAGGAATTTTTTCCCAGCAGGAGCAAATTGGATCATGCTTTGCTGGGTTTTTTTTTCCTTCCTCTGGATCAACTGTGGGTATAGGATTATAACTTTTTTTTTTTCTATGGTTGAACTGGATGGACTTTTGTCTTTTTTCAGCCAGACTAACTAAGTATGTGTGCCAGCTTACCAACAATGCGTCATCTCATCTACCATACAAGATCTGTGGTGGCTTGTTACTATTCAATAACAAGCAGCCCCGGGTCTTATACAACGCATGTACAAGATCAGGCAAGACCTCCTGGAAGGCATTGGTGACATGCACCTATGCCTCAAGGACACCAGGAAGTACAAAAATAAAATTATCACCAAAAATTATTTGACTGTACACATTCCTATAAATATTATTTTCATAATGCTTATGGATGGGCATGCTGTCCTACATGCACCATGTATTTTTTATGCTTGATGGGTAAAGATCCACTTTAAATTTGGATGTACAGAATAATTTGTTGGCTGAGTTTTATTGGTGTCACTCATGCACTGGGACCCCTGCCAACTACTGTACTTTTTTCACCTCCTAGAATTAATAATGTATTATATTATGTACAAAACAAAGGCTTTCAAAATGTTATACTTAAAGTGACAGCAAACAAGTTCCCTTATCAAAGTATAAGACATTAGATATTGTTTCTGTAATCGGACATAAAACGAACCCTAGCAGCACTCTCTCTACATAAAGAAAACAACTAATTCTAATGTAACATCAAAGGCGCACCACGCTTTGTTCCTATCCTTTCCCTGATACAGATACAATGTATCTCTTTTATCTTACATAAAACACATTAGCATAAGGTACTTGTAAAGGAAGAGTCAGAGCCCCAGAAATAATCGTATTCCAAAGGAGTATGCACACCTTTGTAAAATTTCTTTTGGTAATGATGTTAATATTTAAAAAGGCATGACGTCTTTGTTATACATTGCACTAATTAAATGCACCGTTGAAAGAACCTATTTTAAATGCAGTGTGTTTTACTTTTGATTCTAGACATAATTGGTATACACTTATTAGCCAAAGCATTAAGATCACTCACTGATAGGTTAAATAAATAAGTGAATAACCTTGATTATCTTATTACAATGGCATCTAAAATTCGGTGGGATATTTTAGGCAGCAAGTGAATATGTTGTCCATGAAATTGATGTGCTGAAAGCAGAAAAAAATGGGCAACGCAGTTTGTTGTGTAATGGGCTGCATAGCTGCACACCAGTCAGGGTGCCCATGCTGACCCGTGTCCACAGCCGAAAGCACCTACAATGGGCACATGAGTATCAGAACTGGACTACATTGCAATGGAAGAAGGTGGCCTGGTCTGACAAATCTTGTTTTTTTTTTACATCATGAGAATAGGTGCGTGATTGTCGTTTACCTGGGGATGAGATGACACCAGGATGCAGTATGGGAGGAAGGCAAGCCAGAAGAGGCAGTGTGATGCTTTGGGCAATATTCTGCTAGGAAATCTTGAGTCTTGCTTTTCATGTGGATGTTACTTTGACATGTACCACCTACTATGGCGGACTGACCATTTGGAAACTTGGGCACTGCCCTAGGGCCGGGGTCAGTAGGGGGCCCCATGAGATGCCCCTGGTACCTTTTTCATAGGCTTTTTTTTAGTTTGGGCAAGGACACAGGGGCCCCATGATCCCCTATTGCCCAGGAGCCCCATGAGTTGTCAGTCCGCCCCTGACCACCTACCTAAATATTGTTGCTAATTTATTAACCCCTTCATGGAAACAGTATTCCCTGATGGCAGTGGCCCCTTTCAGTAGGATAATGTGTTCTGTTACACTGCAAACATGGTTCAAGGAACACAACAACGAGTTTGAGGTGTTTATTTTTATTTATTTAATACAGGTACTTATATAGTGGGGTAGGCAACCTTTTGAGCATGATGTGCCGAAAAATGTTTTGAAGAAATTGAGAGTGCCAGTTATATAAAAAATGTCAACTTTACACACACAATCACGAAAAGGAATTTTTATATAATAAATGCTGTAAACTATTTAAATAATAGTAAGAAAACATTGAGCTATCAAGGATGGTAAATGGTAACTTACCCCTTTTCCAGAACATATGTACAGAACATGTGCTGTGAGACAAGTATGGTACGGTTGACATGAATACACAGCTGAAAATGAAGTGCGAGGTGATAGTGGTCACTTTAATAAAGTTCTCTCAGATCAAACCCAAATTCTGCACCTTCAGACCCTAAATCAGCTCTCATTTCTACACCTTTACCCCTCAGATCACCCCAATTCCTACACTTTCACACCCCAGATCAGTCCCGATTCCTGCATCTTCATACAGTACCTCAGATTAGCCTAATTCGTGCACCTTCACTCCTCCAATCACCCCAAATCCTGCATTTTTACACCCCAGATCAGGCCCAATTCATGTTTCCTCAGGCCTCAGATCAGTTTCTGGACTTTCATGCACCAGATCAACCCCAATTCCTGCACCTTCAGACCTCAGATCAGTCCCAGTTCCTGCACCTCCAAACCTCAGATCAGCCCTAATTCCTGCATCTTCACACCTCAGATAAGCCCCAATCCCTGCACCTCCATACCTCATTTCACCCCAATTCCTGAAATTTTACAACCCAAATCAGCCCCAATTCCTGCAGTTTCCCACCTCAGATCACCCAAATACCTGTACCTTTACACCTCTGCTCATCTCCAATTCCTGTACCCTTACAGCTCATATCACCCCAAT
Organism: Staurois parvus; assembly: GCF_062004578.1. Lineage (NCBI taxonomy): Eukaryota > Metazoa > Chordata > Amphibia > Anura > Ranidae > Staurois > Staurois parvus. The sequence continues at coordinate 3,006,250 of NW_028318026.1, read as the reverse complement.
TACTGCATCGTCATACTTCAGCTCACCCCAGATCCTTCACTTTCACACCTCAGCCCACCCCAGATCAGCCTCAATTTCTGCTCCTTTGAGCTTCAGATCTGCCCAAATTCTTGCACCTTCTGGCATAAATGGACAAAGCCGTTTCCAGATAGATGCTTCAGAAATTAACACCAGCCAATGCTCCAGTCAAGACAGCACCGCATGTACCATGCAGTAGAATTGGAGAATTGAGTCCCATTTCCTGTAGTTCCTAATTCTTTTTTCTAAGGTTACATAGTTACATAGTTAGTCTGGCTGAAAAAAAGACAAAAGTCCATCCAGTTCAACCATAAAAAAAAAAAAAGTTATAATCCTACACCCACAGTTGATCCAGAGAAAGGCAAAAAACCCAGCAAAGCATGATCCAATTTGCTTCTGCAGGGGAAAAAATTCCTTCCTGATCCCCCGAGATGCAATCGGATATTCCCTGGATCAATTTTACCGCTAAATAGTAACCAGTTATATTCTGCGTATCCAAGAAATAATCCAGGCCTTTTTTAAAGCAATCCACTGAGCTGGCCAGAACCAACTCTTGAGGGAGTCTATTCCACTTTTTCACAGCACTTACTGTGAAGAAACCTTTCCGTTTTTGGAGTTTAAATTTCTTTTCCTCCAGACGTAAAGAGTGCCCCCTTGTCCTCTGTGATGACCTCAGGGTGAATAACTCTACACCGAGTTCACTATATGAACCACTGATGTATTTATACATGTTGATCATATCCCTCCTTAATCTCCTCTTCTCAAGATAGAATAAATTCAGTTCCTCTTATCTTTCCTTTTAGCTGAGCTTCTCCATGCCTCAGTTTGGTTGCCCTTCTCTGTACTTTCTCCAGTTCTCCACTGTTCTTTTTGTGAATTGGTGCCAAAAACTGAACTGCATATTCCAGATGAGGTGTTCCTAATGATTTGTCCCGGGGTAATATGATATCTCTCTCTGTGGAGTCTATACCTCTTTTAATACAAGAGAGGATTTTGCTCACTTTGGAAACCGCAGCTTGGCATTGCATGCCATTATTAAGCTTGTGACCTACCAGAACTCCCAGATCCTTCTCCACCATTGATTCCCCCAGTTGTACCCCCCTAGTATGTATGATGCATGCATATTCTTAGCCCCCAAGTGCATAACCTTACATTTATCAACATTAAACCTCATTTGCCACATAGTTGCCCAATTACACAGTGCATTGAGGTCGGCTTGTAAGTTGGAGACATCCTGTAAGGACGTTATTCCACTGCACAGCTTGGGGTCATCTGCAAAGACTGAAATGGGATTTATAATACCAAACCCTATATCGTTTATAAATATATTAAAAAGTAAGGGTCCCAACACTGAACCTTGAGGTACACCACTGATGACCCTAAACCAATCAGAGTATGAATCATTAACCACTACTCTCTGAATACGATCTTTGAGCCAGTTTTCTATCCATTTACATACAGATTTTTCCAAGCCTGTAGACTTTACCTTACATATTAGGCGTGTGTGGGGAACTGTGCCAAACGGTTTTGAAAAATCCAAGTATACCACGTCCACCGCCACCCCTCTGTCCAAGGTTTTGCTCACCTCCTCATAAAAAGAAATCAGATTGGTTTGACAACTTCTGTCTTTCATGAATCTATGTTGTCTGTTGCTTAAAATATTTTTTTCCAGCAAAAACTCATCTATGTGATTTTTTTATTAAACTATCCAATATCTTCCCAACTATAGAAGTTAAACTAACAGGTCTGTAATTACTTGGTAAAGATTTTGACCCCTTTTTAAATATTGGCACCACATTGGCCTTACGCCAATCCAGTGGTATTATGCCAGTCATTAGGGAGTCCCTAAAAATTAGAAACAATGGCTTTGAAATGACAGAGCTCAATTCTTTAAGGACCCGTGGGTGTATGCCATCCAGTCCAGGTGCTTTATTCACCTTTATTCTGTCTAAATATTTCTGGATCATATCAATTGTGAGCCAATGTGGGTCATCTGGAGCTGTGCCAATACCATGCCCATTATGGACAAGAGCTCCCCCATGCTCCTTTGTATACACAGAGCTGAAGAAGGTATTTAATAAATTTGCCTTCTCCTTGTCCCCAGTCACACACTCTAGATTATTTTGTAAAGGGCATACATGCTCGGACCGAACCTTTTTACTAGTAATATATTTGAAGAATTTTTGGGAGTTTGTCCTGCTACCTTTTGCAATCTGTTGTTCATTTCTATATGTAATAAAAGCTGTTTTCTTATATTTTATAGCTTTTAACTTTGGCCGTAAGCCACATGGGTTTGATTTTTAGTCTTTTAAACTTGTTGCCCATGGGAATATATTTTGCAGAATGTTCACATACAGTCTTTTTGAGGAACTCCCATTTCTGTGTTGTGTTCATTGATGCCAATATTCCCCTCCCAGTCTAAGTCTTGGAGAGCAGCTCTCAGCCTTGTTTGTAGTTACCAATATCTAATCTGAAATGTTTTAGTTCCCAATAGACGTTCTAAAGTAGTAGTTACCAAACCTTGTTTTAAAGTAGTAGTTCCTTCTATTTTAGTCGCCATGGTGAATAGCAATGGCAGAAATCTGCTAATTCCTGCTGCTGTTTTTGACACTTGTGAGCTGCTAGCTGCCGCCACCAAGTCTTTACAGTGCACTTTTATGACAAGTTGCCGGAGGCCGTAGCTATTAGGGGCTGTTCACACAACTGGCGATTACTTGTGGTGATTGTTGCTGAATGCACACAAAGTGTATGTTCAGCAGCCATCAGCGCATGTAATCACTGATTGTGTGAACAGCCACGAATAGCTGGAGCACCCAGTAACCTGTCATTGTAGTGTACTGTATGGGCTTGGCAGCTGCAGCTAACTGCTCTCTGGTGTCAAAAATAGCAGCAGGTATCAGCAGATTCCTGCCACTGCCATTTGTACTGTGGCTAAATGCCCGTGTGAATGAAGCCTAAATTAATAATTCCCAATAGCTGTTATGTCAGACAAGCCTTTAAAACCCTTCTCCCTCCACATTAAATCCTTCTTTGCATTGAGTTACCCATAAGAGATTGCTCTGGAAGGGATTAATATCCATTTGAATATAAACCTCTCTGGTTATATCCCCTCCAAGCTGAGCCAGATGCATAGATGCTGAGGGAGAGAAAAGTTCAGAGGGAGGACAGGTACAGCAATGGTAAAAGCCTGGCAATGAGCCTGGCTCAGGCTAAAGGAGTGCTGTAACACAGAGGAGGAAAAATACTGATATAATTACTCTTCCAAAGTGAGAACAAGAAGTGTGAGGAATCCGTCTAAACACAGCTTCACTGTGAAGAGAGTAACGCAGGAACCAACACCAGTGGAAAATGAAGTAGGCAGGCACAAGCCACGCTGCTTGTTCAGTATGCAGCTGCTGGCCAGCTTTATTGTTTCGGAGGTGGGTCTCCCAGGACTGGCCCTGGGTGCTATCCTTGATGTTGTCAAGTGCCACCTCCAGCACTGGTGCCGGAGGTTGCCTACCCGTTATATAGCAATATCAATTTACACAGTGCTTTACATATACAGTACATATTATACATTCACATCAGTCCCTAAGTCTCAAGGAGCTTACAATCTAAGGTCCCTAATTCACATTCATACATACATACTAGGACCAATTTAGACAGGATTAATTAACCTACCAGAATGTCTTTGATGTGTGTGGGGAAACCAGAGTACCTGGAGGAAACTTTTGCAGGCACAGGCAAAACATGCAAACTCTGTGCAGGTGATGCCATAGTTTGGATTTGAACCAACAACCCTAGTGCTGCCAGGCAGAAGTGCTAACCACTTAGCCATCAAACTGCCTGTGTCTGTTGACTCAGCCTCCTAATTTTTCAAGATTTCAATCCATTGAGCTTCTGTGGGATGTGCTAGACAAACAAGTCTGATCCATGGAGGCCCCACCTTGCAATTTACAGGACTTAAAGAATTTGCTATTGACGGCTTGATGTCAGATTCCACAGATTACTTTCAGAGGTCTAGTGGCATCCATGCCATTAGGGGTCAGGGATACTTTGGCAGCAAAAGGGCACCTACTCAATATTAGGTGGGTTATCATAATGTTATGGCTGATTAGTTTAACCACCTCCCGCCTGCCATATAGTCCAATAATGGGCGCAAGGTGGTTCTCTTGTTCTGGGAGGACGTCATATGACGTCCTCCCATTCTCACCGCGCATGCGAGGCTCATGGAGCGCGGAGCGCGGCTATCGGCGGGGCGCTGTGTCCCTTGGACACAGCGGATCACCAATCTATGGAAAGAGCCGAAGATGTCTGCTCGGTCATGTGATCAGCTGTGTCCAATCACAACTGATCACATGTAAACAGGGAAATGTCGGTTATCGGCATTTCTCTCCTCATGAGCTGTCACGCTGACAGCTCGAGAGGAGAGGAGAGCCGATAATCGCCATTCCGTGGTGGGGACATGTACACTGATCATCAGGGCACTGATGATCAGTGTGGCCCCAGAAGTGCAACCTGTCAGTGTCCATCAGTGCCAGCTGCCAGTGCTGAACAGTGCCACATCAATGCCACATATCAGTGCCCATCTGAGCTGCCTTTCAGTGTCAGCCATCAGTGCAACCTATCAATGCCAATCAGTGCCACCTATCAGTGCCAGTCAGTGCCTTCTATCAGTGCCAGTCAGTGCCGCCTATCAGTGTGCATCAGTGCCGCCTATCAGTGCCCGTCAGTGCTTCCTATCAGTGCCAGTCAGTGCCACCTAACAGTGACAGTCAGTGCCGCCTATCAGTGTCATATATCAGTACTGCCTTTCAGTGCCCATCAGTGATGCCTGTCAATACCCATCAGTGCCACCTACCAGTGCCTCCTCATCAGTGCCCATCAGTGCCACCTATCAGTGTCCATCAGTGCAGCCTATCAGTGACCATCTCTGCAGCCTCATTAGCGCACATCAGTGAAGGTGAAAAATCACTTATTTACAAAATTTTACAACAAAAACTAAAATAAAACATTTGTTTTTTCAAAATTTTCAGCGGTTTTTGGTTTGTTTAAGAAAAAATAAAAAACCCAGAGGTGATTAAATACCACAAAAATAAAGCTCTATCTGTCACAAAAAAAATGATAAAAATTTCATATGGGTATAGTGTTGCACGACCGCGCAATTGTCATTCAAAGTGTGACAGCGCTGGAAATTGGCCTGGGCAGGAAGGGGGTATAAGTGCCCTATAGGCTAGTGGTTAAATAAAAGGGAGGTATTGTGCCATGCAGTAATTACAAACAACAATTTTTTAAAACATTAATGTGTCTTTATTCGATAGTGTTTCCAGTTTTCCAAGGTATAGTATCCAGCATGGTATTATTAATATAAAGGAATATAGGTACTACATACAGTATGCAGATGTTATGTCCATCCAACATGTTTCTTGGAACAGAGTCCACCTTCTCTTTTACCTTTAAATATTTAATTACATTTTGAAAACATATACCCTATCACCCTAATACAGTACAATTAACCTGAACAGACTGAGGGGATCATGGGAATCTGAGGTCTGATTCTGGGTCATTTGGAATGGTAGAAGTTGGTGACAAGAGCATAGTGGGTATCTATAGCAGAGCAGGAATAAGTGTTTATGGTCTAGAGCAGTATTTCTCAGTGCTGATGAAGAGGTATGGGGTAGGGGCAAACAAGAATGCCATGCAGGAGTCCAACATCCTTCTTATCAACCAATGATGTCATTGGTTGTTAAGACACCAGTGACTGGAAGATTGCAATGATCATGATCCACCTGCTGGGTTGCGTATGATTTTTGGGCAATTTTTAGGCATTTTGCTGAGGAACCCCTGAAGAAATCTGAAGACATTTTGGTTGAAAAAGGCTGGTCTAGAGTCCAGGAATGAGATTGGCACGGAGGTCAATGAGTAGTGTGGACATGTTGGATTTTGGACTTTTGGTCCAAGATCTGTGCAAATAGGTAGGAAGTCTGTGAAGTTTAGGATACATGTAGGGATACTCTGTATTGCGAAAAGGTGGTTTAAAGATCTCAATGAAATGCAGGCTCTGCAAGTGCTTGGTGTTAACCAGAGTGTTTGGTGATGTGGATGAGTTAGGTTGCAGGATATCTCCCTGGCATTTCCCATAGCCAATTTCCTGATGGTGAAAACAGTGGACCATGCCTATGTAATGTGTGTTGAAACAGTCAGTTCTGTTGTCTCAGTAGTTACAAGCTACGTCTTTGTTATTTTTTTATGGCTAAATGAGACTGCCATTATATGTGAGACACACAGTTTTTAATGTAAGCAGTAATTTATTTATTTCAAGCATTATTATGGTAGTAGCATACAGTATTATGGAATATTTTACAGAATGCAAGAGCCATTCATCCAGTACCTGTCCCCTGAAGCAGCTTATATTCTGAAGTCTATACCATGCTCACACACACTTTGAAAAGAATAAATTAAAGAGAACCTGTACTGAGGAAGCATGGAGACTGCCATTGCTGGCCTCTCCTGATAAAGCTGGAGCTTAATGACAATTTAATGACAGATCTTAATGACAGTTTTTGGAGCTTAATGACAGTTTAATGACAGAGTCACTTCAAGGTCTCATGTACACTGCTGCTCCAAAACGTGAGTTTAAGAGCTTTTGGTGTTTCTTTGCCAAAGCCCCTAAACTCAACTCAATAAAAGCCTATGTGTCCATCTCCTGAATGCAGACAAACCATGTTCAGGAGATGAACATTTTGACAAAAAAGGCTATACATGGCAAAACCACATGGTAATGCTCCTAAGCAATAACTGCGTTTACAGCTTGGGCGTTTATTCATTTCAATGACAAGTACTCTGGCCAATGAAATGACTAAACGTTTGAGTGCTAAAGGTGGCACTGCATTTATACACATTTGCCACGTTTAGTGTTTTTCTGCTGCCGGTAGAATAAACATTCCAGTGTAGCCTAAAAGATAAGTGCATTTTAAAACACTTTAAAAGGATGGCTTCAGTTAGGTCAGTACATTCAACCCCTTGGCTGTGGCTCCTCTCTACCCTTTTAGGCTGTGAAAGGCGGAATCAGGCTTCCTGATCATGTGATCATTGTGACTGGCTATCACAGTGGCCACATGATTGGGAGCCATTCCCTCCGGTTCATTATCGTAAGCAGTGACTGGGAGCTGTACTGGGAGTGTGCAGTGAGTGTGCTCTCAGCACAGAACAGGCAGCTGGCACTAAGGCCCACCTGCCAATTCACCTTCTATTTGTTCTGTTTACCATTATTGAAAGTGAAAGTTAAAGAAAATCCCAAATTAAGTAATAGATGGGAAATCTTCCAATGGGAACACTAGTTCTTGTGACTTGGGGGTCCCATAGAAACTCCCTTAATTTGCAGTGATTTCCTCTCACTTCCTGTTTGGCTATATGACAGGAAGTGAAAGGAATTCTCCCAATGGGTTGTAGATGGTAAAAAATAAACTGAAAGAGGTTATAACCCTCCCTTACTCTACCCAAGGTGAAAAAAAAATGTTCATATACTTTAGCACTCTATTAGTTTAGCTAGGGGGAGCTAGATCATAATGGTTAGACAGGAGCTGAATAGCAGCTCAGGTGTAATAGCCAGGGGGGGGGGGGGGTTCAAATTGTGGTCAGGGCTGAGAATTTACCCTGTTCTCTGAGGTTTTTGGAGGAAGGCCTTTGAGGTAGTGGGTGTATCTGAGGAGTGGCTGGCTGCACTCTTGAGGTACCTCAGCCAATCCCAAACAGAAGGTTTGCCAAAGGGCTGGGACTCCCTTAAAAGTGTTGGAGCTGGAGATGTGAGACTGGAGGAAGAAGGCTGCCAGAAGGCCTAGTGGGATGGGGTCTGCCTGTGAGCCCAGAGCTGGACCGGAGGAAAACGTGGAACTCGCTGGCCCCCTGAGCGAGGACCACCAGTATGACAGTGAAAGAGTGGCCCAGCTGATAGCTGGTAGCTGGTAGGATAATATGCTTCAAGCTGGATCCACCTGTCAATTTGTGATGTCAGCACACTGTTGAGGGAGAGCTGTACTAACCGTCGGGATTATTGAAACTGGTTGTCAGGAAAACCAAGTCAATGCCCCTTCACAGAACTGAGAATCGGGGCTGTGCATGCATCCACATGTGCAAGTGTGCATGCACGTGCTCATGAGCAATAGCGCACTCATGAGTGTGAGAGTGCATGTTTGAATGAACTTTTGTGCCTAGTGGCCTATTAAAGGCAGCACAGTGGCTGAGTGGTAGTCAGCTCCTTCTGCCTGTGGCCTTACCCTGTGTTTCCTTCTGTGTTGTGACTCAGTTTGTTTGACTCGGCTTGCTATGGAAACATTCTGCTGACTAGACATTCCTTATTTAATAATTTTGTTTAGATTTGATCTTCCTGCGGTGTGGATATAGTCTAGCTATAATAGCAGCAAATTGATTACTGATTTTCATTATCTATAAACAAAAGCTGGCCATAGAAAGTTTGGTCCCTGCCGAGATTCAAACCATGTATGGGCAGGCTGAGTGTACCCAGGTTGATTGATTGATCAACGTGGGTACAACCAGCCTGTCGGATTTTACATGCGATGATTGCTAGCAGCTATTATAGCTTCTACCAGTAACCACTGTGTTTTCTCAGCGGGGAGAACACAGTGGCTCTGCAGGAGGTATTCCCTCATCAAAATTGACTGTGTTAATAGGTAGTGATGGGCCGAACACCCTCCTGTTTTGTTCAAACATTCGAACCTAACAAAAGTTAGACGGCGAACTTCGAACTTAATGCAAGTCTGTAGGACTTGAACTTGTAAATTCAAAAGTGCCCATTTTGAAGGCTTAGATGCAAGTTATTGGCCATAAAAGGGTATGGGGATATTTAAAATTCCTTTAAATATCCTGCCTGGGAGGGTCCCCTTATGCTACCTGCGAAGTTGCACATCTGTTCAATGTATAAAACCTGCTGCAGCAGGACTGACATTTTTTTTTAAATGACATTTTTATTAAAAAAAAAAAAAAAACACAGCGTGGGTTCTCCCCCTGATCCCTACCAGACCTAAAGGTTAGGAGGGACCCCTCAGTATAATTTTTTTTTAAAAAGTGCGTGGGGTTCCCACTAAAAACCATACCTGGTGCTTTAGGCTTAGTAGGACTTTTAAGAGGAACCCCACCCCCAAAAAATGGGGGAGAAAAGCATGGGGTCCCCCCTAAATTCCTACCAGACCCTTGATCCGAGCACAGGCCTGGCAGGCCAGGAAAGGGGGGGATGAGTGAGTGCCCACCCTCCTGAACCATAGCAGGACACGTGCCCTCAACAGGGCCTATGCTTTGGGGAAGGGGGACTCCTGGGCTGTCGTTGTGGTTTTCTACGGGGGTGACTTATCAGAATCTCGAACCCTCCTTTAACAAGAGGGCCCCCAGATCCCACCCCCCCACACTTTTGAATGAGTATGAGGTACATAGTACCCCTGCCCATTCACCAAAAAAGTGTAAAATGTGAATAAAAACATAACAACAGTTTCTGACAAGTACTTTATGTAAAAAAAAAAAAAAGCCATCATCACTTGTCAGATGTCAACAATTCGTCGGAGCTAGCTCATAGCTCAACGCTAGCACCACCCAGTTGTGCTGTGATTGGCCAAAGCATTGCTCCTGCCCTGTGGTCAGATGCATTGCTTTGGCCAATCACAATGCACTGTCAGAGGTTGGTTGCAGGAAAGAAGATTGTTCCATCTATGGCTGGCTTTATTCATATGCAAAGAATGGTGAATACCATTTTTAAAATGGCAGCTTGAATGACAGGGTGGATAATCACCTACAATGTCTGGTAATGGTAAAATGCAAAGTGCAGTGTCCTGACCAGACAATCAAATGTTAACTTACATCTCTAATGATCAATTGCTGATTCTATGTTGTGGTTACTTTATTTTGCATGCTGCTGCATTCCTTATCATATGTAGAACTACACTGCATTCATGTCTTAAAGTGGAACTACACTGCATCTGAGCACCACAAACCAAAAATATTATTTAATTCATTGATAATATTCAAAGAAAACTCAGCCATCCATTCATGTCTCCATGATTTATTTTGCTGAGAAATCATCCCCCGGAATTTCTGGCAGTGGCCATCTTCAGTAAGGGCAGATGATTTATGTAGCGTTTACTTCCTGGAATCCATCTGCCCTTTGCTTAGTCATTGGCTGAGCTAAGAACCCCTCCTCTCCTCCTAAAGACTGCTGGGATGTATGACATCATTTGCCTAGGCCTGTAAGCCAGGAAGTAACTGCAGAAATGTAAAAAAAAGTTTAAAAGAAGTAAATATGATATCTTTCCTATCCATTTACTAGTGCTAGCAGCATAAGGATTACAAATAGTCCATGTTGATTGAGAGAGTGAATTTCTGCTTTAAGCAAAATAAATAAAATGAATAAAAAAGGGTGTATTGAGAGCATATGTGTAACCTCGCCCAAAGGTTTTTACGGGTTTTGTACATACTAGAGATTCATCTGTCTGCTCTGCGAATGCTGTGTTCTTCCATAAATCAATGACATTTACTGGTTCAGCTGCTGCATCTGTATATAGTATCATTAATACTATCGTTCCCACAATATAGTTACAGGATTAGCATCCCAATCGACCTTCAGTGTGACACAGACTATGAAGCAATGACAAGTTCGGTGACTCAATGGTTTACTGTAGAATATCTTCATGGAGAGCTTCAAGGAAAAAAAATAGCAAATATCAAAAATAAAAAATAAAAATATTGAAATACAAGATGAATGAAAGGAAGATTGCACACAAAAGGAAGTTGTTTTCTAAAGGTTCCTCTTGACACTTAAAGTGTTACTAAACCCACAACAGTAAAATCAGTCTGTATATGCACTAAAGCATGCTTGTTATACTCACTGTGGAGCCTAAGGGGTTAATCCTCTGCACTGTGTAAAAAAAGGCCAATTGATCCTTTCTTCTCTGCTCAGGATGTCCACCTGATAAGACAGACTGAACCCATAGTTGCATGCACACGTTCAGTTTAGTATGTATTACTAGAGAGGTTTTTTTTTTTCTTGGGAGAGTGCATGTGATGGAAGCATTGCATCTAAGAATTGATAAGCTGCAAAATAATAAATATTTGCTTTTAGGTTCAATACGGCTTTAACGCCCTCTCCCTCCTTCCCTACAAAGTCTTATACACTCACTGGCCACTTTATCAGGTACACATTGCTAGTGCCAAGAAAATATCCCCCGCACCATTACACCACCACCACCAGCCTGAACATTTGATACAAGGCAGGATGGATCCATGCTTTCATGTTTCTCTATTTCGGACTATTCTCTGCAAACCCTAGAGATGGTTGTGCGTGAAAATCCCAGTAGATCAGCAGTTTTTAAATATTCAGACCAGCCTGTCTGGCACTAACAACCAAACCACGTTAAAAGTCACTTAAATCCACTTTCTTCTCCATTCTGTTGCTCAGTTTGAACTTCAGCAAGTCGTCTCCACCATGTCTAGATGCCTAAATACGGTGAGTTGCTGGCATGTGATTGGCTGATTACCACATTTTGTTACCAAGCAATTGAATAGGTGTACCTAATAAAGTGAGTGTACTCATCAGTCGAAACTCCACTCCTGCACCCCAGTGAGCTGTGCAGACTCTCACAGTCTGTTTCTACTGTGCAATGCAGGGACCTAGCCTTGGGGGTCATGGAAGAGGAGAGAGAGGAGAGAGATAGAGCTTCTCTTTATCCATTGGTAACTGTGGACATGTCAATGGGAGCAGGGGCGTATTTACCACAAGCAAACAAGGGCATTTGCCTAGGGCGGCATTTTTCATGGGGCAGCACCTCACCCCGCCAGAAGTGACACACGTGGCAGCCGGTGACTGAGAATGGGAAGCAGATGAGGCACAGCAGTGCGGGCTTCTTTGGGCTGCTGAAGGGTGTCTGACTCTCGTCCCTGGATCTTTGTCAGAGATCAGCGCAGAAGGAAGATGTTTGGCTTTCCTAATCATGGAAATCATGGATAGCAGGTGAGTGCTGAAATTTATCTCTCTCTCCCCACCCCCTCTTCCCCTACATAGGGTGGGGGGCATGATTTTACTCTTGCCTAGGGCAACACACAAGCAAAATATACCACTGACTGGGAGTGAGGTGATGGGTATTGCTGGGTTGGTGGATGCCGGTGCAGGCTCTATGATACCAGTTCCTAACTACTGCGCACCTCTACTAATGTTTCGAGTGCTTAGTGTCAGTACAGTCAGCTGGCCATGGGCTGCTAGAGGGTTAACTGTGTTCATTGGGGCTCACTTCAAGTCTGGATTTATGCCTTAATGCTGATTTTCTCATCTAAGCAAACTTCTGCCTAAAACCTAGGCAGTTAGCGAGTGTAGTTCTCAGTGTCCGCCACTAGTGCCCTGTCCACATGCCACTGTCGCCTGAGCTGGTCGTTCTCGCCCCTCTCCATTCTGGCGCTCTAATGAGTGCTGGAGGGGCAGGGCAGAGAGCGGTGACTGACAGTCTGTTCAGACTGATGCTACAGCATGGAGGTGAGTATGTATACTTGTTTTTTTTACATACCCCAAACTTCTCCTTTAACCTTTTCTATTACTTTAGCATACCTGACACTGGAAATTGTATTTTTAGGTCTTTTTTAATCCAGTGTGTTTCTATACTATTTGAACCTTACTTTGATTGTTAAGTGCCTACCTCCCTCTTCTATATGCCCACCTCTTTCTTCTATGGCTGTTAAGTGCCCACCTCCCTCTTCTATATGCCCCCCTCCCTCTTCTATGGCTGTTAAGTGCCCACCTCCCTCTTCTATATGCCCACCTCCCTCTTCTATGGCTGTTAAGTGCCTATCTCCCTCTTCTATATGCCCACCTCCCTCTTCTATGGCTGTTAAGTGCCCACATCCCTCTTCTATATGCCCACCTCCCTCTTCTATGGCTGTTAAGTGCCCACCTCCCTCTTTTATAATACAGTGTGTCTCTATACTATCTGAACCTTACTGTGGCTGTTAAGTGCCCACCTCCCTCTATGGCCAATTTCTCCAGCTGCCAGATAGTGTCCTAATTTGTACAGCACAACAGAGGATGATGGTGCTTTTAAATAATAATAATCGCTGTACATTGCTTATATTTTGTACCATATTTAACTGTTTGGCATATTCCACAGTGGTTGGAAATGTAGCATTTCTTACTGTCTTCCTCTAAAAATATTATATTCATTTTGATTTCAGTTTATGCAGATCCCTGAAAGTTGCCTTTATGCTCATTTACACCTCATTTACAGTCTGTGAAAAGCAGGTGTAGCTGAGAAGCATTCTGGAGGCGATGCTGCCATCTCCTGAATGCCTGGTTTTTTTTTCACAGCCAATCAGTCTTTTTCAATGGGAACAGTTGTGGCATCATTCACATTTGAATGCGTCAGAGGGAATAATTTTTGCCACGCTGTAATGCATAGCATCACAGTTGTGGCACGTGTATACCTCCCATCCAGCTGCCTTTGCATCTTAGGGAGGGTGGTGTTAAAATTTTTACTGTCCCCCAATCCCAAGTGTAAGCTAAGCTTTATAGTCAGCTGTCATGTACCAGCTGAAAATAAATATAGACTTGCTAATTAGTTTGGTTTACAACACAGTTTTGTTCAGGTGTAGTCCAGGCATAGAGCAGGAGGTGGGGTAGTGGCACATAGTCTGCAGATCAGCACCATCTGAAAATCATCATCACCCTCCTCAGACATTCTCAACCGAGGTTATCAGACTTGAGAGATTGATTTTACAAATAATCCAATCTCAACCAGGGCTTCATGGAGGTAGGGAACAAAAATCCAGTCGGCTACACATCTGATAAAATCGCCTTTATTTGGACATATTCAAAATAGACACTTCACAATGTACAAAAGAGGGAACATAGCACTCCATCAAATGCGTTTCAATCCGCCATCAGTGCCTAATCATAGCTGATACTGGAACCCTAAGGTTCTTCCAGAAATTGTTAGGAATTCCTTGAGCTGTGGCTGATTGACCTCCAGTTTGTGTATGCATAGGTCTAGGGCCAATGCTACTCAGCAGAGCCGGCAGCACGGTACCAATGATCTTTTTAGCTATTTTTCTTCTCACTGACCAGCAATCTAAGGGTCACTATTCCCACTGACCCCTCAAAGAATTGGTTTAAGCAGGGGTTCCTCAAGACCTGAAAATTATTTAATTGGTTGCTCTGATCTAGGAGGTTGAGAAAGGCTGGTCTATGCGGTCATATTTATCAATAAATAGAGGTGCAGCGCTAGATATGTATAAAATTAGACAACATGGAATAAAAATATAAAACATAGAGTGTATGGTAGCAATATAATCAAATGCAAAATAGTGCAAAATTGTCAATCACACTGTGGTGAAATTAAGTGGATAAATGTCCCAAATAGCTGAAAAATTGCCCACGTGGGGATCCAGTAGATCCTAATAGAGTGCGTGGGGGCGAGGGTCCAGTGTGTCACACAGTGGATATAATAAAAAAGAATGCGCACTCACCAGAAGTGCGTCAAACATGCACATATGAGATTTTCCTGTCTCATCAGGTATTGGTCATCTACTGCCAGAACGGGGTCAGGGTCATACACCATCCAATCTCGTCTAAGATAGGTACTCCAAAAGCCTTATCGCATGTCACAGTCAAGGGTCCCTTTAAGCAGGTTCTGCAAGCGGGGACTCTCAGTGAAGAGAGCCCAATAAGGGACACCACATAGCGTAATACCGCAAACACTAAGTTTATTGCTTAAGGGGTAACAAATCAATATACAGGGAAGTGATGAAGATAAAGACACTGACCATATGTGATTCAGGATGACCACCAGCAGTGGTCAGACGTCCAAGAACTGTAGCCCCCCTGACGCGTTTTGTGCGATGCACATCATCATAGGGTGCTGGGCTTAAAGGAAAATCTCATATGCGCATGTTTGACGCACTTCTGGTGAGTGCGCATTCTTTATATTATATCCACTGTGTGACACACTGGACCCTCGCCCCCACGCACTCTATTAGGATCTACTGGATCCCCACGTGGGCAATTTTTCAGCTATTTGGGACATTTATCCACTTAATTTCGCCACAGTGTGATTGACAATTTTTGCACTATTTTGCATTTGATTATTTTGCTACCATACACTCTATGTTTTATATTTTTATTCCATGTTGTCTAATTTTATACATATCTAGCGCTGCACCTCTATTTATTGATATTTATTGATTGGAAGGTCTGTTCTTGGTTGCCTTTTTGGTGTTCTAGCAGCTTATCTGAACTTTGGATAGCGCTCGCTTACTATTTACTACCTTATGCGGTCATATTGTTCAGTATAAGTAGGGGATCACAAGAGCATGGATATTCATACTGAATGTTTTTTTTTTATCAATTTCCTAATATATTTTGATTGTAACTATTTAGCTGGAGTTGTAGTGTGTTTCCTTAAAAATACATTTCACAATACACATGATATACGTCAATGAGAGCCTCTCTTTAGCATGCATGAGAAGTAGGAGCAGCTGGCTAATGTGAGTTTTTCTGTTCCACCTGTTTTCTATCATCAACTAATAGCACAATTCTGCACTGCAAATGAAAACACAACTTGTTCCAGCATTCCTGGTAAAATCTGCTGCTGAATTTAGAACGTTTTGTTATGCTACAAGCCTGAACCAGACAAGAGGAAAGGTGCGGGGAACAGCTGCAGTGACGTTCCCTTCATTTATCAGAAACAAACACTTCAGTTATTGCTTCGTATATGTAAAATTAACCAGTAAACAATTTTCTGTCCATAAATTAAAAGGGGAGAGGTCAGTCTGAAGTATTTAGGACTTTTCTATAATAAAATCATGGTATGATATTAATGTTGAGGCTGGGAACTTTACACTTTATAGCCAAAAATTTGTGTACAGTTCACCATCACATCCACCGATATGACCAATAGTAATGGGGCATCCCCCAAAATTATGAAGTACTATTAATATCACAGCCTACAGATACAGTGGGGCAAAAAAGTATTTAGTCAGCCACCAATTGTGCAAGTTCTCCCACTTAAAAAGATGAGAGAGGCCTGTAATTGGCATCATAGGTAGACCTCAACTATGAGAGACAAAATGAGAAAAAAAATCCAGACAATCACATTGGCTGATTTGGAAAGAATTTATTTGCAAATTATGGTGGAAAATAAGTATTTGGTCACCTACAAACAAGCACGATTACTGGCTCTCACAGACCTGTACCTTCTTCTTTAAGAGGCTCCTCTGTCCTGCACTCATTACCTGTATCAATGGCACCTGTTTGAACTTGTTATCAGTATAAAAGACACCTGTCCACAACCTCAAACAGTCACACTCCAAACTCCACTATGGTGAAGACCAAAGAGCTGTCGAAGGACACCAGAAACAAAATTGTAGACCTGCACCAGGCTGGGAAGACTGAATCTGCAATAGGCAAGCAGCTTGGTGTGAACAAATCAACTGTGGGAGCAATAATTAGAAAATGGAAGACATACAAGAGTGGGAGAACTTGCACAATTGGTGGCTGACTAAATACTTTTTTGCCCCACTGTACATTTTAGACAACTGTGCACTTTATCCTTGTGGCAACAGTTTGTAGAAGGTCCTCTGCTACTCCACCATGGCCCTTTGCACAAAGCCAACTTCATAATGACATGGTGGGGGTTATTTACTAAAATCACATGGTGCAGCTCTGAATAGAAACCAGTCAGCTTCCAGGTTTTATTGTCAAAGCTTAATTGAACAAACTGAAGTTAGAAGCTGATTGGTTATCATGCACAACTGTACCAGATTCTGTGTGCACTAGTTTTATTATATCTTCCCCGATGTAATTATTTTAGTGTGAGGAGTTTGAATGGCCTGCACACAATCCTTGCCTTCAACCCTAATGAATACCTTTGAGATGAACTGGAATGCTTATTGCAAGCCAGGTCTTCTCATCCAACATGAGTACATGACCTCACAAATGCTGTTTTGGTGAAATGGGTACAAACTCACATAGACATTTGACACAATCTGGTGGAAAGTCTTCCTAGAAAAGTGGGCACTTGTCATAGTCATTTACTTTCCATGTTCCAGCACTGGTGCTGCAGGTATTGCAGATGTCACAGCAGCGTCATATGGCATGACCAGGAAGTCTTTTAAAAATTGAGTGTAACATGGTATCCCTGCTCAAACATTGAGTGCACCTGACATCATTCAGGTCTGCTGAAACCTCAGTGAGTTATCACTACCCAACTGCTACAGTCTTTATCAGTCTTTTACAGTTGCTACCAGTCTGCTACAGTCTCTACCAATCTGGTAGAGTCACTACATATCTGGTACAGTCTCCACCAGTCTGTTACACTTGCTGGCAGTCACTACAGTACACTACCAGTCTTCCCACTGCAGTCATTCCTAGTTGGTCATCCTACAGTCTACAGTAGTCCCACTATGGTAAATTACTAGTCCAGCTGCAGGCAGTTACCAATAGTCCACCACGGTCTGGCAGTCATCCTGCTTCAGTTCAATAAGGGTCAGTACTGTTGTATTTGCCATCTCTTCTGCTCTATGGGCACCTACATACCTCTGCGCTTATGGGTTCCTGTCAGGTGACCCTTGGGTAACTTGCAACTAAGCTCAAACTCCCATGTGGGGGTCCTTGGTGGAACACTAGCTACCCCTTAAACACTCAGGGAAAGCAGTTAATTGTGACTAAGCTGCTATAGCCATAAGGGTGTGTGTGTGTGGTTAACTACTTTAAAGAGGAACATCACGCTTCCTCTGTACTTTTGTATGTTTTGCTTTTTATCGCCTCTCAAGATATTTCACTGGGTTATGCTCAAGTAACACTCACATACCCAGACAATTCAGCATTGTCTTGCTGTAATCGGCCACTCTGTAATTGCACGCCAGGTACTGCACCACCATCTTCTTTCATTACATCATCAGGGGCCAGTTCTCTTTTCCAGGTACTTACAACCAGCTCCCTTAAGCCTAGTACACACGATCAGAAAATCATACAAAAAATCCCGCTTTTGAAGCGATCGTACATTAATCTGATCGTTAGTACACAGCTTTCGTCCAAAATTATTTTAAGGAATAAGCACGAAAATGTTTCTCGTATGATACCAGATCGTATGATTTTTGTTTGCTCAGTAGTTTTGTCCGAAAATACAATACAAACACATTACATGACTTCTGATTTTTCTTTATGTCATACAAGACTTTTCATAACTTTAGTAACCTCTTCACTTTTGATATGAGACTAGCATGCAAAAAAAGTGGAAAATCAATCGTCCAAGTATTCTCATCATATGTACGGGGCTTAATGATGTTGTATTAAAGCTTATGCTGTATCTGCTCTGATATTTGAGGTGGGTGGCTGCTGTAGTACGGATGACTTCATACAATGGAGGCAAGGGGCAAGGAAGGAAAAATTTTAAAATAAATAAGATAAACACACAAAGCAAAGTGAGGGGAGGGGGCAGGGATCCAATGCAGCAAAATGCTTTTTTTCTGTGAAGGTCTGCTTTAAAAGGGTAGCGAATCCATAAAAAAAATTTGGGCCGCCTGCAAGGTAATGTCACAATGTGCTAGTATGCATCACATACTAGTACATTATGAAAGATTTCCCTTAAAACAAAGCCCTCCAGCAGCGTGCTGTCACCAACTTCACCCGGTCTCCACACGGAGCATCTTTGCCCAGTCTTCGCCAATGCACACTCCCGCCAATGGTGGCCATGATCACGGCACAATTCTCTGAAGGGATGTCACTCGGTGATGTCACCAGCTGTGAAACCTGTGAATATCTCCTAAATAGTGCATTCATTTTACCTACCAGTAAGCTTTATTATTAGCTGACCTGTAGGTAAAAGGTGCAAAGCAACCAGCACTGAGGAAACTGTGGCTTTAAATCAATATGAACCCCACATCGATTCCAAAAGGGGTATGCTTTTATTTTGTAAACACTTCATTAAATTAAAATTCATCCAGAACAAGGCGGTATAGCCAAGGCATAACAGGGTGGAATGTCCGCTCACCTACGTCCGCTGGGAAGTGATGGTAAACACAGTGTGTTGCTGTCCTAGCTGGGGACCGTGGCACTCCGGAAGTGACAGTCGTTGTTACCAGCCAAGGTTGCGGTCCATACCCAGCTCCTGACTTCCGCTTCCTCCCTGGTTGTTGTGATGTCACTTCCGGAGCGCCACGTTCCCCGGACGGGACAGCAACTCACTGTGTTTACCATCACTTCCCGGCCTGGGGACATAGGTGAGTAGACATTCCACCCTGTTATGCCTTGGCTATACTGTCTTGTTCTGGATGATTTCTCAATGAATTTTAATTTATTGAAGTTTGTACTAAATAAAAGCATACCCCTTATGGAATCGATGTGGGGTTCATATTGATTTAAAGGCACAGTTTCCTCAGCGCTGTTTTTTTTGTATTTATTCATCACTTTCCACAGTGTGACACTAGCAGCAGTGGGCAAGTGGCCCCCATACATCCAAGTCTTAGCGCTTGGACCTCTTGTTTCTAAAAGATGCAAAGCAGAGTTTACTACCGCTTTAATGTAAAACTGAAAAAGTTGTGTTATCTTGCTGAAAATACATGTTCAGTTTGGTGATTAAATAGCATTGTCATTGTGTGTATAGTTTATTTTACATCATGGACCTCCCTCTCTTGTCCTATTGGGGGTCTAAAAGGCTGCAAGGGGCTATGTGAGAAGGCATGGCTGGAACTTAGAATACTCTGGCTATGTACACCCTGGTAAGTCAATGGGTTAAATACTTTAGTACAACATCATCCCCCGAAGCAGCACAGAGGACAAGTGGTGGATAAATGACACAACTAAAGCAAGCACTGGTTACTCCGAGGCTTTGCGTGTTAAACCTGAACAACTGTTTTAGATATAAGTGCCACACAGAAAGGATACAGTATCTTTTGTCAGTTTTATATTTCAACTATTGAACTCCAATAATAAAGTGGCAGAGTTCTTGATGGACTTGAGTGGGGTATATTGCCATTGGTGCCAAGGACTTATATGTTATTTCCTGTGCTTAGGTTACATGAAAGATATGAAAGAGATAAAGATTGATTTTGTGCCAATCATTGTGCCAATGTTATTAAACCTACAGGATTCCTAATTTTCTTCTAGAAACTTTAATGAGCTAATATCTCACATGTAGGGCCACCCAAGACTGAGGCATACAGTATACCAAAAGCATATGAGTCATATTGATTTTTGTGGATGTTGTATGTAATTTCACTTTAAGCTACCAGATCCTGTTTTTCTCTTTGATACATATGAGACCACTCAACTTCCACTGCCTGCGACTGAGGCATAAGAGACATTGGAATCTATATATGAGCTTCAATAAATACACAGGTGTCTTGGATGAATACTGGAAAAACATGGTGATTATACCTGGCTCCTGCCTCTAACTGTGATACACATTTAGAAATTACTATGGAAGGCTGTCCATTGCCATATCCTTCTAAGGACTGGTAAAATATGGATATGCATGAGTATTTGAAGTTGTAAAGTGGTTCACAGATATTAAAGGGACACTGTAATAGTTTGGTAATTTGTCTTATTATTTTGTACACTTTTTATATATATATATATATATATATATATATATATACAGTCAGGTCCATAAATATTGGGACATCGACACAATTCTAACATTTTTGGCTCTATACACCACCACAATGAAGTTGAAATGAAACGAACAAGATGTGCTTTAACTGCAGACTGTCAGCTTTAGTTTGAGGGTATTTACATCCAAATCAGGTGAACAGTGTAGGAATTACAACAGTTTGCATATGTGCCTCCCACTTGTTAAGGGACCAAAAGTAATGGGACAATTGGCTTCTCAGCTGTTCCATGGCCAGGTGTGTGAAATTCCCTCATTATCCCAGTTACAATGAGCAGATAAAAGGTCCAGAGTTCATTTCAAGTGTGCTATTTGCATTTGGAATCTGTTGCTGTCAACTCTCAAGATGAGATACAAAGAGCTGTCACTATCAGTGAAGCAAGCCATCATTAGGCTGAAAAAACAAAACAAACCCATCAGAGAGATAGCAAAAACATTAGGCGTGGCCAAAACAACTGTTTGGAACATTCTTAAAAAGAAGGAACGCACCGGTGAGCTCAGCAACACCAAAAGACCCGGAAGACCACGGAAAACAACTGTGGTGGATGACCAAAGAATTCTTTCCCTGGTGAAGAAAACACCCTTCACAACAGTTGGCCAGATCAAGAACACTCTCCAGGAGGTAGGTGTATGTGTGTCAAAGTCAACAATCAAGAGAAGACTTCACCAGAGTGAATACAGAGGGTTCACCACAAGATGTAAACCATTGGTGAGCCTCAAAAACAGGAAGGCCAGATTAGAGTTTGCCAAAAGACATCTAAAAAAGCCTTCACAGTTCTGGAACAACATCCTATGGACAGATGAGACCAAGATCAACTTGTACCAGAGTGATGGGAAGAGAAGAGTATGGAGAAGGAAAGGAACTGCTCATGATCCTAAGCATTCCACCTCATCACTGAAGCATGGTGGTGGTAGTGTCATGGCGTGGGCATGTATGGCTGCCAATGGAACTGGTTCTCTTGTATTTATTGATAATGTGACTGCTGACAAAAGCAGCAGGATGAATTCTGAAGTGTTTCGGGCAATATTATCTGCTCATATTCAGCCAAATGCTTCAGAACTCATTGGACGCCGCTTCACACTGCAGATGGACAATGACCCAAAGCATACTGCAAAAGCAACCAAAGAGTTTTTTAAGAGAAAGAAGTGGAATGTTATGCAATGGCCAAGTCAATCACCTGACCTGAATCCGATTGAGCATGCATTTCACTTGCTGAAGACAAAACTGAAGGGAAAATGCCCCAAGAACAAGCAGGAACTGAAGACAGTTGCAGTAGAGGCCTGGCAGAGCATCACCAGGGAAGAAACCCAACGTCTGGTGATGTCTATGCGTTCCAGACTTCAGGCTGTAATTGACTGCAAAGGATTTGCAACCAAGTATTAAAAAGTGAAAGTTTGATTTATGATTATTATTCTGTCCCATTACTTTTGGTCCCTTAACAAGTGGGAGGCACATATGCAAACTGTTGTAATTCCTACACCGTTCACCTGATTTGGATGTAAATACCCACAAATTAAAGCTGTCAGTCTGCAGTTAAAGTACATCTTGTTCATTTCATTTCAAATCCATTTTGGTGGTGTATAGAGCCAAAAATGTTAGAATTGTGTCGATGTTCCAATATTTTTGGACCTGACTGTATATACATATATACATACATATACACATTGCTCAGCATAAATGAGTACACCCCATCAGATTTGCCAGAAAATCTTCCCTTTCCTTTCAGAATCAATATTTTCTATGGGATACAATAATACAAAATACTCCTACAAATGTGGGCCAATAATTGCACACAAGATTTGTTAATTTACACACACAAATAAGTATTTTTCCTGACAAATGCATTCAAGACCATGGAGCAAAAATGAATACACGCCAATGAAAGTCTTAGGAGCAAAGCTAAATTTTAGACAACAAAATCCTAATTAACAAGAATTCAACTACAGGTGAGTCTGATTATTCATTAAACAGGTGTCCAGCAGACAGTTGATTATAAAAGGGCATTACTTAAAAAAAAAAAAAAAAAAAAAACTCTTCCTATTTCATGCTGTCCGCAATGGCACCACATGGAATAGAAATGGCACAAGCAAGGGCAGACTGACAACTCATGGGGCCCCCGGGCAATAGGGGATCATGGGGCCCCTGTGTCCTTGCCCAAACTCAAAATTGCCTATGAAAGAGGTACCAGGGGCATCTCATGGGGCCCCCTACTGACCCTGGGCCCTCGGGCAGAAAATAATTTCTTTACACAAGAAAGGTGAAGGCTACAAGTAGATCAGCAAAGCTTTACTTATCAGTCAGAATACTGTAGCAAAAGTTATACAAAATTTAACAAAGATGGAACTGCAACCATCTCACAGAGATGTCCAGGCTGTCCACAGAAGTTAACACCTCGACAGGAGCGTCTTCTGATGAGAAGGGTTGAAGAAAATCGCCATGCAAGTTCACTGCAGTTAGCTAAATAAGTAGAAAGCCAAACTGGGGTGATTGTTTCCCATGACATAATATGGCATACATGCAGAGGAATGGCAGGCATGGGTGTCTTCCATGAAGGAAGACTCTCCTAAAGCCCATGTACAAAAAAGCCAGCCTAGAATTTACCAGGGCAAGACTGCTAGGACTCTGTACTCTGGAGTGATGAGGCCAGGATAAATGTTTTTGGAACTGATGTCTTCAAAACTGTATGGTGTTGCAAAGGTGAAGAGTATAAAGAAAATTGCATGGTGCCCTTGGTCGTCATGCACTTTTCCAACATAACAATGATCCAAATCACATATCTAAAGCCACAGTTGCATTTCTGAAGAAGAACAGAGTGAAAGTGATTCAGTGGCCAAGTATGTCTCCTGATCTGAACCCATTTGAACACCTATGGGGAATTCTGAAGAGACAAGTTAAGCATCACTCTCCATCCAGCATCCAGCCTCTAAAAGAGGTCGTTCTTGAAGAATGGAAAAATATACATGTTGCAATAAGTCGCCAACTTGTCCAATCCATGCCTAGAAGATTTGGTACTGTCCTTACAATTCATAGAGGTCATACAAAATACTAGATGGAGTAGTTTTTGTTGTGGGGTGTATTCATTTTTGCACCAACTAATTTGAGTAAAACTGAAGATTTTGTAATCCAAGTTATATTATTAACCTTACTTTCATGTAATGAGCTAAACAAATATTCTATGAAACTCAGTTTTGTCAGAATTTTGGAAATTGTTCTTGTGTTTATTGAGATATTGATTAAAATTTCACTTTTCAAAAGGGATGTACTCGTTTATGCTGAGTGTGTATATACAGTTGTGTTCAAAATAATAGCAGTCAGACATCACTAACCTGATCAATCACTGTTTTTGGTAGAAATTATATTTCTACATGGCAAATAATTTGCTAGCAGGTGTAGTATAGTAATAGAAATCCAACAGACTCAACAGTCATGACATGCATGCTGCTGATTCTGTGTAATTGAATCACTAATTGAAAGGGGCATGTTCAAAATAATAGCAGTGTGGAGTTCTATTAGTGAGGTCATTCATTCTTTGAAAAACAGGTGGCAATTATTGCCCTTATTTAAGGAAGGAAGGCAGCAAATGTTGTACATGCTGGTTACAGTGCATTTTTCTCTGAAATTCTGAGGAAAATGGGTCGTTCCAGACATTGTTCAGAAGAACAGCGTACCTTGATTACAAAGTTGATTAGAGAGGGGAAAACATATAAAGAAGTGCAGAAAACGATAGGCTGCTCAGCTAAAATGATTGCAAATGCTTTAAAATGGCAACCAAAACCTGAAAGACGTGGAAGAAAGCAAAAAACTACCATTCGAATGGATAGCAGAATAGCCAAAATGGCAAGGACTCAGCCAACAATCAGCTCCGGGAAGATCAAAGAAGGTGTAAAGTTACCTGTGAGTACTGTTACAATTAGAAGACGCCTATGTGAAGCCAAGCTATCTGCAAGAAGCCCCCGCAAAGTCCCACTG
Source organism: Staurois parvus (assembly GCF_062004578.1). Taxonomy (NCBI): domain Eukaryota; kingdom Metazoa; phylum Chordata; class Amphibia; order Anura; family Ranidae; genus Staurois; species Staurois parvus. The sequence continues at coordinate 2,981,629 of NW_028318026.1, read as the reverse complement.
TTGAAAAAAAGACATGTGCTGAAGAGGTTACAATTTGCCAAAGAGCACATTGACTGGCCTAAAGAGAAATGGCGCAACATTTTGTGGACTGATGAAAATAAGATTGTTCTTTTTGGGTCTAGTGGCCGGAGACAGTTTGTCAGACGACCCCCAAACACTGAATTCAAGCCACAGTACACTGTAAAGACAGTGAAGCATGGTTGGGCAAGCATCATGATATGGGGATGTTCTCATACTACGGTGTTGGGCCTATTTATCACATACCAGGGATCATGGATCAGTTTGAATACATCAGAATACTTGAAGAGGTCATGCTGCCTTATGCTGAAGAGGAAATGCCCTTGAAATGGGTGTTCCAACAAGACAACGACCCCAAACACACCAGTGAACGTGCAACATCTTGGTTCCAGACCAACAAGATTGATGTTATGGAGTGGCCAGCCCAATCCCCGAATCTTAATCTAATAGAAAACTTGTGAGGTGACATCAAAAATGCAGTTTCTGAGGCAAAACCAAGAAATAGAGAAGAACTGTGGAATGTAGTCCAATCATCCTGGGCTGGAATACCTGTTCACAGGTGCCAGAATTGGTTGACTCCATGCAACACAGATGTACAGCAATTCTCAGAAACAGTGCTTATACAACTAAATATTAATTAAGTGATTCAAAGGAAAGCAAAATCTTCAATCATTTTTCAGTTTATATAGTGAATGTTTGAGTTTGTAAAGAATACAAACACTGCTATTTTTTTGAACAGTCTAATATTCACTTTTCGTCACTTTTGTTAGAGGAACACAACAAATTTGATATATTTTTCTTCATGTTTTGATTTGGAATAGAATGTGTAGTGTTGCCAATGCATTTGTGTGTATGGAAATAAAAGCTATTAGAAGGATTTTAAGCTTTATTCACTTTTTTCAACACACTGCTATTATTTTGAACACAATTGTATATAAATATATATATATATTGTATGTATGTATGTATGTATATGTATATATATATATATACACACACCCTATATTGCCAAAAGTATTGGAACACCCCTCCAAATCATTGGATTCACCTCTATGGCCACAGGTGTATAAAATCAAGCACCTAGACATGCAGACTCCTACAAACATTTGTGAAAGAATGTGTCGCTCCCAGGAACTCAGTGAATTCAAGCGTGGTACCGTGATAGGTTTCCACCTGTGCAGTAAGTCTATCCATGAAATTTCCTTGCTACTAAATATTCCACAGTCAGCTGTTGGTGGTATTATAACAAAGTGGAAGCAACTGGGAACAACAGCAACTCAGCCAGGAAGTGGTAGGCCATGTAAAATGACAGAGCAGGGTCAGCGCATGCTAAAGCATACACCGCGCAGAAGTTATCAACTGTCTGCAGAGTCAATAGCTAAAGACCTACAAACTTTGTGTGGCCTTCAAATTAGCACAACAACAGTGCGTATAGAGCTTCATGGAATGGGTTTCGATGGATGTAGTGGTGTAATGCATGTCGCCACTGGACACTAGAGCAGTAGAGACATGTTCTCTGGAGTGATAAATCGCGCTTTTCTGTCTGGCAATTTGATGGATGTGTCTGAGTTTGGGAGTTGCTAGGAGAATGGTACTTGCCTGACTGCATTGTACCAAGTGTAAAGTTTGGTGGAGGGGGGATTATGGTGTGGGGTTGTTTTTCAGGGGTTGGGCTTGACCCCTTAGTTCCAGTAAAGGGAACTCTTAAGGCATCAGCATACCAAGACATTTTGGATAATTTCAGTTTTGGGATGGCCCCTTCCTGTTCCAACATGACTGCGCACCAGTGCACAAAGCAAGGTCCATAAAGACATAGATAAGCGGGTTTGGGGTGGAGGAACTTGACTGGCCTGCACAGAGTCCTGACCTCAACCTGACAGAGCACATTTGGGATGAATTAGAGTGGAGACTGTGAGCCAGGCCTTCTCGTCTGACATCAGTGCCTGACCTCACAAATGCACTTCTGAAAGAATGGTCAAACATTCCCATAGACACACTCCTAAACCTTGTGGACAGCCTTCCCAGAAGAGTTGAAGCTGTTATAGCTGCAAAGGGTGGGACAACTCAATATTGAACCCTACTGCCTAAGACTGGGATGCCAATAAGGTTCATGCGTGTAAAGGCAGGCATCCCAATACTATTGGCAATGCAGTATGTGTGTGTATGTATGAATGTGTGTGTGTGTATATATATATATATATATATATATATATATATATATATATATAAAATACATTATTAATTTTATTTTTTTTTATTTATTTATTTTTTTTTTGCTTTTTGATTCTTTTGTACAAATACACACTGAACACATGGTGCTCTCATCACAAGGGAATTACAAAGCACTACATGATCGGTTTCAAATGATGATTTATCTACTGACATAACTACTTAGTTTGCCTGCTACAACAGTATGGTCACCTGCTGACTTGACACCATCCTTAACCAGCTTAACTCTTCAATAAGTCACAGAAGTTGAATCCAATGCAATTTTACTGTAGCTAATTGCAGTAAAGAGGATATTTTTCCAGTCTTTTGAAGTGTAAGAAGATAATGACTTTCCTGAGCCCTGTCTCTGTGACTAACACTGACTGAGGGACCATGGAAAAAGTGGGGAGGGTCTTGTTAAGACTAAACTAACTAGCTCTAAACAGGAGGAGAGGACAGAGGAATATACCCAAATCACACAAACAAATTGTAATGACTCAAACTCATCACTAGATATCAGCACACTACAAAAAATGATAAATTCATTTAATTCAGTCCAAGACAAGAAAATACATGAAAGTGGGACAGGACACTATGGACTTTTCTGAAGAGAGAGCATAGCAGTAGTTATCTCCTTTCAGACACCCTGTCTCAGACTGAAATCTGGGATAGAGCCACATTGAGGAAGGGGGAATAAGGAGGAGAAGTCCCTGTTCTGTGTTTAAATCAAGGGAATTTTTACAACAAAGCAGAAAAGGCTACATAGCTAAATATGTGAAATATAGGCTATACATCTCTACCAGTTGGCTATAAATAATAATACAAAATGTTCATGTTCAATATTTCATATTTGTCTAATAAAAAACTTTACTTTAACTGCTAAACAACTGCAGGACACTATAGTTGCACTTTTTTTGGAAAGAATTTGAAAAGAACTGTACCCATTTGAAAGGATACGAAACCGTATAATATTATAATATGTGGTTTAATATTTTTTCAGTGTGTGATGCTAAGGTTCTACCCCTCCAGGTATTACAGCAATTCCCAACTGGCTAGGATTAGGGAGTTTTGGAACTTGTACACAAAATATTAAAAAGGAAAAATGTATTAATACAATTTCATTATAGGAGAATTGCAGGGGCAAAATGTACTTTTGCCAATGCAGTGGTTTACTGCTCGTTATGCTCTAGATGAGACAACAGCGAAGATCCTCACCTGACCCATCGATCCTCCCAGCCTAAGACCAGTCCCTTTGGATCATGCCACCCTTGCGGTCCAGTGGTCTTGTAAATGGACTGTTCCTGACATCAGTGCACTCAAAGCATGATCCACAGACAGGAACAATCCACCACTTGACTGTGGGGGAGCGTGGTTTTCCGGCGGATTGGTTGGTCAGGTGAGTATAGGCTTTGTGCTCATCCCTAGAAAAAACGAGCAGCTGATCCATGCAGCGAGGGCACAGCTCCACTGCATCACAGCAAAAACTTTTAAAAAAACGTATATAAAATCAACAGCTGATGAATCACAAAGGTACTGTATATAATGTGAGCATCCCCACATCTACAGGAAACAACCACATGTAAGTAGATAAAGTCCCAACACATTTCACATTTTTAGAAAGTTTGGGGTTTCATGTGGCTGTTTCTTGTAAATGTGAGGATAGTCTCCTATATACTGTACCTTTGTGGTTCATCAGCTGGTGATTTTATATGATGTTTTTAATAAAATTGTATTAAAAAATGTTTTGTTTTTTTTTTTTGCTTTTTATGTTTTTTATTAAAATTGTACTTTTATAATATTTTGTGTTTAAGTGCCTAAAAAGTCCCTAAGCCTAGCCAATTGTATACTATTCTATATAAAAAAAGTGGCACCCAGCATGATCAGACCTATAGAACGAAGGTACTACAGCAATTGTCAAATTGATAATGAGTTGCTGGACAGCCATACCCTAAACTGCAGGTTATGTGTGTTTGTATTTTTCAAAAACATTCAGAGACATTTTTTAAAAAAATGTGAATATTGATAAGGTAAACAAAGTAACTTAACACTGTTGTCCTCCAACATTCTCTAACATACACTAGTTTTGTTCATAGTAATCCTGCTAAGAATAGACATCACAGATGGAGTGAAAAATCACCTGAAAGTTTTTATTGTTTGACAAACATAGCAACATGGCACCAGTTACCTTGACAAACATTCTATGACTAATCCACTAACCTAAATAATGTATACCTTTTGAAATGACATAGAAGGCTATTTTTTGGTAACATACTTTATTATAACATAAAAGTAAAAAAAATCTGCGCTGGAGTGTTTAAAAGAAAAAGCAGCCACTAAACAATTGTGCTACCAATAGCTAAAAGAAAAAGGAAAACAAAAAGCAGCACTAAGTCACATTAATATGAAGTGTACTTAATTAGCATCCTGTATGTGAATATAACAACACATATACCAAGGAATTAAATTAATACATATATCAGAAAGTGAAAAACAAAGTTCCAAAGTGAACAAAATTTAAAGCAAAGTCCGCTCACAATCCAAATTATATGAAGAGTGTTCCCACACTTCAACTTCCTGTCCAACAAAGTGCTCTTCCACCACCAAGTGACACCATTAGGGAGCCTCTTCCCAGATGATGTGGACCATTAGGTTATAAATGGTCTTAAGCACTTAGATAAATCCTATAGCCAACAATTCTCCAGAAATATGGACTGTCCACCATCAGGATCTCTCCTCCAATATTGAGGTTTAACCTTTCACCGATCGTGGCTTGGCCTGCTTCCTTCTGGACATGTCTCCAACTGCTACCAACTCTCCCCACTTCTAATCAAGTCTGTGCAAGCAGCATTTTTATTACGGGCTGACTAATGAACAAAAGTCTAAAAATACCATTTTGGGGTTCTCATGCAGAACAGTATAATCATTTTTAGGCAAACTAACTTTTTAAAATGATTAAACACATTTTCACATAATGTACAAGGTGGTGTTGTAACACACCAGCAGATTGCAGTACAAGGCTGTACACAGTCACAGGGAGCACAGACATTCCTAAGGCAGTGTGCCAAAAGACATCATCCTGTGTACATCGGGAGCTGTGCAACTGGTGCTATTCTGACCTAATGCGTTACCACGTCTGTTATTTCATCATGGACAGCAAGTTAGGACAAAGAGCAAACGTGAAATTCTGCATGAAACTGGGCAAATCTGCCACAGAGGTGTTTGGCAAAGAGTCGTTCCAGGTGTTTTGAGTGGTACAGGTGCTTCAAGAACAGAATAACATCACTGGAAGATGACGAGAGATCAGGAAAACATTTGATGAGCTCAACCCCGGTACAGGTTGAAACCATTCAGCAACTTGTGCATGATGATCATCATAGAACAATCCACAACATTGCTGCCATTGTCAGTGTGTCATATGGAACAGTCCAGGCATTCTCCATGTGTGATTTGAACATACGCTGTATTGCTGCCAAGTTCGTCCCCAGGCTGCTGACCCAGGAGCAGAAGGAACACCGCAATGAAGTCTGCCAAGAACTCTGTCAGTGTGCCATGGATGACATGTCCTCCTTGTCAAGGATCATTACCAGGGGCGGACTGACAACTCATGGGGCCCCCGTGCAATAGGGGATCATGGGGCCCCTGTGTCCTTGCCCAAACTCAAAAACGCCTATGAAAAAGGTACCAGGGGCATCTCATGGGGCCCCCTACTGACCCCGGGCCCTCGGGCAGTGCCCGAGTTTACAAATGGTCAGTCCGCCCCTGATCATTACAGAATTTCATGTTTGCACTTTGTTCTAACTTGCTGTTCATGATGAAATAGCAGACATGGTAACACACATGATCAGAATAGTACCAGTTGCACAGTTCCCAATGTACACAGGATGATGTCTTTTGGCACACTGACTTAAGAAGGCTGGTGCTCCCTGTGACTGTGCGTGCAGCCATGTGTTGCCATCTATTGGCGTGTTACAATACTAGTCTCAAAACTTTTTGATACCAGCTCGAATTGTGTCCTCTACACTAGGGCGTTAATAAAGCAACACCAATCGCTATATGCACAATGGTGAAATGTGTTCATTCTGAATGAAACCTCAATGCACCTTGCTGATGGGCATGCGTTGCAGTGCAATGCGCAGTGCGCTGCCAAAGACTGGAGAGGTGACATTACAATCTCCACCTTGTCCACTCAGGGAACACTTTGTATTTATTAAAAAACAATACAAGACATTCTGTGAAAGGTGGTTGTGCCAAGCCTGAGTAGCTTGCTGTCTGCACAAAGGCCTGCTTTAAAAAAAAAATCCCAGAAAAGTAAGAAATATTTAAATATATTTGTAGGTATAATGTGGGAATGGGAACACATTAACATGTAGTGGAATATTCTGTAGTTACTCCATAGTGAATCATTACAAGCAGCCCATTGCCTGTTTTCATCATCATCAGATACTTTTGTACGTGAACAACGTGGCCTATTAGTGGTTTATAAATAGCTGTAATAGCAGCTCAGTCATGTTATGGTTCATTAGCTCTTTGAAGTTTTAATCTTCGGTATCATTTTTAGAGCAGTTGTGACTTGTGATCCATCTCAGTGCACTGACACAGTGACAGCGCTGTCAGGAAGGAAGACGTCTTGGCCGCACCAGCTGCACTCTGCCATTGCAGACACGAGGCAGGGTAATGTGCTAAACACATGTAGGAGAAGTCTCATTTTTAAAAAGCAATGTCACAACAAACATGGTGTTGTCACTCGCTGTTGATGGTGACATTCCCCAGACGGGGTCCTTTCAGCATAGTACATATTGTTTTTAACAATAGGGAATCTTCGGGTTTCTTTCGTGTGGACCGGCTGTCATTGGGTTAGATGTAAAAAGAGGAGGCACAGGTCCTGCCTGACGCACGTACCTATTCCCCCGGCGGTTCTGATTTACAGTTGGCAATGAGCTCATTAGTCAATCTCTCTTGGGACTTTGTCTTGCCAACACCGATGTTAGCTTACTAATATTTTGCTACTTCCTGCGGCTAATTAACTCTTTTGATTAGGGCAAAAGCAACAACACGAGATGTTTTATTGGCAGTTATAGCAGGAAAACTCTTGCAAATGAAGGACATTATAACTAGGTTAAGGTGTATGTAAACCCTCAGCTTGGAGAACAACCCACACAGTTTAAAATAGAAATGAAAGGTACAACATTTGTGTGAGTGTGTGTGAAAATTCTGTTAAATTGTGTGTGTGTATATATATATATATATATATATATATATATATATACACAAACACACACACGCTTACCTTGGTTTGCGAACGCCTCGGTTAACGGAATTTTCAGTTTACGAATGAAGATCCATTGAAAATAATGTCTCGGTTTACTAATTTTTTTCGCAAAACGAAGTGTATGTCAGTGCCATTTTTAAATGCAATTGCCGGCTTTTTTTTTCTTCACTATAGCTCACAGAATTAGCTGTCACTTTCCCCGGAGCTACAGGATACTTTGTTTCTTTTATCTCGAGAAACAAACTAAAAGGAAACTTTTTCTTTTTTTAAGCTGGGGGGAAAGTGAAAGCTGATTCTCTGAGCCATAGTGAAGAAAAAAAAAAAGCCGGTAATTGCACTTAAAAACCGGCACTGACCTATAGTGACAGCAACTTTTTAAAAAACTTTTTTCTGACCTCCGGAATGGATTAATTGGTTTTCAATACATTCCTTTTGGGAAACTGCGTTTCGGTTTACAAATTTTTCGCAATACGAAACATCCCGGAGAACACATTAAATACGTAAATCGAGGTACACCTGTATGCATACACACACACATATATATATATTTTTATTATTTATTTATATATATACCGTATTTTTCGCTCCATAAAACGCACTTTTTTCCCCCCAAAAAAGGGGGGAAAATGTCAGTGCGTCTTATGGAGCGAATATAAAGCGGCCGGTCCGGTATTTCCGCCGCCACCATGTCAGAATATCGGGCCGGCCACTCAGCTGTTCTCTGATGCAGGACCTTACCTGTTCCTCGATCCAGCGCTGTGCAGTTTTCCCGTGCCAGCTTCTTCCCACACCGGTATCTGTGACAGCAGGGAGCCCACTGCGCATGTGCGAGAACCGCTGCGCTTTGTAAATGGTCCGGCGTCTTCTGGGACACATGACAGGTCCCAGAAGATGCCGGGCCATTCACAAAGTGCAGCACTTCTCACGCATGCGCAGTGGGCACCCGGCTGTCACAACCAGGTGCCCACAGTAAAGGGAGGACAACTCTGCTGAAGTGTGAGCGGGTACCTGTCAAATTCAGGTACCCGCTCCCCCTCCCTCCCTAAAGGTCCGCAGTCTCTGGTCATCTCCTGTACTGTCTGCATTCTCTGATCATCCCCTGTATTGTCTGCAGTCTCTGGTCATCTCCTGTACTGTCTGCAGTCTCTGGTCATTCCCTGTACTATGTCCGCAGTCTCTGGTCATCTTCTGTACTGTCCACAGTCTCTGGTCATCCCCTGTACTGTGTCCGCAGTCTCTGATCATCCCCTGTATTGTCTGCAGTCTCTGGTCATCTCCTGTACTGTCTGCAGTCTCTGGTCATTCCCTGTACTATGTCCACAGTCTCTGGTCATCCCCTGTACTGTGTCTGCAGTCTCTGGTCATCCTCTGTACTGTGTCCGCAGTCTCTGGTCATCTCTTGTACTATGTCCGCAGTCTCTGGTCATCTCTTGTACTGTGTCCGCAGGATCTGGTCATCTCTTGTACTGTGTCCGCAGTCTATGGTCATTTTCTGTACTATGTCTGCAGTCCATTGGTTCACAATATTTTTTTTCTTGTTTTTCTCCTCTAAAACCTAGGTGCGTCTTATGGAGCGAAAAATACGGTATGTGTGTGTGTATATGCATACATGCATACATATACACACACTCACCGGCCACTTTATTATGTACACCTGTTCCCTTGCTTGGTAACACAAACTGCTAATCGGCTAATCACATGGCAGCAACTCAATGCATTTAGGAGATTTAAGTGACTTTGAACGTGGCATGGTTGTTGGGCCCGATGGACTGGTCTGAGTATTTCAAAAACTGATCTACTGGGATCAGGCTGTGTTCCCAGCACAGCTAGAAAATTGAACACACATTACTTTCATGCCTAGTGCGGTCAGTTTTTAATAGGAAAGCAGAGGGACTGACAGAAACAGAGATTTCACACATACCCACAGATGCATTCCAGGCTGTTTAATCATCCATCCAAGCCTTTCTGCATCTGCTAGTTACACCTAAAGCCACATTGCTCATTTGTGATCCACTCCCCCCTCCACATGTCAGTAAAGTTGGATATACATTACACATATCAGGGTATGTTTGTATTGTACCATTGTGTCTACAGATACGCCATGATTGATTACGGTGCACTGGCCCATCTATCTCCTTCTTTATATATCCATGTATTTGTTTATATACACACATATACGTTTAAGCTACAGCTATTATTAGCCTCTATAGAAGATTGTGAAATGACACGCTACATCGCATTATATAGTATGACACGTCACGGAGCATCATGTGAGCAGGTTAGATATAGTAATCTATGTGATTTGCGATACTTTATGGTATTTTATTTATTCTGTTGCATTTGTACTATTCCTTAATTTATTTGCATTTTACCATGTATTGTGCTATATAGTATTTGTGGGTGTCACCCTCTCCGTCATCAGGTGGGCCTACACACACACACACACCATCTAGGGAGATTGGACCATGCTGTCTTTTTTTGTGATGTGCCTCTTGATTTTATTATTTTCTGAGTATACTACTTTTTATTCAATACATTTCATCTTTAGAAGTTAATGCACTAGACCTGTGCGCCCTCTGTTTGTTTCTTTGCACATTAGTTCTGGAGACCCTGGTGACATACCAGGATTTCCTCTCACTTCCCGTTTTGGGTATGGGACAGGAAGTGATGGGAAATCTCCCCAGTGAGATACAGATGGCAAAAAACTGACAGGAGTTACAACCCTCCCTTACCCTACCCAAAAAAAGTTTGTCTACTTATAGCATATGTAAACCCAACATTTCATATTCCTGATATGTGCCTGCTGTGCCATGTACTTGTATGAAAAAGTATCCTGTTCTCTTTGTATTGCTTCCTTTTGTGTGAAATCCCTGGTGTTCCTGCCAGTCCCTCTGCTTTCCTATTAAAAACTGACCACACTAAGCAGGAGAACACACTGTGGTCAGTTCTCTAGCTGTGCTGGGAACTCAGTCTGCTCTCCTTCAATGATCAGACTTGTCCTGACAAGCGTTGCCCCCCCCCCTCAGCCACTGGGAAGATCAGTGTACTGCTGTTTCTCTTTCCCTAGCTCTTTTGCAACTGAGACCAGGGGGAATGTAATCACTTATAAAAAAGGAGAAAAAAAAAGTTTTTACAATATTTTTTTTATATCTATACACAAATGTTTTTCCTTCCATTTCTATTTTAAACAAATTGGCTTGTTTTATAAGGTGAGGGTTTACAATCACTTTAAGTACGATGTTCACATGGACAGAAACTGCAACCTTTCTTTTTTTTTAAACAGGCAGTCCATCTAAGGCTTGGTTCACACCTATACAGTTTGCATTTGATCTGTTCTGCAGTGCTTTTTGTGGAGCGTTTTGCATTTTAGCACATGTGTTTTTATGCATTTTTTTCCAATTTGTTGCTGGTCAGATTAAAACGTATCAAAAAAGCATAAAAAAAAGTGTCAAAATGCATCAAAAATGCACTACATGCATTTCTGCAAACTCTCTGCCCTCATGTTCACTAAATCAAGTTCTGTTCACAAATCTGTCCTTTGGTGATCTCACAGTCAGACTGCACGCCACTGTCAGGAAGGGCATGCCAGTAGACAAGATGGCTCCTCTGGGCAGACTTTTGTGTATCTTCACAAGTTAATCCATGTTCCTTCTTGTTGGAATTGGGCACATGGTCATGCACATGCTCGCGCGCACAATGGTGCTTGTACTCATGTGCGTAGACGTGCACATCAGCATGCTCACATGCACTCATGACAGATGCTGGCACCAAATGAGCTATTTATAATAGCACTTCTGCCTGGCAGTACTAGGGTCGTTGGTTCGAATCCCCACTACGGCACCACCTGCCTGGCGTTTGCATGTTCTCCCTGTGCCTGCGTGGGTTTCCTCTGGGTACTCCGGTTTCCTCCCACACTCCAAAGACATGCTGGTAGGTGAATTGGTTCCTGTCTAAACTGGCCCTAGTATGTGTATGTATGAATGTGAGTTAGGGACCTTAGATTGTACGCTCCTTGAGGGTTAGGGACTGATGTGAATGTACAATATATATGTAAAGCACTGCATACAATTAACAGCACTATATAAGTACCTATAATAAATAAATAAAATGTGCCAGTGCTCAGGAGCAATGCTGTTTTGTCTTCAGACTCCTGTGTTCCTATTTTCCAGTTGCTGAACCAGCTTGTCCTGACTGTCCTCTGAACTATGCCTGCGGCTTGTGCCCTGATCACGCTCTCGCCTGTGCCTCTGTACCTGATCCGTTCTGCAGCGTATGACCTGGCCTGCCTGATTCTGCTGTCACCTGTACCTGTCTGCTATCCTGCTGTGCCTGCTGATCTACAGTCTGCTACCAGTATATGCCTTGCTTGCTCACTGTCACTAGTACCAGTCCACTTCAGTCTGCTGCCCACCAGCTGTCTACCAGCCCGCCTGCTTTACTGAAGACCACTGATGACTTCTCCTGCCCAGCATGGACACCTGCTCTGCTGCTAGCAAGACTTAGTCCAGGTTCACACCTAAGCATTTTGCAGAAACACACTATTATTATTATTATACAGTATATAGCGCCAGAAAGGTTTGCTCAGCTCTGTACATTATAGTGGGGGACAGTACATGAGACAATACAGTAACAAAACAATACACGAGGGGTTCGAGGGCCCTCCTCTTTCGAGCTTACAATCTAGGAGGGAGGGGATAGTGGTACAGGGGGAAGTGGCTGTGGGGGATGGAGTGGTAGGAGGAGTGGAGGAGATCGGCTGTACAGTGCATTTAACATGATTTCCTATGGGACAGGTTCACACTTCCACGTTTTCACCTGGTGCGGTTTTTGGAAAGGGTCAGGGACTCTTAAATGCAAAACGTTTTTGCTCTATAGACGTCAATGGAGATGCTGCAAAAAAGCATGTAGTGCGGTTTTTGCACGTGTTTGATGCGTTTTAATCTACCCAGCAACAAGTTGAAAAAAAAAGCGCAGAAGACATAAAAAAATGCGTCAAAAACACGTGCAAAAAACAGTGCAGAAACAGATCAAACGCAAACTGCATAGGTGTGAACCGCGCCTTACATGCACTTGTACCACTCTGCACTCCTACGCCTTCTATTCACACTAACAGGGCCCCCCAAGTCAGAGGTGTAAGAGAGGATCTGCTACCAAGTAGGTGATAGCCATGAATGATTGCGCATTAACATGCATGGCAGTATTCAGTTACACATGGGCTTTAGTGCACATTACTGCAAAGAACAAATGGGTAGAGCAAAAGAAAAGGAAAAAAAAAAGGATTTATAATCACTTTAAGTATGATGTTCACATGGACAGGAACTGCAACCTTTCTTTTTTTTTTTTTTTCCAAACAGTCCATCTAAGGCTAAGTTCACACCTGTGTAGTTTGTGTTTGATTCGTTCTGCGGTGCCTTTTGCGGTGCCTTTTGCGTTTTTGCACATGCATTTTTGATGCATTTTTTTTCCAACTTGTTGCTGGGCAGATTAAAACGTATCAAAAATGCATAAAAAAGTGTCAAAATGCATCAAAAACTCACTACATGCATTTCTGCAGCATCTCCATTGTAGTCTATTGAACCAAAAAAGCAATATTTTTCCGCCTAAAGTCCCTGACCCTTTCCGTAAAACACACTGGGGGAAAAGGCGGACATGTGAATGTGTCCCATAGGAAATCATAATAAATGAACTGCTGTGCGTTTCTGCAAAATGCATGGATACCCCTACAGTAAGGTCTCTTTGTCATCATTTCTGACTCTGTTCCTCCCTGCCTGCATGTTTTAAGAGTTAGGTGCCACCAGGGGCGGACTGACCATTTGGAAACTCGGGCACTGCCCGAGGGCCCAGGGTCGGTAGGGGGCCCCATGAGACGCCCCTGGTACCTTTTTCATAGGCTTTTTTGAGTTTGGGCAAGGACACGGGCCCCATGATCCCCTATTGCCCGGGGGCCCCATGAGTTGTCAGTCCGCCCCTGGGTGCCACCTTAGCATGTTCCAGCCTCTTCCATTGCATTCTCCTTGATATAAACCAATTTAATATTACAGAAGGTGGAGAGGGAGTTCCTTTTACCCAACGTTCACACCTAAGCAGAAACGCAGTACAGTCCATTTAGCATGATTTCCTATGGGACATGTTCACACCTGTGCGTTTTCACCCGGTGCGTTTTTTGGAAAGACTTTTTTTTAACTCAAAAAGTTGTGTTTTTGGTTCTATAGACTTCAATGGAAATGCTTCAGAAAAGCATGTATTGCGTTTTTGCTGCACTTTTGATGCATTTTAAATCTGCCTAACAACATGAAAAAAAAAATGAAAGAAAAAAATGCATCAAACACACGTCAAAAATTCAAGTGCAAAAACGCAATGCAGAAACAGCTCAAACACAGCCTGCATAGGTGTGAACCTAGCCTTAATGATCAGAGCAGGTGTGTAGACCCGGAGACCTGGTCTCAGCAACTGTCATGTGATTTAATTAAAGCACAAATTAAGAGCTGCCCTGACAGCTGATCATAGTGAACACATGGGTTTGTTTAGAACAGAGACCTGCTGGCTCAGTTGTCATTGACACCTTGACATCAGCTCATATAGTGAAATGCAGGCAGTACAAAGAGTTGGAAATGAGTTAAAACAAGCTAGAAAAAGAATATAAAAGCAAATGTAATTTCCAGTGTGCATCTTTTCGCTTATAAAGCATAAGCAGTGAATCTATTAAGACTGTACAGAAAATATAAGCTTTGTAAAAATTATCAAGTTGGCAAATTAGTTGTAGTTTTCTAATTAAAATGGTTGTAAACCCTCACATTTAACCAGTGAAGTGACTGATCTCAGGGGATACACAGAAATAAAACAAATCCTTCTGCCTAAGCTGTACCTCTTTATCTGCTATCTTCTCTTATCTACAACCTTTCAAAGTGCAGAAATTACAAAGTTTGTCTGTGATTTCAGAAAACAGGGATGGGGAGCTGAAATTACATACTGCAGAGCTCAGTGAGAGAGCTCTGACAGCTGATTGGATGGAAAGGACACACCCCTTTCACACAGCAACAGAGCTGAGGCTGTCAATCACAGGCTATGTGCTAGAGGTCTCTCCCCTGTCACCTTTTTCTCTCATGGTGTCAGGAAAACTTGTCAGAAGTGATTCATGCTGAGAGAAAGGAATGAAGCAGCAGACAGAAATAACAGTTATTGCTCTTAATTGAGACAAGTACACACTATAGAGAGATATGCTTTGTTCATATTTCATGGCTGAGGTTTACAACCACTTTAAGTTAACTAACACATACTGATCTTGCTAAATTTGATTGGAGCATATAGGATTTAGGGACTTCTGGTCATAAAGGGTTCATTTGAAGTGCAAATTTTACCAGTAGATCCTCTATAATCGAATAAGATTTGTCACTTTGGAATTACAGGAGACAGCTGAAGATCCAGTGCTAATTAGTATATTTTACCCTCTCTATAACAAGAGCTTACACCCCATAATAAGAATTAAAACTTGAGGCCTTTTTACAATCAATTGTTTCTTATATTAATGAGATATCTTTAATGTAGACTAAAATGGCAGCTACCATAACCTTCTAAAATAAAAACCTACTTGTGTGGACTTCTTAATGTATTAGAATCCGCACAGAAATTGTACAGTGCAATCCTGGGATATGACGCCCCAATACTTGCAAATTCAAATAATAAATCTCTCCCATCCTCGGGAACACCCTACCCCAGTACCCCAGTATGTCCGGTCAGCTCTTACCCTGTCCATCTTTAGGCGATCCATGAAGACTCACTTAAGCAGGCCATATAAGGGTCGAATTCCGAACGATTTTTCAATCGAAAACCGAAAACATTATTTGTTCTGTAATCTGATGGTGCCACCAATGATTTCAAAAATCAGTCGTTTATCATGAATTTTCCAGCATGCCTGATAAACGAAATGGGGAAGAACCACGAAAACGGCTGGTGCCATTGCCCCACTAACAGAGCGAAAATCATCCGAAATCGTTCGGAAATCGACCCATGTATGGCCAGCCTTATTCAGGGAGCCCATCCCACCTCCATCTAAAATTTGTACTTCTGTCACCTCCATCAGATCATCCTCCGCAGCTATTATCTTTTGTACCACCTTCCTTTCTAGATTGTGAGCTTCGTGAGCAGGTCCCTCCTATTCCTTCTGTATTAAACTGTATTGTAATCCTACCATCTCCCTTTGTATTGTAAAGCACTGTGCAAACTGTTGGCACCATATAAATCCTGTATGATAATAATGGCGTCAGTTCAAGGCATTAGCATAATTTTCACTTAAATTTTATTTGTAAAAATACTGACACATTTAAAACCCAACACCAGTTAATTGTGCACAATTGTATCTGAAAACTAAACTCCTGTTTTATATTATTAATAATAATAATAATAATCTGATGTATAAGTAAAGCTTTCTCTGGGTACAATACATACCAAAGAGAAGGTGCATTGTCCCCCCCTAGTGGTGTATACATGTAATACACTTTTTTGTATTGTATATGTAGGTACAATACGTTACACGTTGCATTATATCCACATTATTTTACCTTTCACATATTTTAAATTCTAACACTACATCTACAAGATGAGTAAAAAGAAAAATTCAGAAAACAAATAATAAATCAATGTATTAGCTTTTGCTGATGTTCATAACAGTTTGTGCTTTCTTATGTAAACTGTGAGTTTACAGTGACAAATTAAATATTAACTTTTCTTTCTGATATTCCTATTTGACTTGTGATGATATGACCTTGCATGACCCATATTCTACATGTTTGTTTAAAGCTCTTGGAGACTAGCTCACAGTAAGGTCTGTAATAACCAATACTGCGGCGCATTATTTAAGGAGAAAGTGTCCGCCACTACCTGTTACCACCAAAAAAAACATCAGACCATTCAACATAGTTATAAAACAAACTCTTTGCCCTCATGTTCACTAAATCAAGTTCTGTTCACAAACCTGTTCTTTATTGATGTCACAATCAGACTACACACCACTGTCAGGAAGGGCATGCCAGTAGACAAGATGGCTCCTCTGGGCAGACTTCTGTGTATCTTCACAAGTTAATCCATGTTCCTTCTTGTGGACGTAGGAATTGGGCACATGCTCATGCACGCGCGCACAATGGTGCTCGTACTCACGTGCATACACATGCGCATTAGCGTGCTCACATGCACTCGTGACAGATGTTGGCACCAAATGGGCTATTTAAAATGTGCCAGTGCTCCGGATCCATGCTGTTTTGTCTTCAGACTCCTGTGTATCCTGAGATCCTGTGTTCCTGTATTACAGTTGCTGAACCAGCTTGTCCTGACCAGGGGCGGACTGACAACTCATGGGGCCCCCGGGCAATAGGGGATCATGGGGCCCCTATGTCCTTGCCCAAACTCAAAAAAGCCTATGAAAAAGGTACCAGGGGCAACTCACGGGGCCCCCTACTGACTCCGGGCCCTCGGGCAGTGCCGAGTTTCCAAATGGTCATTCTGCCCCTGGTCCTGACTGTCCTCTGTACTCTGCCTACACTGACTGCGGCTTGTGCCCTGATTACACTCTTACCTGTGCCTCTGTACCTGATCCATTCCGTGTATGACTTGGCCTGCCTAATTCTGCTATTCCTCCTGTCTGCTATCCTGCTGTGCCTGCTGATCTACAGTCTGCTACCAGTATATGCCTTGCTTGCTCATTGTCGCTAGTATCATTCCAGTTCAGTCTGCTGCCCACCAGCTGTCTACCAGCCCGCCTGCTTTACTGAAGACCACTGATGACTACCTCCTTTTACATTCGTGGTAAGTGCAGAATTGTCCTTACACTGTTGGTCAGTGTAATTCCCCCTTACATTGGTCATCAGTTTTAATCCACCCTAACATTGGTGGTTGGTGTAGAAATGTCACCTCCCATCCCCATCCAGCACTGCCATTGATTACATCCCTCCAAACACTGGCACTGATCCCATCCACCATCAGCACTGTCACTCATCCTATTCCCCAGCACTGCCACCTATCCCATCCTCCCCACCACTGCCACTGATTGAATCAACCCTTTCCCCAGTACTGCCACTGATCACACCCTCCCCCCCCCCCAGCACTGCCATTGATCTCAGGAGTCCGAGGATTTTTCTGTCTATTGGTGGGTCCCCTAACCTTCTCAGTCCATGGTGTTCAGGAAGTAAAGAGATGATGTGCTGTAACCTTCAGCAACCAATAAGTGAGACATAAATAGGTGCTGTAACCTCTAGCAACAAATGGGTGAGTGGTAATTATTATTATTATACAGTATTTATAAAGCGCCAATAGTTCGCTCAGCGCTGTACATTACAAAGGGGGACAGAACATGTGACAGAACAATACCAATACAATGCAAAACATGAGGGGATCGAGGGCCCTGCTCTTTCAAGCTTACAATCTAGGAGGGAGAGTAATGATGTGTAGTAACCTCTAACAACCAATCAGTGAGCAGTAATAATCTGCAGTAACTTCCAGCAACCAACCAGTGACCAGTTGCCTCTAGCAACCAATCAGTAAATGGAAAGGATGTGCAGTAACTTCTAGCAACCAATCAGTGAGCAGTAATGATGTGCATTAACCTCTAGGAACAAATCAGCAAGCAGAAATCATGTGCTGTAACCTCTAGCAACTAATCAATGGGCCGTAATGTGTGCTGTAACCTCTATCAACCAGTGAGTGAGCGGTAATGACATGCTGTAACCTCCAGCAATCAATTGCATATGCAGCTTGATCTACTGCAGTAAACTGATTTTGAGTTTAGCTGCTATTTATTGTATGTCTCAAAGTGGGTGAAGAGCGAAATTGCATGGAGGACCCAAGAAAATGTTTGCCCAGGGTTCAATCAATATTAAAGATGGCCCTGGCTCCAGTTTGTTGCCAGATACCGTTGCATGCAAGCAGTGATCAGACAGCAGTAACAAGGTTAATTCTGCAATCACAGTGCCTTGAGAAGCTCCGATCTCCCTATCACAGTAGCTCACACTGCTGCTCCACTCTAGACACTCTACTTACTTGAGTTGTGTCTATTGGTTGTTTGTTACATTAAAGTTTATTTACCTGCAAAAAAATTTACATTTATTATTTAAAAAAAAACAAAAAACTTTGAGTGGAGGTCACATGTTTCCTGTCGAGAGTGGAGCTCCAGTCTGCAGAGAGACCCCTCTCAAAGTCAGGGAAGTCTCCTCTATTGGGGACACAGACAGCAATAACAGAGTTTGCAGTTTCTCACTGTCTTACTGAAAAGATGTTTTTAATAAAATTTTGTGTGTCTGTTAGAAATATATCAGCATTAGTGATGGGCCGAAGGCACCCCCCCCCCCGTTCGGTTTGCAGTCGAACATTTGAACCTACAGAATGTTCGACAGCGAACTTCGAACACAAACAATTTACTGAGCGGCAGGGGTGGACTGACAACTCATGGGGCCCCCTACCGACCGTGCCCGAGTTTCCAAATGGTCAGTCCGCCCCTGCTGAGTGGTACCTGAGTATGTGATAATATACCACTCAGTTAGTAAAATACCACATGAGTTACAGTCAGGTCCATAAATATTGGGACATCGACACAATTCTAACATTTTTGGCTCTATACACCACCACAATGAAGTTGAAATGAAACAAACAAGATGTGCTTTAACTGCAGACTGTCAGCTTTAGTTTGAGGGTATTTACATCCAAATCAGGTGAACAGTGTAGGAATTACAACAGTTTGCATATGTGCCTCCCACTTGTTAAGGGACCAAAAGTAATGGGACAATTGGCTTCTCAGCTGTTCCATGGCCAGGTGTGTGAAATTCCCTCATTATCCCAGTTACAATGAGCAGATAAAAGGTCCAGAGTTCATTTCAAGTGTGCTATTTGCATTTGGAATCTGTTGCTGTCAACTCTCAAGATGAGATCCAAAGAGCTGTCACTATCAGTGAAGCAAGCCATCATTAGGCTGAAAAAACAAAACAAACCCATCAGAGAGATAGCAAAAACATTAGGCATGGCCAAAACAACTGTTTGGAACATTCTTAAAAAGAAGGAACGCACCGGTGAGCTCAGCAACACCAAAAGACCCGGAAGACCACGGAAAACAACTGTGGTGGATTTACCGAAGAATTCTTTCCCTGGTGAAGAAAACACCCTTCACAACAGTTGGCCAGATCAAGAACACTCTCCAGGAGGTAGGTGTATGTGTGTCAAAGTCAACAATCAAGAGAAGACTTCACCAGAGTGAATACAGAGGGTTCACCACAAGATGGAAACCATTGGTGAGCCTCAAAAACAGGAAGGCCAGATTAGAGTTTGCCAAAAGACATCTAAAAAAGCCTTCACAGTTCTGGAACAACATCCTATGGACAGATGAGACCAAGATCAACTTGTACCAGAGTGATGGGAAGAGAAGAGTATGGAGAAGGAAAAGAACTGCTCATGATCCTAATCATACCACCTCATCAGTGAAGCATGGTGGTGGTAGTGTCATGGCGTGGGCATGTATGGCTGCCAATGGAACTGGTTCTCTTGTATTTATTGATAATATGACTGCTGACAAAAGCAGCAGGATGAATTCTGAAGTGTTTCGGGCAATATTATCTGCTCATATTCAGCCAAATGCTTCAGAACTCATTGGACGCCGCTTCACAGTGCAGATGGACAATGACCCAAAGCATACTGCAAAAGCAACCAAAGAGTTTTTTAAGAGAAAGAAGTGGAATGTTATGCAATGGCCAAGTCAATCACCTGACCTGAATCCGATTGAGCATACATTTCACTTGCTGAAGACAAAACTGAAGGGAAAATGCCCCAAGAACAAGCAGGAACTGAAGACAGTTGCAGTAGAGGCCTGGCAGAGCATCACCAGGGAAGAAACCCAACGTCTGGTGATGTCTATGCGTTCCAGACTTCAGGCTGTAATTGACTGCAAAAGATTTGCAACCAAGTATTAAAAAGTGAAAGTTTGATTTATGATTATTATTCTGTCCCATTACTTTTGGTCCCTTAACAAGTGGGAGGCACATATGCAAACTGCTGTAATTCCTACACCGTTCACCTGATTTGGATGTAAATACCCTCAAATTAAAGCTGTCAGTCTGCAGTTAAAGTACATCTTCATTTCATTTCAAATCCATTGTGGTGGTGTATAGAGCCAAAAATGTTAGAATTGTGTCGATGTCCCAATATTTTTGGACCTGACTGTATATTATTAAGCTATGCAGTATTTTAGTAGTGAAACATTCATTGATGTTTCAGCTGTTACTGGGGTTCTCTGCTGACAGCTGAATGTAAAAAGAATTGTCGGCATTGTTGACAATTAAAAACAATTTTTAAGAAAACAATGTGGGGTCACACCTCCCATCCATACCAAGCCCTTTGGGTCTCATATGGATTTTGAGGGGAACCCCCATGCCAAATTTTTTTTTTAAATGGCATGGGTCCCCCCCAAAAATCCATACTAGACCCTTATCTGAGCATGTAGCCTGACAGGTCAGGAAAGGGAAGATGAGCGAGTGTCCCCCTTCCCCCTCCTGAATCATACCAGGTCACATGCCCTCAACATGCCAACATTTTTTTTTAAATGGCGTTGTGCCCCCCCCCCAAAATCCATACCAGATCCTTATCTGCGCATGTAGCCCGGCAGGTCAGGAAAGGGGGGGATGAGCGAGCGCCCCCCCTCCTGAACCATACCAGGTTACATGCCCTCAACATGGAGGGGTGCTTCGAGGCCGGGGGGGTACCCCCTCAAAGCACCTTGTCCTCATGTTGATGTGGACAAGGGTCTTTTCCCCACAACCCTGGCTGGTGGTTGTGGGGGTCTGCGGATGGGGGGCTTATCAGAATCTGGAAGCCCCCTTTAAGAAGGGGGCCCCCAGGTCCCGCCCCCCCATGTGAATGAGTATGCGGTACATGGTATCGCTACCCATTCACAAAAAAAAAGTGTAGTGTAAAAAAGACAGGAGACAGTCAGACAAGTCCTTTTGTTAACAACAGAAATTTTAAAAAATATCCCCTGAAGTAGATCCAACATCAATCATGATGCCCTGCCGCCGCAACCCGAAAAAAGAAAAAAAAATCCTGCTTCGCTCATGACACTGGCTCTTGCTGACTGACAACTGCACTGCGATGACAGTTCTTAAATAGTGTCATGATGTCACAAGGGGGCGGGGTTAACCCCACCCCCTTGTGACATCCTCCTGTGCTGTGATTGCCAAAGCATGGCACCTTTGATCAATCACAATGCACTGTCAGGGTGCAGTGCATTGTGGGGCAAATAGCCTCCTATCATTTGTGTGTTCATTGAACACATGAGCGGTCAATGTTCGTGTCAAACTTAGGTTCAACTCGAACATTCAGCCCAGCACGAATCAACATACTTCATGTCCTCATGACAAGTCTTACTGATTCTGTTTCTATAATGTACACTCTTTGCTCTATGCATGGTCTCATTTACCTGCTGGGAAGGGTGGGGGGGCTATGAGTATCCAATGTAAACTCAATCCTGTATCTTACCAGTCCTTAGATGAGGGGCCTGTGTTGTTGTTGTTGTGTTTTCAGCCTCTTTCCTTTTCTTTCACCTGGTCTGCATGAGAATGATACACATCCCATTCCTGGGGGGTTGTGTTCACTCCTCTGCCAGAGGGAGCCATGGGAGGTGATGGGATTTGTAATATATACAAGTAACATAACATTGTTCTTGTTTCCAGTTCATCTCACAAATCGCTTTAGTAACCCTGCATGGCTTGGAAGATCAACAGGTATTTTCTGTACTTGCTAAAAATGTTCTATGTCTGAAAAATGCAGCCACCACATGTAAGGACTGTTAAACTGCAATATATTACATTTTTGCTCTTGGGTTTAGATATACTCTGGGCCCCATTCACATAGAGCAATCAGCTGTGTGCCCCATGCAGGGCTGTCTTATACAGGCATGGGGATGCACAGGTGTTACATGCTTCCCCGTACCAACATCTCATTGTTGTCTGCTGGGACAAGCATAGAAATGAAAGCCAAAACATTTGTGTATACATATAAAAAAACATTATAAACACCTTTTCTTTCTTTTTTTTATAAGTGATCACATACCCTCTGTTTTCAGCTGCATAAGGAGATTAGAGAGCTGGGGGATGAGAAACAGTAGTACAATAATCTTCCTAGTGAATGGCTGTGCAGGAGAGGTGTGTCAGGACAAGTCTGATCATTGGAGGAGAGCAACCTAAGTTCCCAGCACAGCTAGAGAACTGACCACCCAGTGCTCTCATACCTAGTGTGGTCAGTTTTTAATAGGAAAGCCGAGGGACTGGCAGGAACACCAGGGATGTCACACAAGGGAAGCAATACAAAGGGAACAGGATACTTTTTCATACAAGTACATGGTACAGCAGTCACATATCAGGAATACAAAGTGCTGGGTTTACATATGCTTTAAGGATGAGCTGAACTGCCCTGGGTTTGGCTCAGGCAGGATTTGTCAAATTTCAAAGAAGTTCAGATGCCAAACCCCGTTAAAATCAATCCGTCAAATTAAAAAATGGCCATTTTCTGAACCCTGATTTAAAAAAAAAAGACCTTAAAGAATATGTAAACCCAACATTTCATATTCCTGATATGGCCTGTTGTGCTGTGTACTTGTATAAAAAAAATCCTGTCCGCTTTGTATTACTTCCTTTGTGTGAAATCTCTTGTGTTCCTGCCAGTCCCTCTGCTTTCCTATTAAAAACTGACCACACTAAGCAGGAGAACACACTGTGGTCAGTTCTCTAGTTCTCTAGTTGTGCACTTCTCTAATTATCAGACTTCTCCTGACACATCCCCCTCCCCCCTACTTTCATTGGGAAGATCAGTGTGCTGCTGCTTCTCCTCCACCAGCTTTTATGCAGCTGAGAACAGAAGATATGTGATCACTTATAAAAAAGGGGAAAAAGGTGTTTATAAAGTTTTGTTATTTTTATGCACAAATGTTGTGCCTCTCATTTCCATTTTAAACTTAATGGTTTGTTTTACTAGTTATGGGTTTACATATACTTTAAAGTGAAACATTAAAAACAAATTATTGCTTTAAAGGATAAGTTCACCTTTGGGAACATGTTACATGTTCCACCCGTTTTTAGGGTGGAACATGTAACATGTTCCCATAGCCACAGCCGCGCCTGCTACTCCCCCCTCCCTCCCTCCTGCCCACCGTGGTAGTTCATTGAAGCTTCCTGTCAATATATCTGCTTGCTCATACATCCCGTACTGCACGCAGATATACTGACAGGTCTGCAGGAGTTCTGCATGGCATCAGCGATCTACTGATCTCTGGTGTAATGCTTTCCAGGCTCCTATGGACAAAAATAATTAATGCACATTTTTTTACCTGCAAAAAAATGTGCATTTATTATTTTTGTCCAAAAGGTGAACTTATCCTTTAAATAACTGCCAGGGGTGTCCTAATTCTGACTGTGAAGGGGCACATCTTTGTGATGTACAGACAGGCGTGCAGCATAACAGACATTTACAAAGGAAAGAGTGGCTAAAATTGCCAGCAAATGAAATTTCTTTGCCGGATTTTTAAAAAATGTCACTTTAACTGCAGCCTGAGAAATTATAATCACTTTTTAAATGATGCAAAACAGACCTCAATTGTGACACATTTAACTAACAAATGTGCCTGTCTGTTTCTGCTGGCCTAAAGGTAGCCACACACGTTTCAATATGATCATGCAATCTTCTCTCTCTCTCTCTCTCTCTCTCTCTCTCTCTCTCTCTCTCTCTCTCTCTCAGGTAAATACATATAAGTCATACAGTATGTCTCATTGAGATGCAATGGTATTACTAGGCAAAGTCAAAGGGATCTGCCCTTTAAGTGTTGGATTTGTGCAGTCACTTGTAATGTCTGATATTGCTGCGGGTAGTCACATGTGCGACTGCAACTACAAGTGTACATCTTTGATACAGTCGTACCTGTTCCATATGTTGTATATTGCCTGACAGTTTTCAGGTTGATTATGTCTCACCCGGGGTGGTTTACTGTATTTTACTTTTTTTTCTCATTTATTTAACCTTGTTTCAGATTGTATTTTTTCTTTGTTATAAAAAATGAAAAACTCTCCTAAATAAATATAGAATGCATTAAAAAAACGATCATACAAACGATCATTCAATGCAACTAATACATTTAAATTGAATAAAAATTGCAAGTCAAAGGCGATTTAATGAGCTCTCCATCTATTATGGCCAGGTTAAGACAGTCGGCCAAGACAGGATTTTGTTGATCGCATCTGATCTGTCGAACAAATTTCCATGTCGGGAGAACCAACCATAATTCAGATCAGGGCCGGATCTAGCCTGACTAATTTGGGGGTGAAAAATGACAGGGCAGTGTATAAGAGGTCAGCAAGGTAGAGGATAGAGTCAGCAGTTTGTAGGGCAGTGTACTGAGGCCATTAGTTTGTAGGGCAGTGTACTGAGGCCATTAGTTTGTAGGGCAGTGTACTGAGGCCATTAGTTTGTAGGGCAGTGTACTGAGGCCATTAGTTTGTAGGGCAGTGTACAGAGTTCATTAGTTTGCAGTGGTTAGCATGACAGAGGACAGGAGTCAACAGGACAGAGAACAGGGGTTAGCAGGGCAGGGTGCAGGGGTCAGCATGGCGGAAGACAGTGGTCAGCAGAATTGAGGACAGGATCACTGCTGGCAGGGCATTTAAGAGATCTCCTCCTCCCCACACAGCACATAGCTGTGAATGGTATCCATTCACACAGTGTGTAGCTGGTTACTGCAGCTGCCAATCCAGGCAGGGAATTTCACAGGTCAGAACTGCACCATAGCAGTCAGCTACACATTGTGTTAGAGAATCTGATCTTAGCTACATGTTGTGTGGAGAGAAGATCTGTTAAGTGCCTTGTGCGCAGTGGGGGCAGTTCCAGGACAAGATCATCTAGCAAACTGCACCACCTTCCACCCCTCCCTCCAAAAAAAAAAAACAGCACTAAGCAACACACTCACCCCGTAAGCAAGGACAAATTCTACCCAACCAAGAATGAAAAAATTCCCCATCCTCACAGTCCAAGTCCTCTTCACAGCAAAAATCTTTGTCCCCCAATCCCACCTTCTGGCTCAATTTCCCCTACCCCCCCCCCCCTCCCCCCAATTTCCCACAAATCTTCCATGGCCAAAAAATCAAACTCTCCCCCTAAATTCCCCCTCCTAGTACAAATTCCCTCTCCAAGCCCCCCAGTACAAATCCCCACTTCTAGAGTAAATCATCTCCCCTCGTAGTACAAATCCTCCCCATAAATTCCACCTCTTAGTACTCATCCTCGCCCTTAATTCCCCCTCCTAGTACAAATTCACTCCCCAATCCCCCCCCCAGTACAAATCCCCCCAAATCCGCGCTCCAAATGTAAATCCTCTCCCCAAATCCCATCTCTTAGTACAAATCCTCCTCCCACTTAGTACTATCCCATCTCCCCCTTTAGTACAAATCCTCCCCCTTAATCATCCCCCTTAGTATAATTTCCCCCCTTAACCTCCCCTCCTAGTACATATCCCCATCCCAAAATCCCCCTTACCAGTACAAATTCCCCCCATCCCTTCTCCTAGTACAATTTCCCCCCCAAATCCCCACTCCTAGCACAACCACCTGCATATTATCCTTCCTGACTCAAATCCCCGCCCCCATCCAAATCTCCCTCCTAGCACAAACCCCACCCAATTCCCCCCCCTCTTAGCAATAATGCTCCCCAATTCCCCCCTCCTAGCACTAATCCCCCCCAATCCCCCCTCCTAACACAAATCCTCCCCAATCCTGCCTACTAACACATTCCCCCCCAATTACCCTTACCAGCACAAACAGCCCCCCACCCATGCTTCACAAGCTCCCCCTCCCCCAATATTACATGTGGGAACTACAAGAGTAGTGAGGAGATGCAGGTTCTCTGTGATCTCCCTCCTCCTGTTATAACAGCGATCCTCCATACAGAAGGTTACACAGAATCTCTCTTAGATATGACGGTACACAGCTTGATTACCCGCCCTTACCCACATTTACAGGAATTGAGCAGTCTTTGGAGGAGATGGGGGCGGGTAATCAAGCCATATAATCGTCAGATCTAAGAGAGATCCTGTGTAACCTTCTGTATGGAGGATCGCTGTTATGACAGGAGGAGGGAGATCACAGAGAAGCCTGCACCTCCTCTCCGCTCTCTCCTCCTGTCACTTCTCCTGTCCGGACTGTTTACTGTAGTTCACTGTGGCCGGCTGAGTGCAGGGATGATGGGGAAGCTCAGCAATCATGGGCATAATGTACATAGGGGGCACCCAGCTTGGGGGACACAACTGAAATCTGGGGGGAGACAGCCTACCCCAGCACCCTCCTAGATCCAGCCATGATTCAGATTGATTGATTATATTTAATAGAACATTTACATTACTAGGGAGAGTATGATTGGGGGAATCAATGGTGGAGAAGGATCTGGGGGTTCTGGTAGATCACAAGCTTAATAATGGCATGCAATGCCAAGCTGCGGTTTCAAAGGCGAGCAAAATCATCTCTTGTATTAAAAGAGGTATAGACTCCAGAGAGAGAGAGATATCATATTACCCCGGTACAAATCATTAGTAAGACCTCATCTGGAATATACAGTTCAGTTTTGGGCACCAATTCACAAAAAGAACATTGGGGAACTGGAGAAAGTACAGAGAAGGGCAACCAAACTGATACGAGGCATGGAGGAGCTCAGATATGAATATCAGAACTGAATTTATTCTCTCTTGAGAAGAGGAGATTAAGAGGTGATAAGATGACCATGTATAAATACATCAGTGGTTCATATAGTGAACTCGGTGTAGAGCTATTCACTCTGAGGTCATCACAGAGGACAAGGGGGCACTCTTTATGTCTGGAGGAAAAGAAATTTAATCTCCAAATATCGAAAGGCTTCTTTACAGTAAGAGTGGTGAAAATGTGGAATAAGATCCCTCATGAGCTGCTTCTGGCAATCTAAGTAGATTTCTTTAAAAAAAAGGCCTGGATTCTGTCCTAGATACACATAATATAACTGAAAACCAACAGTTATAGGTATAGTTGCTCCAGGGAATATCCAATTGCCTCTTGGGGGATCAGGAAGGAATTGTTTCTCCTGCTGGAACAAATTGGATCATGCTTTATTGTTTTTTTTGCCTTCCTCTAGATCATTTTGTTTATATAGTATTGTATAGTTTTTTTTCCTTTTTATTGGTTGAGCTGAATGGACTTGTGTCTTTTTTTTTAGCCAAACTATGTAACTCTGTACATTTATTACTGATAGATCATAAATTCAATCAATATTTTCAGTTGATCGCAAAGTGCAGAACAGTGCTGTGTGTGAGGCATCCTTTGATATTTTAATCAATGATGAAATGCTTATTTGCACCTAGAACAATCACAAATCACTACATGTACGACCATCTTAAGACACACGAGGTGAACTTACAGTATATTGACATCCACATAAAAACTCAAACCTGCAAATGTCATATGCTCTGTCAGATCCTCACTGGACAAATGTCAAGTAGGTATATATTGAGCAGTTTTTAACCTAAAAGGAAAACTAAAAAAGTAGCAATAATTCCCAGCAGAAAACAGCTGATACGTTCTGCAATGTATTTACTATATAAAGACAAAAAGTTCATCTAGAATAACACCCCTAGAGATTACTAAAATGTGGTACAAATAATGGTAACCATTATCTATTCATTGGCCAAAATTTCATGTATGGCTGGTGTCAAAATTCAAATCTATAGTCTGTAGGTAGGCTCAGAATTAGCTGCATGGAGTACAGCTATAGCACTTACAGTATTATTATTTCTAATGAATGCAAAATATAGTTTCTGTTATGCAAAATGCATTTTCAAGACCACAAATATGGCATAAATTGAGAACCCTCCGTAGTGTAAGTAAAGAAAACCTACTATGAAATAAATATGGGAGCTGCTATTGCTGACCTCCTTCTAATCATGCCAGTTGACTGACTGTCATGCTGTCCTGGAACAAAGGTGCAGATCAGGAAAGTCAGAGAGAAGTGCTTGTTCAGGGTCAGTGAGGCTATGGCGTTGATTTACTAAAGGGGAAGAGGCTACACAAACATTTGAAAGCTGAACAAACATGAACTCTTCACAGAAATGTCTCTGTGATTCAACCAGGTAACATGTGGCTGTAAGCAGGTGCATTTAGCTAGTCTGCCACTAGGTGGTTCTGTTCCAGAATAGTGTCTAGTTACAGAGAGTAGTGTCATCAGGTGTTAGGTTCCTTTTAGCCAGAACCCTCCTGTAGTGATGCCATGGGTGAGTCGCTGCACATATATAAGCCAGGCTGGGAGGAGCCCTAGCGCAGCTGGGGCATGGGAGCCAGACACCCCACATTTCAGCAGATGTAGTCAGCCAGTGTAGGCTCTGGGAGGGGTTGGAGGATAGGGCGAGGTAGACTTGTAGACATCCTGATCCTTATGGTGGTGGAGGCTAGGGTGGTTTGAAAAAGGCCTTTAAGAGCAGGACAGCTGAGGCCATTCCCCTAGAGGACCCAGGAGAGGTGTACCCAAGTAAGAGATGACTGCAGTGTCTCAGTGAGGTTACCGGTAAGGAGCAGTGAGTAGACACAGATAAAAAAGGAATGAAAGAAGGCACCACTGAGTGCAGACCTTTAATATTTAATTGTAAACAATGGTGTAAATGAACATTCACATTTTAAAAGCGGTTATCATGTGCTGCAGGTGATTGGTATCTAATTCCTAGGTCCAGAGGCCAGCTGTCAGTGAGCTCCACCTGCGTTCCACCGCAATACACAGAGATTTTCCAGTCCCATCTTCTGAACCTAGGAACTGGATGCCAATCACCTGCAGCACATGCTAACCGCTCCCAGATACCTACAGATGCGCCTTAATCTATTTTTTAGAACATGAATGTTCATTTACACCATTGTTTACAATTAAATATTAATGGTCTGCACTTAGTGGTGCCTTCTTTCATTCCTTTTTTACATGTGACATTGAAGATCTGCTTCTGCTCTACGTTGGAGGCTGCCTTGAGGTACTAACCATTTCGTGGTCCTCCGTGGTCTTTCTACTGGATCCAAGAGTGGCAATTGTCCCCCTCTCCACCCTCCCCTCCATCTTGCCCCTTTTTACCTTTCACCCCCCGTGGGACTATGGACCTAAATATGTACATCTAATTTTGCGCCAACACACCCCATGTAGGTAGACAGAGACAGCCCAAGGTGAACCAGAACCTCTGAGTGAGTACTAAAGACCCCAAGGTGAGGAGAGACTGAGTGAGGGAAGATGGCTTATTAAATGTGCTGCATGATGCTTCACGTTTCTGCTGCGGACCGCCCACTATATGTGTTTAACAATGTCCTGTCAAGTGACCCCTGATGGTATTTCATATGGACATTCCTTCCTTTGGGGATATAAAGGTTAATGAATGGGAATGTCATGAGGAAGCTTCTGGCACAGAGAGAGGCACAAGATGGCAGAGGGTTAAAGCCCCAAGCAGGAGGGTCACTGTTCTGGTTGAAATGGAAGTGGGGCAGGGACTAGTCACTTGCAAGCCCTCTTATATGCATAGCATAGTCTTTATAAGGTCTCATGCACACAGCAGTGTTAAAAAGGCACCTAAAGCTGTGTTTTGTAAGTGCGTTTAGGCACATCAAGTGCTTGGATGTTCATTCATTCCATTCACCAGAATATTAATTTATTATTATATTAATAAGTGGGAAATGCACCTAGCACTTAAAGTGGAGCTCCACCCAAAAGGGGAAGTTCTGCTTTAAGGACTGCTCCCCCGCTCCCCATTAAGGATTGGCACCTTTGGGGAGCGGGTACCCAAATTTGACAGGTACCCGTTCCCATTTCCGGTCTGATCGCCTAGGCGATCGGAAACGGAAGGTGTCTTCCCTCCCTTCCTGTAGTCTTTGGGACAGGTCCCAGAAGACTACAGGACGATTCCCGAAGTGCAGCACTACTCGGGCATGCGCAGTGGGTACCCGGCTGTGAAGCCACAAGCTATCACAGCTGGGTGCTCACACTGAAGATGCCGGCCTCCTGGAATACAGGACGGCTGGTGAAACGAGCTGTGGGGGACACACCATGGGACCGAGGGACAGGTAAGTGGCTGTTTTTTAAAAGTCAGCAGCTTTTCTTTTACAGTTTTTGTAGCTGCTGACTTTTATTTTTTGACAGGTGAGTGGAACTCCACTTTAAGCACATTTAGACATATTTACATACAAGTAGGTGTGTCAGGTTTTTTTGGGGTTTTTTGCAGCTCCTCTCTTGAATTCCCTGGCTCTGAGTTTTTTTTCCTGCTTCTAAACGCCTGTAAATGCTTATGTGTGCAAGGACACATAGGCTAACACAGAGGGGCATTTAAAGGCAGAAAAAAAGTCGAATGCCCTTAAAAGTGTTGTTTTATGTCCTGTGTGCATCAGACCTAAGTCTCTAGAGCAACAGACAGTCAAGCTGAGAATCACTACTTCATTAACAGTAAAGAACACAGCTATTTGCGACTATTCTCATAAACACACCTCACCGTGAAGTCAAAAGCAGCTCTGGTAACACAGGTTAACAGTTGAAGGGACCCAAAGCCCAAGGACAAGGCTCCACCATGCTGAAACTGGAGTACTCTGGTAGTAATCTGGGTGGTGCTCCCCCTTGTAGCTGGGTCTTCTGGAGAAGCTGTGTACTATTGGGTTCTGGCCTGGCTGCCTACATGCCAGTTCTGACAGTGGAAGGCTTCTCTCCTGGCTGCAGATCACTTGCCCAGCTTCCTCTGCTTCATCAAATGCGTCTTTTTCTGAGCTGTTGAAGGAGGGAGGTAGAGACACTTATCTTTCCTGGGCATATCCAGTTGTGCAAAAAAAAAAAAAAGAATTAAAGTGTTACTAAACCCAGGACCCTGCATACACTCTGTCTAGTCTCCCACAGTACACACAACATGAAACTGCCATTATTGTAGTAAATATAAACTGCTAAATACCTTTTCTCATCAGCAGTTAGAATAGTCTTGTGACTTCAGCAGAGCACTGGTTAAAGCTTGTAGGAGGAGTTTTCTTTCTGCTCTAGGAGGATGTGAAACCTCTGATCCTCTGTCTGGACAGTGCTGATTCGCCCTTTGCTGATCACATGCACTCTCCCAAAAAAAAAACCTCTAGCAATACACACCAAACTGAGCATGTGCTTGTGACCAAGGATTCAGTCTGTATCAGGTGTTCATTTCAACAAGAGGAGGGCAGAGAAGAAAGGATCAAACAGCCTTTTTACACAATGCAGAGGATTAACCCCTTAGGTTCCACAGTGAGTATAACAAGCATGCTTTACTGCATATACAGACTGATTTTACTGTTGTGGGTTTAGTAACACTTTAAAGGAGCTGCATCTGATCATGTGCACGCGTAAATGTGCTCTCTGCTATATGTTCACCTTCAATATCCAATCATGTGCAAGGGAAATCTCCTTATTAAAATGCTAGATGCCTGGCAGATATGATGTTCCAAAGGCTTCTGTGCTTCTGAGTCACTGGCTTGATTTTTTAAAATTATTAATTGATTATAATGAACTCCTAAATATTTATTTTGTGACCTCAGTCAAATGTGCTGCTTATTCTGATGGCATACTATGATGTGTAATGCACATTCTGCTCTTTAATGCGTTGCGTTAAGGCATCCTATTTATTTGAATGGACTGCCTACCATACCAAATTGCACAAAAAAACACGCCTGTACTACTTTTTGTAACTTAGCGTACAACATGCAGTAGTATGTTACTGTTCATTGTGGTGTGCTGTAGAGCACGTCTGTTAACAAGGTGCATTGGGGTGCCTATAAGAATGAATAGCATAGAAATGTACCAGTGTGTTGCGCTAAACTGAATGTTACCGCATTGCAACAGTCTGAGACAAACCTAAATCATAGAAGTATATAATAATGATGATAACAATAATTCATTTTTAAAAATATTTGAAAATGAATTGATTTTTAAATTCAATTAAAAAATTAGGGATATTCATTTAAAAAAACAAATTATTATTATCAGGAATCAATATTATTATCTTGAATTACTGTTATTCAGTCACTAGATGGCGCTGGAATACAATATTCATCACTAGTCAAAGGAGAAGATTTGATTTTCTAAATAATTTATACACCGTTGCAAGAATTCCCACACTTCCACAATGGGCAGTCAGCATGTATTACTTGCAAATGAAGAGCTTTCTAAAAAAAAAAAAAAATAGTGCTGTATTTAATATAAGTCCATAGAAAATGAGGTGTTACTATTTTAGTTAACACTGGGGAAGAGTAGGCTAGGGGGCTGAACACTGTTGTTGATAAGGAGGTTGAACACACTTGGGAGGGACTGAAGGAAGATCAGCAGACATCAGATTGCTATTAAGAGTGAACATCAGTAGCTCACAGAGCCGGAGCTCCAGAAGTGAGGATTATCCAGTTACAGACAGCTCTTCCTAGAGTGCAGGCATCCCAATCTTTGGAGAATGGATGGCCAAGACATGTCTTCTCCTTCCAGGACTGACTCTTCAGAGGAGCTCAGCTCATCCCTGCACATGTCTAAAGGCATGACAATCTTCCTGGATGTAAGTAGGAATAAATCATCTTTGGAATTGTATATATCATTCTTTATATTCCCTTTATAATGTGTATTATATTCAGTATATACAGTAGGTAGGTTTTGAAATAATTTCTGGGACGGGACACTTTGCTGTTAAGATGGTCATCCAGGAGTAATATTGTCCTAGGAACAAGGATTCTTTATTTCATGATAGGTTTTGTAAATCAATTTCCCAAAGAAACATTTTTTTGTATCGAATTGAGACAATGATTTAATCTGAATATAAGGTGCAAAATGAGGAATTTAAATTTAAAACTGTAAATATTTTCAGGGTAAGAAATTCCAGGGAGTAATCTTCTCTCTCTCAAAACTGGGGATTGTTATGGGAATACTTTGTTTTAATGAAAGTAGTCATTACTACTGAGGCATTAGTCGAACCTGGAAATCCAGGGCAGGTGCCCCAGGTCTTCTACTGAGTGCCCTAGGTCTCCTTTGAGGTATGGAGATGACACATTCTATGTATTATACAGTTTTGAAATATTTTATCTACTTTTCAATCCATTTATTAATTATTTTCTCATCATAAGTTTACATTACAGTTTTATACCAATTCAAAAATATTATATACTGTATGTCCTAGGAAAGTGGTTATGATGTCCTACCAGCCCCTCAGCATTTTAATATATGTGCCCAAAGATGCCCCTAGTCTATTAGGACCATAGAAACACCCATGATAGCTGGTATAGTAATACAGACAGGGATATGTTGACTATACAGACAGATAAGACTTGCCAAGTCCTCATGACCATTAACCCATAACTTGTGCAAGCTTGGCTTTGACTGCAATTATTCTTCTTCTAGGCCCTGTAGTATGAGAATAGATTTTATATTCAGGCAGAAATTTTCCAGCATGTTGGAATATCTATTCTTATAATTTTCCATCACACAATGCAAGCATTTATAAGAAATTCAATACCCAGAGCAATTATTTTTTGCAAATCATAAGCAGAAGTCATGCTAATGAGAGAGAAATGTTGGTTGTTGGCTTTAGAATATAGAATTTGTCATAGCGCTTTGCCTTGTAACATAAGTCAGATAGGATAGAACATACAGTAAAGATCGTAAAGCAAATACATCTAGTTAGTCATCATTTCTGCTAATCCGAATGGCCATAGACTGTATACCTCCTATTGATTCTTCTCATCAGATTTCACACTTATACAACCATACATATGGGGATTGTCAGTGTTATGTAATAAAATGCAGAAGATACTGGGATCAATCTTCTGCTGTATGCCCACTAACTACACTTCATGTACTGTACATACAGAATTATTTTCATGATCACCAGTGCATTTTATAAACCTGTGAAATCTTATATGTTTTTATTTGAATTTAGAGAAAACATGAGAAGCAAACATTTATTACTGAAAAAAAAAAAGTAGACTTATCTGAATATATTGTAGTTTTAAGCTTGTAGAGTTTAAATCATTTAGACAGCTTTCCTTACATATAATCTAGATATTAATAATATAAATAATTATAATAGTCTTCTTATGTCTTTATCTTGTGTATAGAAATTAGCTCCCCAATAATCTTTTTTGTTAGGTGTGGAAACAAAATGTAAAATACTCTCTAAAGCAGCCTTTCTCAACCAGGGATCTGTGGAACCTTAGGTTTTTTCCAGGGCAGGGTTTCTTAAGCATCCATAGTACCCTAGGGTTCCTTCAGAGGTTGCTAGGGGTTCCTTGAGCAGTGAGCAATTTCTGCCTCTCAGATAAGTTCCCACTGACACCATTGATGATGTTAGCTATTTTTGAGGGGTAATTCTTCCCAATGACCACAAGTGTAAAGAGCATTCTTCCCACTGACCATCACACTAATGTGTCATGAGTTGTAGATATAGTCAATTTTAGCTGGGGTTCCGTGAGACCAGAAAGGTGATTCAAGGGTTTCCTCTGTTAAAAAAAAGTAGAGAAAGGCTGCCCCAGAGGTTTCTAGAGGTTCCTTGAACAATTTCTGACTTCTAGATAAGTAACCTTTGGTAACAATGCTATTTTTAGTTATCTGTAGGGTGGGTATTCTTCCCAATGACCACATATGTACCATGAGCTGTGTATTTTGGCAGGGGTTCCCTGAGACCAGAAAATTATTTCAAGGGTTCCTCCATGTTAAATATGTTGAGAACGGTTGCTATAAATTTAGCCTCTGAGGATTATATAAAATTCTAATTATACCTGTTATTGACCTTTGATTTTCTGTAGATTTGGAACAGAATTTAAACTGTAATAGTGATGATGAAGCATGGCACAAAATCTACATCACCAGCAATACACCAAACAGCATTTACACAACTCTCAAATTACTAGCTAAATTAGTGTTTTTCAGTTTGGGTTCCTCCTGAAGATGCTAGGGGTTCTTTGAGCAGTGAGCAAGGGTGGATTAATCTCCCACCTACACTAACCTCCAATACAAGAGGGTGATTTTCCACTAATCACCATTGTAAGTGCTCAACTCTACTCTGACCACTAAAGGACTCCACAATTTATACTGTCTACATTTTTATTCTTCATTAATATTTATTTCAAGAATTTTACTGGAAATAATTTTGTAAGATGGTAACAAAATGATCTGCCATGGGTGTCAAATACACCAGATACATGCCAATAATTATTTTAGTATTTTTATTTAAGCATTCTTTAAATTATTGATCATGATAATGTACCATGAGCTGCAGATATTATTTTTACAAGGGGATACTCAAGAACCCCAAAATTATTTTGAAGGTAAAGTTGAGAAAGATTGAGCTAGATGCTATATGCATAGCACTATCAAAATGACCCTAATGGGTGCTGATGATGGTGGCAAAGTAGTGGATCATTTATTCACCTTTGGTGGGAAAGTGATAAAATAAGACCTGATGGGAGAGTTTTTGTTAACTCTGGGAAAAGACATCTTTGGATCCCATTTGATCTAATTTGAATTCTATTTTGAAACTTATCAAACTCAAAATTTTAAAGCTTCAAATAGAATTAATTATTGTTTTGCTACATGCAGAGATCTTAATCCCCGAATTTTGCATCCGCCATTAAAGGGTCAGTCTACCATAAACTATATTTTATTTTTTTGTATGCTGTAGAATTAAATCAGTTGACCAATTTGTGTATCTCTTGGGTACTCTGTGATATTCTTGTTCTTGATTTCTGAGGTTTGCAGAGGGGACTCCACTGTCCCTGCAGGTAATTTTAAAAAATGTGTTTTTTGCTATGGGAAATACAACAGAAGGAGCTGCACCATGCCAAGGTAGAAGAACAGAAGAACTTTCAAACTCCCAGGTGGACAGGAGTAGAGCTGGGATTCATGGAGGGCAGCAGATATCACTGTGGGAGCTTCTAAGACACAGAAGAAACCAGCCAACCGTGCTTCTCTTTATAACTAGAATACTTTTTTTCGGGGGGGGGGGGGGGTGAAACTGATCCCTCAATTGCTACTATTGGACTATTGTGGCTAGCACTAACAACTTCTTCAATTTGGTAAAATGCTACTCAACAGACACAGAGGTCCGAAAAGCTCTTATGTTTCTGTCAGCGACATGGAACAACCAACTAGAACTAAAAAGTAATTATATTTTATACATGTAATTTGTTCCCTTTTTCTTTCTTCTACTTTTCTTTTGTAATAATTGTATATTTCTACTTGTTTGGCTTTTTCTGTAATGTGCAAAGTAAAAAAAAATGCTTATAAATATAATCCTTGCCTGGTTTGATCCTTCTGATGTCTAAGGCTAGGAATACATGGTCAGATAATTCCCTAAGAACAGATTGCAGTTCATCTGAATATCGTGTGAAAGGCTGGAGTGTTCTGGGGTCAATAGAGCGACTTCCCCAACAAACTGAAGCAGGGTACATGCAGTTAGTAGAGTCTAGTGAGACTCATCAGTTATATGGCTGTAGGCTGCATTGTAAAAATATACAACCATATGAAATGTGCAGGTTGCGGTTGCTGAATTCTGCTTCTGGAATTAATAGCATTTCCTCCACATTTCTTTATCTGTAGGTCTGGAGTGAAATCTAGTTCCACTTTATCAATGTTTGAGTGAAATGGGTGCTGTAGTTGGCAATTTCCTTTAGAAGGTTCACTATTCACTTTAGAACTCTCTATTTAGTGACCTAGAACAAGTATACAGATTTAGCTTTTACTTTACTCTCTGCATGCTTCTTCCAAGTCGTGACTTTCTGAGAGTTAAGGATTGGCAGGTTGCACTTATATTTTCTAGCAAGTTAGAGTGATAAGCAACACTTCCAATGTCTGAGAAGCTCATCACCTGCTACAGTCAGACAGGGATTTAATTAGAACTTCATGATTTTTCCCATTTCTACCCGCCCCCTCCTTTATTTAAAAAAAAAAAAAATGCCTGGAGTTACACTTTAGGGTAGAACTGAGCTACAACACCCCCTCTTCCCCCTGCCTAGGGCCAGATCTAGACCTTGTGGAGCCCAGGGTACTTCTGGTTTGGGGGGCCCTTTATGCACAGAGTTGGTTCATTTGAACTGCCAAAATGTGTTTTTAAAAATTATACAATATACCAGTCCAGAGTAAGAACTTGATGGCCACAAAATTTTACTTCCCAAGATACATTTATTAAAAAAAAGTATTTTGTTTTTAATTATACATATTTTATGATATTTATTATTTTATATAATTTTTTAGTATTGTTTTGTATTGTTTTTGTATAGAGGGTGGGCCTAGGGCATTTGCCCCTTTTACCCCCTAATTAAATCCGGCAATGCTGCCACCCCTTCCCCCCAGCTTTTTTCTTACCTCTGTAGCAGAGCCAAGTGTTTACTTCTATAACGTTGTGTCAGCTTAATAAAAGCAAGTGTGTGAGCATTTCTTTCAACAGAATGTTAATTAATTATAATGAGCGCTTCTGGGCTTCAGAAATACTGAGAACTGCTCACAGACATTTTGAAGCATGCTGGAAACTCTTTCTGAACTTTCTCTTTTGGGTGAAGAAACACAAACTTTTTCTACATGGAAAGCTGGCCAAACAGTTACTTCTTTCTTTTCATTCAGCCAGCAAAACAATCTAATCCATTTCTTCAGTCACACTATAGAGCACAGATGGCCAAATCTCCTGCTGAAGTTATTGTATTCTGACAGCCAGCACCAGTGGCTGCTAGAGTACCTAAACAGATTGGATACAGCTGCTGTTGCCCAACAATTTTCCATCCGACTCCAAAGATCTTTCAATCAAAGGATGTTGGGAGGGAGGGTAGCAACAGCGCCACCCACAGAGCGTTTGGTTCATTAGGAACTGGATAAAATTCACATTGTGTATATATATTAAGAACTTGCCCACCTTTAACCACCTGTGTTGTCTTCTTGTCTTTTAATGCTGTTAACCAACATACATTCCTCACCGTTAAGGAATAATTCAGGTTCATTGCAATGGAATTAATGAAAATGAACAATTGCTAAATGAACTATTGAAAGAACAGATTTTTTTTTCTTTAACAATTGACCCAGATATTGTAACAGTAAAATTTCACTTTATAAAAAAAGATATTGGTAGTATGAATTTATGGCTATTTATTAGACTTTCAGAGGCTCTGACGCCTATACAAGCAATCATAAAATAGTTCAAATATAAATCCTGTTTCCTGGGTTCTATTATGATCAATGAGAATGGCCTGACAATGCTGTTCCCATATATATATATAAATATTGCAGTGACCAAGAACAAATCTTGATCTGGAATTATATGGATCGGAAAATAAAGGAATGTGCTGTAGGAAATAATGTTTCCTCCTTCTGTCTCTGTAGTTTTCTTTCTTCCTCTTAGTTCCTCTTTTTTTTCTTCCTCTTTCCTCTGCTCTCACATACTCTCTTCTCTCCTTTCTCTTTATCTCCTCTTTCACATACTTTTCCCTTTCTTCTCTACTTCCTCGCTTCTTCTATCTTTTTCTTGCCTTCATACTTTCTTTGTTTGTTGCCATTTTTCTCTTTTATAATCTGTATACAATTATTTATCTTCCTCGTATTATCTCATTGAGTGTCTTTTTCTTTTTTCTTTTCTTTTTCCTTTCTTTTTCCCTTTTTCCTTTTTTTCCCTTGCATATACCATCTTTTTCTTCCTATCCCACCTCACCTTCAAATTTTTTGCCATTAATCTGTCATACATACTGTTTTTAATACACTTTAGAGCAGGTGACAGATATGTCACTAACAGGCTGCCTGGATGGCTTAAAATAAAAATACAGAGATTTCCATGAATTTAGATTTTAATTTTATTATCTCAAAATGTGGAATTTGTTCAGAATTCTATGTTATAACAAACCATCCCTGTATTACTAATTGACTAGATGAGAACCTGAGAATAGTTATTTTTTTTATAGCAAAATACAGCTCTGAGAAGGCCATATATATTAAAGAGACAAGAATCCTTTTTTTCAAATGAAACATTACACTTAGCAAGTCTGGCGCTAATTTAACAACATTTCTAGCAGTGGACATATACTGTACCACTTCTTTATAATAGCTAAACTAGACCCCCTTCAAGGATTAAACCTGTTGCTACGTACTGTATATGTCCTCTGCCAGGGTGCTTCCTATTTTAGTTTTGCTTTGTACTAACTTTTTGTCAACAAGAACACTGTGACAGTGCTTCAATTAGTGCAATTAGAGGAGAAGTAACATCGAAGGCAGGCAAGGTTAGTGACAGTAGCTTGGCAGATTTGGCAGATGATAGAAGGTGTGTTTATTTGGACCAGTGTCACTACCCAATCTCATACGGGTTTTAGCAAAAAAAGACAATAAAATTAGAGAAACTAAATAGTTTCATAGTTAGTCTGGCAGAAAAAAGACAAAAGTCTATCCAGTTCAACCATTAAAAAAAAAAAAAGTTATTATCCTAAACCCACAGTTGATCCAGAGGAAGGCAAAAAACCCAGCAAAGCATGATCCAATTTGCTCATGCAGGGAAAAAAATTCCTTCCTGATCCCCTGATAGGCAATCGGATATTCCCTGGATTAACTTTACCTATAAAAGTTAGTTTCCTGTTCAGGGGCGGACTGACAACTCATGGGGCCCCCAGGCAATAGGGGATCATGGGGCTCCCGTGTCCTCGCCCACACCCAAAAAAGCCTATAAAAAGGTACCAGGGGCATCTCATGGGGCCTCTTACTGACCCCGGGCCCTCAGGCAGTGCCCAAGTGCCCAAGTGCCCTTTTTTAAAGCAATCCACTGAGCTGGCCAGAACCAACTCTTGAGGGAGTCTATGCCACATTTTCACAGCTCTCACTGTGAAGAAACCTTTCTGTGTTTGGAGATTACATTTCTTTTCCTCCAGACGTAAAGAGTGCCCCCTTGTCCTCTGTGATGAATAGCTCTACACCGAGTTCACTATATGAACCACTGATGTATTTATACATGTTTATCATATCCCCCCTTAATCTCCTCTTCTCAAGAGAGAATACATTCAGTTCCTCTAATCTTTCCTCATAGCTGAGCTCCTCCATGCCTTTTATCAGTTTGGTTGCCCTTCTCCGCACTTTCTCCAGTTGCCCAATGTTCTTTTTGTGAATTGGTGCCCAAAACTGAACTGCATATTCCAGATGAGGTCTTACTGATGATTTGTACCGGGGTAACATGATCTCTCTCTCTCTCTCTGGAGTCTATAACTCTTTTAATACAAGTGAGGATTTTGCTCTCTTTAGAAACTGCAGCTTGGCATTGCATGCCATTATTAAGCTTGTGATCTACCAGAACTCCCAGATCCTTCTCCACCATTGATTCCCCCAGTTGTATGTATGATGCATGCATATTCTTAGCCCCCAAGTGCATAACCTTACATTTATCAACATTAAACCTCATTTGCCACATAGTTGCCCAAATACACAGTGCATTGAGGTCTGCTTGTAAATTGAAGACATCCTGTAAGGACATTATTCCACTGCACAGCTTGGTGTCATCTGCAAAGACTGAAATGGGATTTTTAACCCCAGACCAGAGGCGAACTGACTATTTAAAAACTTGGGCACTGCCCGAGGGCCCAGGGTCAGTAGGGGGCCCAATGAGATGCCCCTGGTACCTTTTTCATAGGCTTTTTTGAGTTTGGGCAAGGACATGGGGCCCCATGATCCCCTATTGCCTGGGGGCCCCATGAGTTGTCAGTCCGCCCCTGTCCCAGACCCTATATCGTTTATAAATAAATTAAATAGTAAGGGTCCCAACACTAAACCTTGGGGTACACCACTGACAACCCTAGACCATGCAGAATATGAATCATTAACCACTACTCTCTGAATATGATCTTTTAGTCAGTTTTCTATCCATTTAAATACAGATTTTTCCTAGACTTTACCTTACACATTAGCCGTGTGTGGGGAACTGTGTCAAACACTTTTGCAAAATCCAAGTATACAATGTCCACCGCCACCCCTCTGTCCAAGGTTCTGCTCACCTCCTCATAAAAAGAAATCAGATTTGGTTGACAACTTCTGTCTTTCATGAATCCATGCGGTCTGTTGCCTAAAATATTTTTTCCAGTATGCCTTTCCTTCAGAGCACATGTGTGGGTGCTGCTACACAGGTAAGTATCTCCTAAATGGTGCATGTTTAGGAGATATTTACAGTACCTACAGATAAGCCTTACTATAGGCTTACCTGTAGGTACAAGTAAATAAAAACAGACTTTACTACCACTTTAACATCAATTTAACAGATGATGTTCTTTACCATTTTCAATTGTCCTTTCTAGTCTCTTAGGGGAATCTACTTCCTTCTCATATTTGTGTATTTATTACCTCTTCCAATAATACTCCCTATGCAGCAAATTAACCTACCACCATTCCACAACAAAGAAATCTTTTGGAGGCATGGGACAATTACCAGATTTCCTGTCTGGGTCGTATAGCGGCAGTAAAAATGACTTACCTCCCTAAGTGCCTCAATCTCTTTTGAGTGCTCCCAATTTCCTTCCCCGCATCATACACACACCTCAGAACTACATTTTTTCTTGTATATATGAAAAAAAGAAACCCGAATCAATTGAACCATTTTTTTTGCTTAAAAGCAGAGGAGCTATTGCAGTGCCACACATCTCTTTCTATTATTCTGCTGCACGGATTGCCCAGCTAACTCCTTACCACAACCCCATCAAAGCATTTTATGGATTCCCCAGAAATATTAGAAACATATTAATAATCCAAAACTGAAACACTCCCTCCCATATTCTGGGACACTAATGTCTTCATATTCTCCGTTGCTCACAATAATTTATAACCCAATGTTCCTGCCAGGATTTGGGACCCTCACAAATTCAAATGGTGGGTTTCAGAAAATATAATTAGAATCTATCTAGAATCTATGAATATGCTTGTCTGGAGTTCTGACTTTTCAATCTCTTCGGAACCTACAGAAGATACTTTTGCAAGAAATCTTTCTTTGCCTTTTTTTATTAAAACTTTGTGTCCGAGGTGATTGGAACCACATCCTCACTTCTCACTCTAACCCCTATTGAACATACTGTATCTGTCTAAATGACCCCTCAGCTAAAGAAGATATATATATATATATATATATACACACACACATACCCATACATACTGTATAGTATATCTTTATCGGCAGGCAACTGCTTTGTCTCCACAAATTTGTGACTAAATGGGATAATGATTTGGGGGAGCCATTGAGAGAGCAGGGCTGGACTCAGATCTGGAAAACCACGGCTCACTGTTCTATTAATATCGCAGCCATTGAATCTAATTATAAATTGCTTATGCTTTGGTACATGTTTCCTCAGAGATTGTCCAAATTTACTTCTACAATGTCTGATACATGCTTCCAGGGTTGTCAAGTGACAGTCTCTCTTTCCACATTTGGTGGGAATGCCCCAAAATTAAATGATTTTGAAAGGAACAATTTCTTCCACTTCCACCTTGTTATGCTAACATGTAAATTACCAAAGATGGCTCTTTTAACTCTTAACCACCGGGTTATGCAAATAACCGTTTCTGTGTTCTGATATTTCTCGTTACAGCAGCTAAACAAACTTAACTAAAGTGTGGTTGTCCTCTATCCCGACAGTGAATCAAGTAAAATGTAAAAAGGTCTGGTACCTGATTCACGAAAAAATGTCAGCAACATTAAATGATGAAGTTCAGAAATTTGAGAGTGCCTGGACTTCCTGGGTAACTTCCTATCTCCCTGCTAACTTTGACAGATCTCTATTAACTTAGATTACATCTTCCATAGTAGTGCATCTGCATACCTGGTTCTCGATAGGATCACTTTCTTGGCGCCTTTTCTTTTTCTTTTTTTCATGTTTTCTTCTTTTCCTTCCTCTGTTATTTTAATTCTCATTTTATCTTAATTTTGTCTCCATAATAATTTTTGTTTCTTCTTTTCTTTTTCAGGCACTAATGTTATAATCGCTAATTTACATACACTTTTGCAACTCAGTAATTCAATGTTGTATCGCATAGTGCCTTCAACTTTTTTTTTGTTTATTTACATTCCATAATATTTCCTTATATATCTGTTGCTTTTGTATCTTAATTTATTTATTGCTATGTGATTTACAGGTATATTTGGCTTAGATTTTCATGTTATGTAATACCCTTCTTCTCTGTATTATCAAAACTTAATAAAAACATCTATAGAGAGAAAAGAAAAAAAAAGAAAGAAAAAAGGCGATATAGCATGTTTCATTTGCCCTGGCTTGCTTAATCACTATAGCAATTTGTTAATATATTTCCTAAGTAGTGAGTATATAAGTAATTACTTATTGCCTTAAGAAAGTGTCATAGTCCTTTTAAAGGTAAAGGTATGCCATCTCTCTGCAGAGATGGCCAAGCAGGAGCACTGCCATCCTAGGTGGACGTCATATGACGTCCTCCCAGGATTGCACCTTGCACGTGCCCCACAACCCTGCTGCAGGACGTTCTGTCACCCGCTGTGTCCACCAGACATATTGGATGATGGATCAGTGTACCGGGCTGCTGCCAATACCATGTGATTGCTGTGACCAATTACAGAAGATCACACGGCAATTCTACACAATGAACAGCTTCCATTCATAACCATTCATTGCATACTATTGTGTTGATCTCTGTGATTGGTCACAGTGATCTCATGGTACAGACAGGGCCAATCACAGCCCATCTGTACCATGTGATTCTCTGTGGCTACTCACAGCTAATCAAAATAGTACACTGAATGAATGGAGTTCATTCATTAAAAATGGTTGCTTTTTACAGTGACGGTTATAAGCAATAATAGTGTGTAAAAAAAAAAAATCCTGAGCACCTCCCCAAAGTAGTAAAGGGTTACTTTGCTAACACTGTATTGCTCTGGTCTCCGTATGTAAAATAAGATTTGTAAAAAAATAAAAAAAAACCTAATAAAATAGTTTCTTTCTAAAAAGAGGCCATTTGGGGGATATTTGTACTGTCCTGCTATTTTCGGGCCTCAAGAAATTAGGCTGTCAGTACATCAGGACTGATCGATTTTCAGATATTTATACCATAGTTTGTGGACTCTGGAACTTTCCTACAGACTAAATAATATACACTGATTTGGGTTAATTAGCGTAATTAGTGATGAGCTGAATGGGGTAGGTACATCCAGCATTGCTTAAGTTTGGATGTCAAATCCAGACCCAACTGAAGTCAATGAATGTCGAATATAAAAACATCAATGGCTATGGTATTTTCTAGGCTACGGATTGTCAAACAAATTACATAGGAACCAGGAACAGGGCAAAGCAAAAAAAAATATTTT
Organism: Staurois parvus; assembly: GCF_062004578.1. Taxonomy (NCBI): domain Eukaryota; kingdom Metazoa; phylum Chordata; class Amphibia; order Anura; family Ranidae; genus Staurois; species Staurois parvus. The sequence goes on along the minus strand of NW_028318026.1, from coordinate 2,936,780 downwards.
TTTTTAAATTTCATTTGGTGGTGAGCAGCAATTTTAGTATTGCTAAAAATGAAACTTTAACAATTCAAAATAGCATTAAAGAATATGTAAACCATCACCTTGTAAAACAACCCATTCAGTTTAAAATAGAAATGTAAGGCAACAAATTTGTGTATAAATATAAAGAACATTATAAATACCTTATTTTTCTTTTGTTTATAAGTGATCACATACCCGCTGGCCTGCAGCAGAGAGCTAGGGGAAGAGAAATAGCAGTGCACTGACCTTCACAATGAATAGGGTGTGTAGGAGGAGGGGTTGTCAGCCTGATATCTGATCATAAGATTAGCTCCCCGCACAGCCAGAACACTGCTGTGCTCTTCTGCCTAGTGTGGTCAGTTTTTAATAGGAAAACAGTGGGACTGGCAGGAACACCAGTGATTTCACACAAAGGAAGCAATACAAAGAGAACAGGATGCTTTTTCATACAACTACATGGTACAGCAGGAACATATCTCGGACATTGAAATGTTGGGTTTACAAATTCTTGAAATAACATGGAGAGGGGATGCCCTAACTCTGCTTGTAAAGTGGTATATCTGTACAATGTATACAACCTACTATAGCAAAACTGACATTTACCAAAAAAAGTGTTTAAATTGGCAAAGTGGCAGTTTCCAGTTGCTTACTTCTGTTTGTAAAAAAGAGCAGACAAGAGTTTCCTTCATCTTTACATAACCCTCATCCTAAATGATAACCTGATGATGATGGCCACAAAAAAAAATAAAAAATAAAAACAGCTTTATCCCCTCTCCCCTCCCCTAGTCAGGCCTTTCAGGTTTGGTATAAATTTTAAGGGGAACCCCATGTATAAAAAAACAAAAAAACAAACAGTGTGAGGTCCCTCCAGATTCTATACCAGACCCTTTGGAGCCAAGGTATAGGGACCCCGCACCCCCATATTTAGGGCATGTGGTCTGGTATGGTTCCTCTTTGCTGGCCTGCCAGCTTGCATGCTCAGATCTTAAAGGGTTCCCCCTCAAAATCCATACCAGATCTTAAAGGTCTAGTATAGAGTTTGGGGAGGGGTGTCATTTAATTTTTATTTTTTTTTTACCTGGGGTCCCCTTTGAAGTTCATAGCAGACCTGAAGAGCCTGGTATGAATTCTAGGGTAACACCTATACCAACTATCTCCAGCTCCAATGCTTACATGCTCGGGGTTCCTGGGCATGGTAACATAACTGATTGTTAAGGACTCAGCGATGCCTGCGCCCCCTGGCTTTGTTAACATCCATTGCCAATGGTAAACTGACACGTATAACAGCAGTATTGTTACTACTTTTATACATGATATTCAGCTGGTTAAATGTTCTGGTGTTTGTCCAATTTGCCTATAGGCACAGGCCTACTTTGGCTAATGTTGCATTCAGTTTCATCCTAAATAGATTTGCATGGTCACCAGTCAAGAAAATTTATGTCAATGTAGGGAGGCGGTAAGCAGCATAGACAGTGGTGATCAGCACTCTTATCATACCTCTTATATCGGTGCAGGGAAGGAGAGCTAGTAATGATCATTTGTAATTCCAAATAGGTTGGTCACCAGCAGTGTCAATATGCATATACCACAGGACACTTTTAAACCAACATCATCGCACCAAATGTACTTGGATTATAAATATACACAACAGGTGCTGCTATTAATAATAATACACTGTGAAAATAAATAAAGATGTGATACCAAACAACCACAAATAATAGCGCAACCCTACACCAATTAATATTAAATAAATAAATGAATACTTAGAAGATAGATATAAAAATCAATATAACTTAATATTAATATATCCATATCCATATATATATCCATATATATAAGTGAGAAATTTAACATTCAGATTAAAAAATGTTTAGAAAAAGTGGATACAGATACTCAAAGAAAATAAAGAAATTTAAAAGGGATAATGGAGATTTTAAAACAAATACTGTCTACTTGTGGCAAAACGTAGGTGAAGCTGGGAGTACAGCCTCTTTGAACTCTACAGTGAGATCTGAGGAGGCTCCACCACCCTGCACACCTATGCCTAAGAAAACATTAAATGTGGAGAAGGCCAAAGTGGATAATATTAATAATAAAAAGAAGGTTGTAAATAAAAATAATGTTCATGCTGTGAAAGAAAATGCATCAACTATTGGAAACAGATCTCCCAGATTTTCTTATGGGGTTCCAACTAATAATCAGTACGAACCACTGTATGATTATAGGGATCCGCCCTATTACCCACCTAGGCCTTTTTTGGGAACTGGAGGAGAGGAAGAGGGAGAGGAAGGGGTTGGGGAAATCGCCCTTATGTAAACCCTCAGTCTCACTTTCATCCACCACATTACTAATACTCAAGGGGGAGATTCTCCCACAGGAGCAAATATTTTTAGGAGTAAGAAGAGAAGAAGGGGATGTAGAGCAGGATCACAATGCCAGAAAAAGAAGAAGTTAGACAGAATAAATTGTATTTATAATTTAAGTGGAGTTCAATTGTCCCATAAAGAGATTAATATTCTTAATACAGGTTTAAAGTGTGCCATTAAACGACCCATCAATAAATTTGATGTATATATAGATATGCATAGATATATGAGGAAGCTCAACATTAAAAAGTTTTTTTTTGGGATTGAATCTAACCAATAAAATTAGTTATGAACCAAGATGTGAAGGTATTAATAGTGGTCTAAGAAACAAATCTCTCTTTAATCCAAACACTTCATCCAATCAACATTTGGAAGTATTTAAGAGTTTGGTTCTAAGATATTTAGAAGCTGTAGTACCCAAAAGGAATGTGAATCCAAGATATGTACAGGATGGTATAAAAGCATTGGAGGAACGTAAAGATATTATCATACGCCCAGCTGATAAGGGTGGGGGTGTGGTGGTAATGGATAAATCTTTTTATCATAACCAGATTGTAGAGATGTTGTCAGATACTAATACCTATGAGAGGATGAAGAAAGATCCCACTATGAGATATAGGGAAGAATTGAAGACTCTAGTCAATTGGGGATATAGGACAAGAGTGTTGTCTAAGAAAGAAAAACAATATTTAATACCTAGCGTGAGTAGAATTCCTGGTATTTATACTCTACCAAAAATTCACAAAAATAAGGAGAATCCGCCATCTCGGCCTATTGTGAATGGTATTGGCTCAGTATCTGCGAGACTGGGTCAATATTTGGATTTTTTTTGCAAGCAAGTGTGTCATCTACTAAGGCTTATTTACGAGATACGAAGCATCTATTGAAGTTTCTTGCTGAAATTCAAATTACTGGTCATCCGAAAATAGTTACGGCGGACGTGTCATCTTTGTACACTATTATACAACATGATGATGCTTTGTTAGCCCTTAATTGGGCCTTGAGTAGAAGGGATGACTTACCGTATAATCAAAAGAAATTTTTGAGAGATACTCTTGAATTCTGCTTATCCCACAATTACTTTTGGTACGATCACAGTTTCTATATTCCCAGAAGAGGGGTGTAGCAATGGGAGCCCGCTTTGCACCCAGTATAGCAAACCTGTTCATGTCAGAATGGGAAGATAGGTTTGTGTTCAACCATTGGCGTGAACAGAGGTTGCTATACAAGAGATTTATTGATGACATGTTCATGATTTGGGCTGGCAATGAAGGAGGACTATTAAGCTTTCTTGAAAGCCTGAATAATAATCCCAATAACATTAAGTTGGATTATCAGTATAGTATTGAATCAGTACATTTCTTGGATCTCACCATCTTTAGGGTTAATGATACACTACTTACTAAGACCTATTCCAAGCCTACCGATAGGAATAGTTGTCTGCCAATTATCAGTGGACATCATCCCCAATGGTTGAAGATTATACCCAAGGGTCAAATAATGAGAGAGGAGGAATTGTAGTCAGGATGAAGCCTTTCGGGCTCAAGCAGATATTCTGGTCGGTAGGTTTGTGGATAAGGGTTATAAATTAGATAAACTAAAGGATATAGTGGATCAGGTTCAATTAATACCTAGAGACCAGTTGTTGGATGAGAAACCTAAACAGATCTCAAATGATAGACATCAGTGGGGATTTATTTCTGATTATCATATACAATTTAAAGCGGTTGAGGCTATTTTTTATAAACTTTGGCACATTTTGAGGCTTGATAAAGTAATAGGGAATGTTATCCCGGAAAAACCTGTATTTATTTATAGGAAGGCTCCTACTATTGGTGATAAATAGTCCAGAAGATTCTGGACCCTCCTAAGGCTCTAAAAAAAAGTTTAAAGATAGAAAAGGCTTTTTTTCTTGCAAAAAGTGTACTGCATGTAGTTTGGTCAATCTCAAATTCAAGGGATTGAAGAGTTTTATCTCGAATTCTAATCATAGGGAATTTGAGATTTCCTCTTTCGTAACCTGTGAGTCCACTTATGTGGTATATGGTTTGGAATGCCCTTGTGGTTTAATATATATTGGAAGGACCAAGAGACAGCTTAAGGTCAGGATATTGGAACATCTGAAGAATATTAATAAGGGCTACAAGTATCATAGTGTGTCTTTACACTTTAAAAAACATCATAATTGTGATCCTACTAATTTAAAATTTTGGGCCATTGAATCTATCCCTAAAGCTTGGAGGGGTTCTAACAGAGTGAGGGAGCTTTCTAAATGTGAAACTAAATGGATTTATTTGACTGAAGCTTTGTCTCCTAAGGGATTAAATGTTGAACTGGATTTCAATTGTTTTATTAGTGATGCATAAGTTTATTTCTTTTTTTAATTAATTTTGTATTTAAATTTTATTTTTTATTTTATTTTGTTTGAATTAATATTTTTTTTTTGGTTATATATGTTTGTTTATATAAATTTTATTTTTATATTAATATATATTAATTTTTATTTTATGGATGGAGATTAATATATTTTAAATCTGTCTCAATATGGTACCGAATATCTAACTATGATTGTGCTGATTGCTATTGCATTGATATGTATTGATATTACCGTTGTTATACTATTTTCACACAAGATGGTGCTGTTGCAATGAGGTAGTCCGGTACATCGGATCGTGCATATTAGTGATAGTACACCGCTTCAGGTGTTGTAGTGCTTGGGCCAATCAGGCAGGAGTTGGGTCTTTAAGAGCGCTCTCCATGCACTGTTGACCACTCCCTCAGAAGAAGTCATCTGACGAAACGCGTTAGGGGTGGCTTTATCGGCGATGTCATTGCGCACACTAGCTCACGTGTCCAGGCCACGTGATTGCACCATCGCCATCTTGGTTGCAGGCAGGCGGGTGAGACGCCGGAGACAGAGCCTGAGGCTCTATTACTAACCAATGTTATACATTGTTTTACTCATTGTGAGTGCGGTTTTATGGGGGGTTTTGTTATCTTAATAAATTGCTGGATGATATTGCACTATGGCGAGTATTTTCTTTATTCGCATGTACTAATTGGATATGTGAGGATTTCTCTAAAACCTGAGCTTAGTGGTGGATTGCTGGATATTTACAGATACGCTGGTTTATCACCAGCACATGGTGAGTGTGCATTTTGATGGGTTGTTCTGAGCACTGAATGTCACGTTGGTGAAGGAGGATCTCATTACTTCATTGATTGAGGATCATTAACATATGGACTTTTCTGAATGGACTATATGTAGACTTCCTATATATGATTTAGTATTGATTCATTTATGTGCACATATTTGGTGGTGGATATATTAATATTAAGTTATATTGATTTTTATATCTATCTTCTAAGTATTCATTTATTTATTTAATATTAATTGGTGTAGGGTTGCGCTATTATTTGTGGTTGTTTGGTATCACATCTTTATTTATTAATGATCATTTGTAGCTGACAGGTATAGGTAGAGTGATTTTAACACAATTGGCTTTGCTGTAAAATTACTCATTTTACTGTCTGTGAAGTCCTGTCAGTTTTGTCTAGAGGGAAACTGTCAATTTTGCTAATTGTGCTGCTTTTTTTTTGTATTTAGATATTAGTTTTTCATTCAGAGATCTTTGCATGTACAGTGTGTTATTTTTATAAATTATTTGTGTGCTATTGCTAGTTTTTTTTTTTGTCTGATCTAGGGGGGTGCTGGGATGGTCTATGCCCTTCTCAGATTTCAGTTGTGCCCCCCCTTCCAAAGCTAGCAGCCCTCTCCTGCCTCCACCCCCGGACACTTTGCCTAGCCACTGAGCTCCTCCCAGGGCCGGACACGGAGGGTGCAGTGAAGAGAGGCAGGGGCGCCCTGGAAGCTCCAGCAGCTTCCTTCTACCTCTTCTTCCACAAGAAGATAAAGAAATGCATGGAATAAAGTGCAGAATTGAGGGAAATCTCCTCTGATCACAGAATTTTCACTGCACACAACTTTATTTACTGCTGGACTGCCAGTCTCTATGCAGCACGATCACTGCACTGAAGGAGTGGAAGAGGACTCCAGTGGCAACCTGGTAAACTCCATGCCCAAGAGGGTTAAGGCAGTGCTGGAAAATAATGGTGGCCACACAAAATATTGACACTTTGGGCCCAATTTGGACATTTTCACTTAGGGGTGTACTCACTTTTGTTGCCAGCGGTTTAGACATGAATGGCTGTGTGTTGAGTTATTCACTTGTTTGAGATACTGCATATATATATATATAGATTTATTTACTGCTTACCATAAACTATAAAAATGCTTACCATAAAATATAATGAGTCAGAAATACCTCGTGGGTAATTTAGAAGCTGTACTTTATCAGCCTGCTCAGGATTGTTAAAAGAAGATGTCAAATGAAATGTAATTGGAATGAATAAATCTGTCAGTACCAAAGATAGTAATTTCTTTTTTTTTCTTTTATTTTCAGATCCTGAGACGAGCAGACAAAAATGGTAAGAACATGACAGCATTAAATATGAAACGACTATCTGTAGAAAAGTCATGATATATTTATGGCTTTTGTAGTTAGCCTGCGGCTTGGAGAAGTAATGGTAATTGGAGAGAAAGATATATCGCCAATCATTTAAAGAATGGCTAAACTGAACTCATTTCACAGAATCAGATATTCTTTGGATACACTGTGCTCACTTGTATGAATAGGAGACCCGAAGGTGTTGCCCACTGTAATTAGGTGTTTCATTTTTTTGGGGTTGCTCTAGGACAGTGGTCTCCAAACTGTGGCCCGGGGGACAGATGTGGCACTTTGCTTGCCTTTATCCAGCCCTCGGGGCACTTTTCCTCCCACTGATACAAGGCACTATTCCTTCCCAGCAACAATGGGTCATATTTACTGCTACTGACGTCCACAATACGGCACTATTCCTCCCACTGACACCAACGATGGGGCACTATTCCTTCAACTGACATAATTGATGGGGCACTATTCCTGCCACCAACACCAACAATGGAGCACTATTTCACTCCCACTGACGCCAACAATAGGACACTATTCCTCCCACTGACACCAATGATGGGGCACTATTCCTTCAACTGACATCATTGATGGGGCACTATTCCTGCCACCAACACCAACAATGGAGCACTATTTCACTCCCACTGACGCCAACAATAGGACACTATTTCTCCCACTGACACCAACAATGGGGCACTATTCCTGCCACCAACACCAACGATGGGGCACTATTTCCCCCCAATGACACCAACAATAGAACACTATTCCTCAAACTGACACCAGTGATGGGGCACTATTCCTGCCACCGACACCAACGATGGGGCACTATTCCTGCCACCGACACCAACGATGGGGCAATATTTCCCCCCAATGACACCAACAATTGGACACTATTCCTCAAACTGACACCAATGACGGGACACTATTCCTCCCACTGACACAACTGTGCACTACTACTCCCGCTGACACCAACAATTGGGCACTATTCCTCCCACGTACACCAATGAAGGGACGCTATTCCTCCCCCTAATACCAAAGATGCATTGTTTACTCCCACTAATGCCGGGACAATTTCTACAGCCAATGACCACAGTCCGGCCCCCCCAAAGTCTGATGGACAGTAAACTGGTCCTATGTTTAGAAAGTTTGGAGACCCCTGCTCTAGAAGAAAAACTGTTCTAATTGGTTGCTGTTGGGCAACTTAAAATGTTTAGGCTCAGCTTCATCTATGATTGCTGTTAGTCAGGCCACAATGGCAATTCACTGGCCAACAGTTAAAAGATTAATTCAGGAACCCAACCAAATTGTAGCTTTTGGGTTTTGAAAATGCACATGGTTTGTTGCTGGATTTTCAACTCATACAATTTTGCAATACACTGCAATAATCTGGACATAAAGGTATTTTTCCATTTATATATGCTACTGTATGTCTACGCTGTACTATTATTTAATATCAAGCTAATTTTTTTTTTGGTGTAGGGTAGAGTGGGGAAGGGTTAGAATGCCTGCCAGGTTCTTACTGAGGTCGGGGCTACATTAGAAAGATTTCCCCTTACATACTGTCACAGTTACTGAGATTTTACCAGATAGGAAATGAGAACAAAATCTGAAACCAGTTGTGATTGCTTAAAATGTTGTTTTAAGAGCTTATCTACACTAATGATAAGCTTTATTCTTGATCATGTGATCACTAGTAGGGTTCTTTCAGACAGGCAGCAAGCTTTCTGCCCTCTGGAAAATGATCCATGGTATAGCAGTGGCTGTCAGGCGTTCAGGAGTTGCTACTACTATCTCCAGATGCCTGTTATTTTATTTTTAACTTTTTGCTTTTAATTGCCAAAATGCAATTTGACATTGCGCGACCGTGCCACAACTGTGAGCCAGGCGTTTGACTCGCAGTAGCAAAGCAACCCTATTGATCTCAATGGGCAAGTTAAACTCTGTCCCCTAAGGTAATTAGAATTCGGGTGGGTGACCTGTTTTTACCTGTCCTGTGTGAAAGCCCTTACAGCCAACCCTGGTGATCACATAAGTAACTAATAATTAAAAAAAAAAATTTAAATCAAGTTTTTTTTTGTATCAAATAAAAGAAAAAGCCATGAAAAAATGTATATGTTCTTAAAAACAATGAAAGTTATTTAGGTAAGGAGATGGTCATAGCAATGTTGTCACGTTAACCAACATATTTGACCTCCGGAAAATTTACCCCCCTTCCTGACCAGGCCATTTTTTGCTATACGGAGCTGAGTTACTTTGATTGACAATTGCGCGGTCATGCAACTCTGTACATAAATGAAAAGTATATCATTTTTTTTCCCACAAATAGAGCTTTCATTTGGTGGTATTTGTTCACCACTGGTTTTTTTTATTTTTTGTGCTATAAGCAAAAAAAAAAAAGGCTGACAATTTTGAAAATAAAATAAAACAATATTTTTTACATTCTGTTATAAAACATCCAATAAAAACATTAAAAAGTCAAATTTCATTATAAATAAAGGCCAATATATATTCTGCTACATATTTCTAGCAAACAAAATCTCAAAAAGCGTATATTGATAGGTTTGCGCAAAAGTTATAGCATCTACAGTATAAACTGGAATTTTTTTTAATACTAGTAATGGTGGCTATCGGTGACTTATAGCGGGCCTGTGATATTGCGGCGGACACTGACACTTAGTGGGAACCACTGACACTAATACAGTCATCAGTGCTAAAAATATACACTGTCACTGTACTAATGACACTGGCTGGGAAGGGGTTAAACATCTAGGGCGATCAAAGGGTTAACTGTGTACCTAACTAGTGTTTATGTGTGTACTTTCATGTCTATTTACTAGGTAATGTGCTGGATTTTACTCCCTGCTTTGCAGGGAAACAAATCCACCACAATGCCGCTGACAGGACACAGCTCTGCCTTGTTTACATAGTCAGAGCTGTGTTCTGTCTCTCTCCAAGCCGATAAGCGTACATGTGCTATTCCTGTCCAAATCACATGCAGATTCCCCACTGCTCCTGTGTGAACCCAGACTTGTCATAGAGTTCACACAGGAGCAATGCAGGAAACCTCCCTGTTACAATAATCTATTTATAAAAACTACATACAAGGGATGCACCGATACCATTTTATGATAGGCGAATACAAGTACTGATACTTTCGGTCAAGTACTCCTTGATACCAAGTACAGATACTTTGCCATGTAATTTGTGTCAAAGCAAAATGTATGGACATAAAGAATAGCATGCGATTTGAACAGGAATGAGACTCCTGTCCAATTCGCATGCATTTTCCCCACTGCTCCTGTGTGAACCCAGGCTTGTCGTAGAGTTCATACAGGAGCAGTGCGGGAAACCTCCCTGAACCGATCCCATGCTGAGTGGAGAGTGGGAGAGAAGGGAGTGTGGGGATGTATATATTGGTGTTGGTGGAGGATGGAGGCAGATGCTCCGGATTCTCAGCTGTAGAAGAGGAGAGAAAGCCACTGGTATTTGAAGTCCCCCGGCATTTTCTCCTCTCCTTGCAATTGATGACAATATGGGCTAAACAGCTTTTAACTGGTCAGTACCATCACGGAGAAAAAGCCGTGGAGATTTCAAGCCCTGTGGCTTTCTCTCCTCTCCTACAGCTCAGAATCCGGAGCATCTGCCTCCATCCTCGGATGGTTGACACCAAGGTATACATCTCCGCACTCCCTTCTCTCTCACTCTCCACTCAGCATGGGATCGGTTCAGGGAAGTTCTCCGCACCACTCCTGTATGAACTCTATGACAAGCCTGGGTTCACACAGGAGCAGTGGGAAAACTGCATGCGAATTGGATCAGAATCTCATTCCTGTTCAAATCATATGCTATTCTTTGAGTTGCAATTTGCATCCATACATTTTGTATTGCCACAAATTGCACCACAAAGTATCGGCGAGTACTTGACCGAAAGTATCAGTACTTATACTCGCCAATGAAAACATGGTATCGGTGCATCCCTTGTATGTAGTTTTTATACATAGATTATTGTACAGTATATGGTGGAGACTAGATGAACATAACTGTTGGTGATGGTGATCATTAGTGATAGGTGGACTTCCAGGACCAAGCTGTGTGTAAACAGTATTACAGGGATGCATGCACATCGCACATAAATGGTGTGCTAGTATTATCATTACATACATGTATTATGGGTGAAAGACTGAGCTAGAACTGGTGGTCCAATTCTAACAGCGTAAGATTGTGATGGTTCCATTGGGGGACCAAAATAATGACACACTCATTAAGCTACTCACTACGTGTGATGTGTCAGCTCATACAGGGATGGTAAAAAAACATCGATATTAATTATATATTTTTCCAAAAATCTTTTAGAAAGGAATCTTGTAGGATAGACGCAGTAAGATAAGTAATAAATAGAGAATTCAGGCTTTCAATTGGACATGTTAACTTGCTTGGAGGAATAAGAGTAAGGCCTCATTCACACATGAGGACCAGGGGGTGGTAAAACCAGGAGTTGAGCTGCTGTTTTACCGCCCCCTGGCCACCCGATTGCGCTGCAGTAGTTAAATCAGGTGGTTAAGAGGCAACGAGCACGGCCACATGATTTTGCAAATAGCAACCATCAGAAATAACTATGTGTGTATTATAAATGAACAGGTAAACCAATAAAATAACAAGTCAAATACATCTATGCAGGGGCGGACTGACCATTTGGAAACTCGGGCACTGCCCAAGGGCCCGGGGTCAGAAGGGGGCCCCATGAGATGCCCCTGGTACCTTTTTCATAGGCTTTTTTGAGTTGGGGCAAGGACACAGGGGCCCCATGATCCCCTATTGCCCGGGGGCCCCATGAGTTGTTAGTCCACCCCTGATCTAATGGATCTGTTTTGCATGCTGAATGATTTGTATATTTATTACAGGTACTTATATAGTGCTGGCAATTTACGCAGTGCTTTACATATATATATGTATATATATATTGTAAATTTGTATCAGTCCCTAACCCTCAAGGGGCATACAATGTAAAGTCCCTAACTTACATTCATACACATACTAGGACCAATTTAGACAGGAGCCAATTCAACTAATAGCATGTCTTTGGAGTGTGGGAGGAAACCCACGCAGGCAGAACATGCAATCTCCAGGCAGGTGGTGCCATGGTTGGGATTTGAACCAACGACCCTAGTACTGGCAGGCAGATGTGCTAACCATTTAGCCACTGTGCTGCCATAGATCTATCTATCCAGTCCTAAACTGTATAACCATCCCATTGCAGAATGCAATTCATTTGATTTCTGTCTGTATTGCTGTTGCAGATTTGCCCTCACTTCTTGTTTGCCAAATCTTTTGTCATCAGGATAGTAATGGGGAAATCTTTCCAAAGTTGTCCCAGATAGCAGGAAAACTCTCACAGGGGTTCTAATCCTTCCCCCCATTATCCACATCTTAAAAACAATTTGGCTGCTCATACATTGCTGAAATGCAACTCTGTGATGTTCCTCCTCACTTTCTTTTCATTAACATTCCCATCAGTTAGAACTATGTATCAGCCATATCAACATGTAAAGGAAAATTGTAAGAGCCTTCTAGTGGCCACAATACAGTATTTTCCTAATTGAGATATTTTAGGAAAAATACCACATTATGGCCACTAGATGGTGCTTGAGATCATAGGAAATAATCATATTAAATACAGCAAATTATCATTGTGGCTATGTGAATGTTTGTTCCATTCATACAGCAATTTGTTTATAAATACACCCCAAAGTGCTTCTAGATTGTTGGTAAATGATTTATAAATCTACACTTTAAATTATTAAATCCAAAGTATAAGCAATCTTTTTTGCTCCTTTAGTAGCATTTACAGCAGAGATGTCTGAAGCAGTATCGTGCTCCATGAAATAAAATGTAATGTAATGAGTATTTCAGACTACAATGCACAGCAGATGCTCACTTAGGTCTCCTTTCAGGTAATCAGTTATGCATTGCACTAAATTGGCATTAAATCCAAAAGCAAACATTTATTATTTTTGCAGCTTACCATCTATTAGATGTGGTGGCTGCATTAGTTTTAACTTTTAGGTTTTCTTTTTCATCTGGTGATCCACACAGTAAGTCTGTTGTTTTTTAACAGAACAAGCTGTCCTGCAGTAGAGCAGTTAGAGTAGGGGTAGGCAGCCTTAAAGAGGTGGAGATCCACCTGAACTACATAGGAGATTTCAAAGATCACTGGACTCAGTATCGCCTCCTCACACCTGATTTAAACCTCTGATTTCTGTACTACCGTGTCGCAATTGCGCGCATTCCACAATCATGCCTTTAAAACAGGTGGTGAGGAGGCAACATATGGCAAAACACACTTGGATCACTTTTCAGAGGAGCATCAGTGCCTGCTGCACTTGCAGATTTGGTTCACTTTCTGAAAACGCACCAAAAGTCATGCATTCAGGAGTTTTAGTGCAATTTCAGTGCACCAAAGGAGCAGAATATAATATCCCCTCCCTCCTAGATTGTAAGCTCCAAGGAGCAGGGAACGCCTATCCCTCTTGTATTGAACTGTATTGTTGCTGTATTGTCTCCCGTTATATTGTAAAGCGCTGAGCAAACTGTTGGCGCTATATAAATCCTGTATAATAATAATAATAATAAGGGGCGGACTGACCATTTGGAAACTCGGGCACTGCCCGAGGACCCGGGGTCAGTGGGGGCCCCATGAGATGCCCCTGGTACCTTTTTCATAGGCTTTTTTTGAGTTTGGGCAAGGACACGGGGGCCCCATGATCCCCTATTGCCCGGGGGCCCCATGAGTTGTTAGTCCGCCCCTGATAATAATAATAATAGAAGTTTATGGCTAAGTACAGCAAACCTGCAGGATAGCTGCAAGTACATTGCACTGCACCAGTTGTGAGGGTAAACCGCAGCACATCAGTGTGAAAGCAGCCCTATACTATTATGCCCAGTGTATTGCTTCACACTGACCTAAAGATCTCTTCTTTCCTGCTGCTGGCACCACTCTGGAGACTTCTAGCCGGGATAAAAGGTGGAGTGCAGTTGGTATCACTCCGCATGGAACATTATCCAGCTCTACATAGGAGGCATCAGCTTATGCAGCTCTGGCTCCCTACTACAGCTCCAACTTTACAAGTAGTCCCTCTGCATTGCACTCTGTTTGATGCTCTGGGATGGCGGGTCAGCAAGCCCACACCGTGATCTACCAGTCACCTGGCCGCGATCTACTGATAGATCACGATCTATGGGTTGCTGACTCTTGAGTTAGAGGGTTAAGACAAACCATTTACCACCAACAGGGGTACTTAGAATGATCAGCTTTTATTTATTCATGCAAAACCTTTATCATAAAAGTTGAAAATCTGTTGTTATAACTGTATGCGTAACTGCTGGAGTTTGGCTTCAATTTGTTAATGTATCTAAATCTGCTAGTACATCTAACACTCCCCTCCCCCCAGACTGACAATGCTGCTGTCCAAAGATGCCCCTTGTGCTCCTTCATCCAAAGTGAGGACACTCTAATACAGGAGGTGGGATACTGGCCAGATCACTGGGTGAAAACAGGGGAAAAAGCCTAAAAAAAAAAAAGAAACGAATGCAGCCACCACATCTAATGATTGCCAAGCTGCAATATAATACATTTTTTGGTTTTGGGTTTAATACCTCTTTAAGGCTCGGTTCACACTGCCATGACTTGGGATCCGACTTGTGAGACCCGAAGTCGCACGACATATAAAATCCTATGTTAGTCAATGAGAGCTGTCCTAATTAGCACTACTGAAGGTGCTCCGACTTTAGAAAATGTTCCTGTACTACTTCAAGGTGACTTCAATCCGACTTGTGCCCATAGACTTTATTAGAAGTCGCCACCAATTTGGATCCTCATCTATATTGATGTGATTTGGATCCGATATTATAGGAAGATTACTCAGGCATTCCTTGAGAGTTGCTTCAGAGTTGCTTCAGAGTAGTACTCAAGTCACCTGGCAAAGTCGCACTACAACTCACGCAACTTTCAGGTAGCAGTAGTGTGAACTGAGACTAAGGCAGTTTATTTTGTGTTAATGCAATGCCTTAGGAAATACTATTTACTTAGGCTTGCAGTGCACCTTAACCCCTTGCCCTCCAGAGGATTTACCCCCCTTCCTGACCAGGCCATTTTTTACAATACAGCGCTGCGTTACTTTAACTGACAATTGCGCGGTCATGCAATGCTGCACCCAAATGACATTTATGCCCTTTTTTCCCACAAATAGAGCTTTCTTTCGGTAGTATTTGATCACCTCTGCGATTTTTTTTTTTTACCTATAAACAAAAAAAGATTTTGAAAAACAATTATTTAACTTTTTGCTATAAAACATATCCAGTAAAAAAAATTAAAAAATCAAATTTCGTTATAAATTTAGGCCAAACTGTATTCTGCTACATGTCTTTGTTGAAAAAAAATCCGCATATCGCAAAAAATGGCCTGGTCAGGAAGGGAGGGGGGGGTAAATCCTCTGGAGGGCAATTGGTTAAACATTTCCATTTCAAACTGCGTCCATTACTGTTTTATAAAATTGAAAAGCATTTTTTGCAACATAGCAGACTGGGCCATTCACTGCTTTTCCCAGATGTCTGCACATAACTGAAAGTCACGTTAAAGACATCCCCAGCAACAGGCTTTTTTATTTTTACTCAGATACTTTCTACTATTAGTGTTCATGTACACGGGACGTTTTTATAGCGGCTGTTTTTGGCTTTTGGCATTTTTTTCTACAGCCAATAAACTCCCCAGCATGCTATCCTATGTTCATGCACACATAGGCTTTAATCAGCTTTATTTGGCAGGGGCGTTTTTTTGGTTGGAAAAAAAAACCCAGAACTAGCAGGTTTCTATTATTATTATTATTATTACAATGGATTTATATAGCGCCAACAGTTTGCTCAGTGCTTTACAATATAACGGGAGACGATACAGCAACAATACAGTTCAATACAAGAGGGTCGGCGAGGGATGCTCCTGGGAGCTTGCAATCTAAGAGGGAGGGGCTTTCAAGTGGAGTTTTTTGGCTGTAAAGACGCTCTAACATTAAAAAAGTGGTAAACAGGACAAATCTGCGTTTTTGGACTTTTTTTGAGCAAAAAAAATGTTTTGTGTAAAAAGAAAAAGCTAAAAAGCGCAAATGCGGAAAAACGACGAAAATGGCAGCTATATGTTGCTGAATGTTAATGCAAATATAACAGAAAAACTTTACACAGCTAACACTACCAGCGTTATTAAAACACCCCAGTGTGCATGGAACCTAATGCCCAGTACACACAGAAAATCGTACGAAAAATTTTGCAGAACCACTGATCGAACAATTTCCTCTTCGTTGATGAGCAGGATGTTTTAACTGATAACGATATTGTAAATGAAAAATCCGGTTGAACAACGGTGAACAATTTTGTCGTTTTGCACATGAACAACCGATTTTCTATGCGTTGGTATGACGGTCATACAAAAAAAATCTATCAAGCCCTATCACGCCTGAAACAGAAGATGACCTGGATGTTTATGTCCAAGGAATCTTCGTAAATACGACCGAAAAATCCAAATGTTAAAAGTAGATTGGCCTAATGAGATAATGAACCCAGAATTCTGCATATTATATTTTATGTATCACTATTTATGTATATAGATAATGTAATAAACTATATTATACTCATTGCTGGTAATTGTTGTGTATATCGCTCGTTCTGGCGGGAAGGGCGTGGCTACAAGGTCACACTGCATCACTTCCACTTGCACGGAAGACGTCAACACTACGTATTGCCCGACAAACGATTTTTTTAGATTGGTTAATGTGGGCCACGATTTCGACCAACGAACGAACGTCTCTCGGTCGTCGGATGACCGATCGGTCGATTTTCTAATCGTGTATTCCCACCTTTAAAGGCAGGCGCTTGATGTTAATTTCCTAGAACAACACTGAGATTCTCAGGTGATGATGGTGAAGGCAATTCCTCCTACTCACCAAAGGACAAGGTGTGACAGATACTTCAAAACAGAGAAAGCTTTGAATCTGCAACAAACGTTTCCTGAAATCCAGCAATGCATCTGCAGTAGTTCACCTGATTTCACTCTGCTGTTTACATAAGGCTGATCATTGCTTCTGTTATTTTTTTATTAGCTGTTTATACTTTCTATAATTAATGTGCATATAACTGAAAGGACAACATGAGCTGCTAGAGAAGCACTTCTGCTGGATGACTCCGAGATCTACGATATTACTTTGATATGCAATTCATACAATTAGCTTGTTTTTATTATCCTGAAAGGTTTTTCTGTCCTCCCCTTGTGAACCCTGATGGATCTTGGTGTTCATTGTGCATTACCGCAGTACATTGTAAGGGACTTATAGCACGCAAGAATTTCCATTACACCAAGGTTTTTAATTCTGCATGGAGCCAGGATCCGGCTATATCATTATGACATTCAGAGACATTTACAGATGAGACTATGGTTAATTGTTTCCCCAATAATGAGACCACTACATCACTTCCAGTTAGCAGAGTGGATTCAGTTCTTCTGACAGCAGGGGATCTTGGGACCTGTAGTCCTATAGCCAATGCATACTGTATTTCTGAGTGCTGATTGAGCTACAACTACCAGAGAGCTGGGGAACCAGAAGGAAGAGCAGATATATTCTACAAGGCACTGGCTTTTGGTGCGGGATTCAGAGCTGAACACAGGGGGAATGTTCCCTTCCAGAGGCAGATTGCTGGCCTACTGCTGCGGGACTCTGCCCATCAGTTCAGCACTGCAGTAACATCAGTCGCCACACCAGGATTGCATCAGCGTCTATGCATCGGGACTGTGACTATACAGTCTTCTCACAGACATCTCTTCCTGCTGTGCTGACAGGCTTTCAAGTGATAACTCTGCACATCCCTGCAAACAGCCAAGAGCCTGTGCTAGAAATCATGTTCCTAGGAGCCTGTGCTATCCTTGGGATTGGTGAGAGGGCGGATGGCCAATCTCGATCTGTCATCACTCTAGAGCAGTGTTTTTCAACCTTCTTTCAGTAAAGGCACTCTTTGAACTGTGCACAATCCCGGGGCACACCAGTCTGAGGGCTCATTCACACCAGGAGGTGTTTCTGAACATGCACTTTTTTGCATGTTCACTCATGTCGCATTTCTTAATGTTCAGTGATCTTAGGTTATAACTGTTCTCCCCCAAAATCCCTCCTCCTAGCCCCCTTTTAAGCACAAGTGCCCCACCAAATACCCCCTCCTAGCACAAGCCCCCTCCTCCTTCCTTCTCATAACATAAATCCTACAAAATCTCCTCTCCTAGCACAAACCACCCTGCTCACAAATCTCCTCTCCTAGCACAAACCACCCTGCTCCCAAATCTCCTCTCCTAGTACAAACCACCCTGCTCCCCAATCTCCGCTCCTAGTACAAACCACCCTGCTCCCAAATCTCCTCTCCTAGCACAAACCACCCTGCTCCCCAATCTCCTCTCCTTGCACAAACCACCCTGCTCCCCAATCTCCTCTCCTAGCACAAACCACCCTGCTCCCAAATCTCCTCTCCTAGCACAAACCACCCTGCTCCCAAATCCCCACTCCTAGCACAAACCACCCTGCTCCCAAATCTCCTCTCCTAGCACAAACCACCCTGCTCCCCAATCTCCTCTCCTTGCACAAACCACCCTGCTCCCAAATCTCCTCTCCTTGCACAAACCACCCTGCTCCCAAATCTCCTCTCCTTGCACAAACCACCCTGCTCCCAAATCTCCTCTCCTAGCACAAACCACCCTGCTCCCAAATCTCCTCTCCTAGCACAAACCACCCTGCTCCCAAATCTCCTCTCCTAGCACAAACCACCCTGCTCCCAATTCTCCTCTCCTAGCACAAACCACCCTGCTCCCAATTCTCCTCTCCTAGCACAAACCACCCTGCTCCCCAATCTCCTCTCCTAGCACAAACCACCCTGGTCCCCAATCTCCTCTCCTAGCACAAACCACCCTGCTCCCAATTCTCCTCTCCTAGCACAAACCACCCTGCTCCCAAATCCCCACCCCTAGTACAAACTCTGCTCCAAACCCCCCATCCCCTCTCCTAGCACAACCCTCTCAAATCCCCCCTCTTAACACAAATCTCCCACCAATCCAAGCACAAACCCCTCAAATTCCCCTCCCTAGCACAATCCCCATCCCTCCTCCTAGTACAACACCCCCCCCATTCCCAAATCTTCACCCCAGCTCAAACCTTGCTCCAACCCCCCAATCCCCTCTCCAAGCACTATCCCCTCAAATCCCATCCCAAAATCCTGCCTCCTGCACAATCTCTGCCCCAACCCTCCCCAATCCCCTCTGCCAGCACAATTCACTCAAATCCCCCCTCTTAGCACCATACCCTCAAATCCTCCCCCAAATCCCCCCTCTTATCACACCCCCCTCAGATTCCCCCAATCTCCTTTCTTAGCACCCCCCACCCCAAATCCTCCCCTCCTAACACAAATGTGGGCTGTGCTCAATCTCCTCAAATTCCCCCTCATAACACAACTCCTGTGCAATGTGACTCTGCTGAGAGAGGACAGTCTTCACGGCTCTCTCCTCCTCCCTGCAGCTATGGATACTATTGCCAGCGAAACAGAAAGGTACAGTGCTGCCCAACATGTCCTTAACAATAGATGACATCACCGGTGGTAGGACGTGGGCGGGGAGCCTTCACATCTTTCTGCTTTGCCGGAAATAGTGCCCATAGCTGCAGGGAGGAGGAGAGAACCATGCGGGTGGTGCTCTTTCCCATCTCAAAGAGTCACAGTGCATGGGAGTTAACACAGTAGCGCTCGTTGGCCCTTCCTACATGCTCTGTCTTGTGCTTGTTGAGTGCGGGCCCAGGCTGGGAGGCAGGAGGGCCTGGAGCCACTGTCTGCTGCTGAAGGCTGGCTGAGGGGAATCTAATCTGATACCACTGGGAGAAATTGCCTGCAGGATATGGGTAGGAGGCCACCATTTATTTAGAGGCGTTCTGTGAGTACAGGCGAGGAGAGATTCTAGAGACTGAGTGCCATCACCTGTTTTGGGTGCTAGAAAGCCAGCCGTATGTTTGCTAAGACGTTTTGTCCTGAAGAGCATAGTCATTCCATTCCTGGCTGTTGCTTGGACTGTTCACCGAGGAAGGTTCAACCTCCTCAATACTGCATTGCAGAACCTGTTCGCTCTCTGCTACACAGGCACAGTATTCAGAGTTACAAGAGTTTAGAGTTTCAAGAAGCAAGTTCAGTGTCCTCAAGTTCGCTATAACAAGTTATTGGAATATCCTGCCTTCCCCAACTCCCATTCAAGTTCAACCCTTTATTAAAACATTAAAAGCAACAACCCTAGACTGTTTCTTAAGCTGAGCGAGAGAAAGTGCATGCGTGCTTCGCTGCGGGGCAACTACTGCGAAAAAGAGCCTGGGCATATCACCAGCAGCTGCTATGGGGGTAGCACTGCACATACATAATAAGCAATTATAAGCAAGAAATAAAAACACCAGGTGCATCAAAGGGGTAGATTACATTTGTTTGACAACTTGAGCTTGATGAGTATTCCATGTCACAAAATAATGATCAACATGTTCTGTTGAATGATTCCATTTCCTCTGGACCAACCATGAAAGGATTACAAAATATTAAAGTAACTGTCACCAAAGGTAATTCAGTGGTCCTTTCCTTAAAACAGAGCTAAACTGTATCTGAGCACCAAAAACATAAAACCCTATTTAAATTTATTTTTAATATTAAAAGCAAACACCCATCCATGTCTTCATGCCTTATTTTGTTGAGAAATCACTTTGAAAAACGTCTTCCTAGCATTTCTAGCTGTGGCTGACCTGATTAATGCTAGGTTTACACCTGTTCGGGTGATTTCTGCTGCGCGACCTTCGCCTGTTCCCGAAGCCACAACCACCCACACAAAAAACTCACTGCGACTTAGGAGAAACGTGTGGGTGCCGTTAATCCTAATGGCACCCATACACACTGGAAATTGCAGCAGCTGTTTCCCACACTGGGAACCGCACTGCACTTGCTGTTTCTGTGTGGGCTGCATTTATAAAAAATGAAGCAGGGACCTTTTCCCTGCATTTTCAGGAGGCACGGCAGCCTATTTAAATGAATGGGCTGCCGTGTCCATGAAAAACATGGCTCATATTACCACTAAAGTGTGAATTTAGGCCAATGGCAGATGATTCATTTAGAATTTATTTGCCGGAATTACTCTGCCCTTAGTTCAGGCATGCACACAGGAGGGCGTACTTAGCTGTGAAAGACCCTGCTCCAGATGAAAGAAAAAATATGCCCATGAAGACTCAAAGAAGCAAATATAATATAAACTCCTATCTATTTACTGTTGTTGGCAGCATAAGGATTTCAATAGGTAATGTTGATTGAGAGAGTTTAGTTTCACTTTAAGGATAAGATCTTTGTATTACCTCTGGTGAAGCTTATTTGTATGTATAGTATACACTGTGTATATATTGTACACTTGTAGATGGAGCACATTTTAAAATGACGCCATAGAACTGTATTAGCAATAAAGTGATGGGGGGGGGGGGGGGCTCCTAAAGGAGACTTTTTGCATAGCATCTCTGAGCTCCAGAAGGCAGGGGGTGGGGGATCTGATATCACACACTGCAGATGAGTGCTGGGCCGTCTTTAAGGAGGGGAAAAAGGGTCAGCTGCCCTGGGCCCAGTCATTGTTGTGGGGCCCAAAGCAGTTGCCCCATACTTGCCAACTGTCCCGGTCAGGGGCAGAGTGACAACTCATGGGGCCCCCGGCAATAGGGGATCATGGGGCCCCTGTGTCCTTGCCCAAACTCAAAAAAGCCAATGAAAAAGGTACCAGGGGCATGTCATGGGGCCCCCTACTGACCCCTGGCCCTCAATAGGGGATCATGGAGCCCCTGTGTCCTTACCCAAACTCAAAAAAGCCTATGAAAAAGGTACCAGGGGCATCTCATGGGGCCCCCTACTGACCCCAGGCCCTCGGGCAGTGCCAGGGTTTCCAAATGGTCAGTCCGCCCCTGGTCCCAGTTTACATTCCCTTCTCCCTTGAAGTCTTTGTCCCGAGCTGTGTCCCAATATCTCAGTGTGAAGTGCTGTCACTTATACTGCCCAGCTCTTCCCTATTGCCATGTAGAGATAACTCCTGTGTGCAGACCATGTCAGCATTCACATGGAAAAAAACAGCATTCATACATAAATAGTGGTGGTAATGTGGCATTCATATGTAAATAGCTGCAGCATTCATATGTATATTATGCGCCCCTGATGTTCCAGCCACCATCACTTCTGCTGAATGGTGCCAACTGGGTAAGTAAACAGGGGCATGCTTGCAAGTCCTGCCTGCAACTGTGGTCACTGAGCCTATCAGCAGTCTGTTCTACAAATGTTAGCAAAGTGGGTGGGGGAGGGGGTGTGCAGAGGTAGGCAAAAAAGGAATTACATTTTGGGGTGCACAGGTGAGCAATGAGGGGATGTACAGAGGTAAGAAAAGTGAAATAATAAAAGTGCTTGTGAGTTACTATGGTGTGTTTAAATAAATTATTAAATAAGTGTCAAAAGAAAAGAAAGTGCCAAACAATAATATCACTCTTCTACAGCAGCAAACCTCTAACCCAAAATATTGTTGAAAAATAAAAAATCAACAATCGGAATGCGCTAAATTATATCAAAAAATTATTAATTTGTGTATAAAAGTCCAAACATCCTAAATACAAAAAAATCTCCAGTGAAACAATCCATAAATTGGTGTAGAAAAATGTGTAGAAAAAATGTCCAACACCCCAAACGAAATTTCTTCTTAACATATAAGTGCACCGTGCTTAATCCACCACCAAATGAATGGAATAAACTCACCAGAGCTCAATGCTGATCAAATTATAAATCAGCACAAGCGTGTTTGCTCTGGGAGCGATGAGAGAAGACAGATCATGAAGCAACACTCTGTAGCATGGACACATCCAGATACCAGGAGCAATACTCTGCAGTAACTCTGAAGTATGGCCAGGACTCCTTTTATAGCGTTCATCCTCCAAATATATAGTAATACCACTCAAAAATAAAGGAAAGGCATGATGGTGCAGTAAGTAAAAACCATTTAACTTTATTACAATCTCATCTTACTCACAAAGTTAAGTGTCCACCTGACACTGGTATAACAAGCGATCAGATACAAGGAATGGACGAGCCCCGTTCACCGCGGACACCTCGCCGACAGCTCCAGGGAACGTCCTGACGTCATCCAATAGGCTCCGCCCTTGTTGATTTTTTATTAAATAAGTGTATTTAAATAAATTATTATCTCAAATAAACAATATTATTGTGGCTCGCTTACATCCTACACATACTCATTTTAATGTGTGCCTTTAGAATAAAATATTATAAAAATTGTGCAGCTCTCCACTAATTTATCCAGTGGTGGTATGTGAACCAAATAATCGTTTATAATATTCTAAAAAATATATATATAATAATAAAAACAGTGCTTGGCATGCCAAAAAATTATATATAATATTATAATTAAAATGTGATACTCAAAACATAAAAATTGCAAATAGTGAAAATATTGTGCACATAAGTCCTTTTTGTGATACTGTTGATGAAACTTCCAATAATCCATCTCTTTTATGTGCTCACCTTAATATTTTGACCAAACCGTTAAGTCAGGTAAAAAAAACTTGTGTCCTGTGAAATGGACTCGAAATCCCCCTGATGAAGCCACGTTACCTGGAGGTGTAACGCGTAGGGGAGGGGCTCTGACATCACTACGTTAAAGGAGAAATACAAGGAGAAAACTGGTATTGAGAAAAAAACACACAGAGGAGCATAAATATTATTAAAAAGCATTTTATACTGTTTTAACATGTGAGTGCAATATTATCTGGATCAATAATAAATACTTTAAAAAGGATAAAGCACTATGTGATTTTTCTGGTTGCATGTCATCTACACATGGAGTAATAAGGAGAGGAGAAGCAGGAAGTGGAGAGACCCCCTGGAGGAGAGAGGGAGATATCCATCCATCCATCCTGATACAGCTTTACAGTGGTGTGGAGGACGGCGAGACCCCCAGTGGAAAAAGCATACCACTAAATTCATCTATCCATTCATCTGATTCACAGATTTAGCTTGGAAAAACCCACGAGTCCATTTCACAGGACACAAGTTATTTTGATCTGACTGAACGGTTTGGTCAAAATATTAAGGTGAGCACATAAAAGAGAAGGAATATTGGAAGTTTCATCAACAATATCACAAAAAGGACTTATGTGCACAATATTTTCACTATTTGCAATTTTTATGGTTTGAGTATCACATTTGAATATTAATTATAATATTATATATAATTTTTTGGCATTCCAAGCACTGTTTTTATTATTATATATATATTTTTTAGAATATTATAATCAATTATTTGGTTCACATACCACCATTGGGTAAATTAGTGGAGCGTTGCACAATTTTATAATATTTTATTTTAGAGGTAAGAAAGGTGGGTGCAAAGATCAGCATAGGAGGCATGTAGAGTTAAGGTGGGGGGTCTCTGCTTTCAGAAAATATACTGTATAATGTCTTGCTGGTTTTTATAAGATGCTTTATCTTTAGGCGCAAAATATGTGTTTTAATGTGTATGCAAAAAAAATTAAAATTGGGCCCGGTAGCGAATGAGCAAACGTGGAGCTTCATACAGATTTTTTTCTGTTCCGTTTTGTACATTGACCTGATATAAAAATATTTGACATTTCCTTGACATTTGCTGAACATTTTAAAAAATGTATTTTGCTGAGGTTGACATCTCAAATCATTTTAAAATGAAAATAAATAAAAATCGAATTACTGCTTTTAACACAGATCCAGCACTTTTAGTCTGTTTTGTTAAGAAGAGCAAGACTTTAAAAATGTGAAAGTCTTTTTAAAATAACATTTACATAATGACCAACTTAGGGCTCTCCTCCTTGGAGATCCCTCTCTGTTATTTTTTTTTAAGTACCTTTTTAAAGTCTTCAGGCTGTTTATGTTGCACTTATGATCTTCTTTGTAATTTCTCCCAGTGGTGGATGGTCAACAGAGATGGAGTGAGTGGTGCTGACATGATGACGGGTATAGTGGGTGCAGCGTGGTTTGGTGGGCAGAGATCACAAAGTTCCTGCTGCCAGAAACAATGTAGTGTTTTTACTTGTTCAACTTGTACAAACAAGTATGGTGTCACATCTGTTCAACGGTGAGACAGTGGTCAGAAGACTCAAGGATGCTGAGAGTATCTGCCACGAGGTGCAGAATGCGGCCTGTACGGTCCAACACATGGGGAAAGCTTCCTGGGGAGGTAGACGTGGTCCCTGCTTACTGTCTACTCCTCCGAAACCTTTCCCTAATGCTTAGAACTGTCCCTGACAGATGGGGAACCTGTCCCTACTCTAGCCACTCGTATAAAGTGTGCCAAACCCAGGGGTCAGAGTCTTAAATAGACTCTGCCTGACCCAAATGGCCTTCGGGGTCACATGGGGCAAGAGCATCCAGGGTCACATGGGGCTTTAGCATCCAACCTGATTCCTGGCCCAAGTGTCTGAGGAAATCATAGAGAAACCCAGGGGTCAGAGTCTTAAATAGACTCTGCCTGACCCAAATGGCCTTCGGGGTCACATGGGGCAAGAGCATCCAGGGTCACATGGGGCAAGAGCATCCAACCTGATTCCTGGCCCAAGTGTCTGAGGAAATCATAGAGAAACCCAGTTTCTCCTAACTACCTCCCCCATCTGTATTGCTGCTGTGGACGAGCACCACCTGCAGTGGAGACTACAGACTGCACCTGCCTACACTCCCCCCCCTCTTTGACAGATGCTATCCTCACTATTGCACACAAGAGAAAATAACACACAACTGTATAAAACAACCGAAAACAATGACAAACATTTCAAAGAACATAGTCGGGATACTTTGCAGGGAGCTGGCTGCAGTTAGACCGTACTGGGCGGTGGCCCTCACTGTCCTTCTTCTATGTGGAACTCTGAAGCCTTGGGTGACTAGTGGTTAACAGTGTTCTTCATCATTACACTCTGAGTTCAGGGACCCACAGTGACATCCCTTGGGAAAGGTGGGCATCCTTCAACCTGGAAGACTGAGAACATCTTGTGAAGAAGAAGAAGAGGTAGTGTGGGGGGCAGTGCTAAAGAGGAAGGGATCATTGTTTCCAGAGGTGCTTTATCGCTTTAAACAATGGTTAGGGTTCTTTTTAAAACAAGTTGCCCGGAGGTGGGCTTTAAGGAAAACATCGCAGTTAAACATAAAATTATGTGTCAAGAAAAAATACATTACATATCTCCAACATGTGTACTGTATCATTTACTGGAAGTGACCCCAAGTTTACTGTTGGGAAAATCATTTTACTTTGCCTACTTAAAGGATATCACACTCTACAAGATAAATCCACCTTAAACTGACATTTCAACATCTTATGAAGGCTGATATTTAAACTATAATTTTTTGTTTAATAAGTATTATTAAATAAATTGATTATCTGGGAATGATGACCAGCAACAAGCTTAAATTACAAACCTTATAAGTAAAATTCAAAACCTTTTAGCTACATTTTTGGATAATGCTTTATCATCTTCCAGTAATGCCACTTCCTCTTGTGATTGCAGATGATGGAAAACTGTCCTTTGAAGAATTCAAGGCTTACTTTGCTGATGGAATCCTAAGTGCCGAGGAGCTGAGCGAGCTTTTCCACACCATTGACACCCACAAAACTGAGTAAGGACATGTTCACAATCTCCTATAATGAACCCAAGAAAGGGTAGCTTGATTATTGCACATTTTAAGAAACCCAGGATTGATTGTAGGTCAGATATAAATAAATAGGAATTTTTAGTGGATGCCAAGTGATTTTAGTGGTTATGAGTTCAAACCATTTCTCCTGAAACTCACTTTACAGTATACAGAACAACATATACAAGGAACATAAAACAATAGTTGTACATCTGTTTTTTTTTTTTATTTTGACCTTCATTATACAGTGAGCATAGACTACAAGGACATAAAAGTACATGTACATGGACACCCCTCCCTTTACTGTTCTAGCATAAATGTACATATGTAAACAAAGCCAGCTCCATAAAGACATTGTTTGAAATGTTGGGTGTGGATTCTGTGGTCTTTTTTAAACATTTATTGGTTAAGAGCATAAAATACAGCTAATGAGTTTTGGGGAAACATCCTCTCCCTTTCTCAGGGCTTAAGCAGTGGATGTTATTAGTATCATGGTGAGATTCAATAGGAGACCTATGTAAGGGCTTGATAATGACTGTCAAAACTTAACAGACCTAATAACTACTGGCTGGAGTGACAAGAAGATGTAGAGGCACTTGAGTGGCCCACACAGTGCCCTGACCTCAATCTTATCGAAGACCTTTCCCAAAACAGTGGAGGCTGTTATAGGCACACAGTAGGACCAACAGTATAATAATGTACACCATTTTGGAATTGGATGACCAACAAGCTCATACAGATATGGCAGTCAGGTGCTCACAAATGTGTGGCCATATAGTGTGTATATCCTGGCAAAAGTTTTTTTTTTTAATATAGCTTTGAATAGAGTGGGTGTGCGTTAGTACCTTAATCAGGTTTTATTTTTGTCTGTGGCATTGACAAGTAGACTCATGCCACCAAAGCAAAGTAAGGTGAAGCCTCCTTAGTAGGGACATAGTCATAAAAAACACTTTTTAGAACAATGGTGAAAGTGTTGGAACCTTTTGTTTACCCTGTGTCCCTTTTAAGGCAGTTGCTTCTTATATACCATCTTGGTTATTGGTGCCACAAGGACACAGACCAAAATGCTTCCAAATAAAACTTTGATCAACAAAATGTTTATGAAACATAGAACACTCCATGAAAAACAGTGAAAAGACAATAAAAGGACTCTTTCTTCTGTCTACTGCACCATAATATGTAAAGTTGGCCAAACCATTTTGAAACCAAAGTTTGTACAGACATTTGTACAAAAATTTTCAGTACATTTGACAACTTGACAATTGTCCTTCAAAGGTACTTCAAAATTTTGTTTTGCTTTTAAAATTTCATTTTGGACCAAATAGACTTTCACGAAAACCACATACACTGTTTGAAATTTGTTCATTTAAAAAAAAAACTTCATCTTGCTCCTTTGAATTTTCTGGTCACTGTGGTTGAAAATTAAATTCTACAAATGTATGACCAGTTTATGGGATTTTTATATGGTGAGATATTCAACAGGCTTCCAGAATTAAGATATTTACCTGCTAATTAAAATAATACTGTATAAAAATTAATATTAATGAGATTAAATATATGGTTAAAATACCAATATCCCACTGACATAACACTGGTGCCATCAGGGCAAAAATTAAAGTGGACCTGAACGTCACTGTCCGTCATCATACAAACTCATAACCCCATATCAAAAGTTCACCTAATCTCTAAGAAATGTTATATACATCAAATTAATATTCTCAGGTGCTTAATATGCACAGTGCTTTAGGTCCCACCACCCTTTCTCATGTGAAGACAGTGCCATCTTCTACAGTACAAAGGAACCAAGCCTTATTTTGAATCCAATGCGACCTTTATGCTGCTAGTCATATGTGGGAGGTGCGAGCACCTATTATGAAGCAAATTTTGGCCACTATGTCTAGAATAAACCATCAACTGCGCATGCACTAGTGATATGACAATAACTAATTACAGCAATATCTCAGCAAGGGGAAGGATCTACATCAAGTATGTACTGTGAGCTTGCTTATGGGAGAAAATTGTAAAGTTGAGTTTATTTCCATTTTAGGGGTTCATTTTTAGACTTGTAGTTATAGGGGCAGTAAAACGCAAGGGTCAATCGCCCCAATCATTCCCCTTAAGCTGTAAAGGCAGTGGATGAGGTTGTACACATACTACGGCATCACCGCCTGCAAGTGAATGGGGCCACCCTACCACTGCAGTAGTGTAAGGCTTTTAGGGGCCTCTTCGTGACCTGTCAAACACTCTCTGAAGTGTAATCCACTGCAAATCATTCTTCATAGGGCTAACACTAGTGTAAATGAGCCCTAAAGGGGAAATAGCTGTAATGGAAACTAAAGAGCAGTAAAGACTCAACAGATGTTTTAACAATTCTCCATTCTATATAACGCAAAAAAGTCTTGGCCTACTATACTTTAAAACAACAAAGAAATTTTATTTTTTAAAACAGTGATTCTTGTGAGCTACTATGGTGTATTTTAAATTAACTGATAAATATAATTATGATTAAAATAAATTATTGTGTGACCAATTTACATAAATAAATACAATTTAAAATTAAATATTAAATATGTGGTTCGCCTACACCTTCCACATACCCATACCAATGTGTCTTTAATAAATTAAAAATCAATATGTGTCGCGCTCCACTAACAATATACACAAATCAATAAGTGCAAAACCATATAATGAGTCCTTAATACATTTCCATAACGTGACATTAACAGTCACACTAGTGCTGCATACATATCTTCACATATCAAGTCCTCAGAAAAAATCCTCAAAACAATCCGTGATCTTATAGTGTCTTCTATACTATATTGAAAAATGAATAAATAAATAAATAAAATACATTTATTTACTTATTTATTTATTTTGCAATATACTATAGAAGACACTACAAGATCACGGATTGTTTTGAGGATTTTTTCTGAGGACTTGATATGTGAAGATATGTATGCAGCACTAGTGTGACTGTTAATGTCACGTTATGGAAATGTATTAAGGACTCATTATATGGTTTTGCACTTATTGATTTGTGTATATTGTTAGTGGAGCGCGACACTTATTGATTTTTAATTTGTTAAAGACCTTTTATGTTATGTCCTAAAAGTAGAGAGTCTTAATTTGTATTATAATTTATAGAATTACTATAACATATAGAATGCTAGCCACTATATTTAGCATGCTAGGATTGCTTGTTACTTCCATTCTGGTGGTGGCAACCATGTTAGAAGCATTTATAGGTGTACATAGATCCCTTTTGTTATTTTTTGTAGTATTGTCTTCATTTCTGGGATAAGTTTCCATGGCTACCCAGGCTGTATAGTGCGTTGAGGTATAGATCTAGTGTTTACTTTGTGATTCAGCTTTCTGCTTTTATACTTGAGTGCCAAATCTGAAGACATGAAAAAATAAGAAGTTGTTCCTATATTTTATTTTTTTTAAGGCAGCCCTGATGTGCCATATTGTTTTAGGCAAATTCAATATGGTAAATGTGGGAGCTAAGAAAGCATTGTGTTCTATCAGGTTCACATGGAAAATATACCAGGAAGGATATATTTTATTAAGATAGCTACCAATGTACTGTATGTATACAGTTTTATAACGTGTAAATATTCTTCATATGATATGTTTTTGAAATGCACCAGCTAATTGGAAGCCAGATTACCACTGATATGTGTAAGTCAGAAAAAAATCAAACCAAGGCTTTCATGTCTGTTTTAATGGAAAGTAATAGGTTTTATATGCTTAAAAGGTGAAAACTGCTTAAATTATATATGAAAGAAGTATTAAACCCCAAACCATAATGTAATATATTGCAGCTTACCAATCATTAGATGTGATGGCTGCATTAATTTTGGACAGCAGCATTGTTAATCTGGGGGATTAACTTTGCTTTAATATGTCTACTGGTGCAGGGGCGGACTGACCATTTGGAAACTCAGGCACTGTCCGAGGGCCCGGGGTCAGTAGGGGGCCCCATGAGATGCCCCTGGTACCTTTTTCATAGGCTTTTTTGAATTTGGGCAAGGACACAGGGGCCCCATGATCCCCTATTGCCCGGGGGCCCCATGAGTTGTCAGTCCGCCCCTGTACTGGTGTTAAGAAAATTCAAATGGTTAGGAAGGATATTATGATTGCTGTTAATAAAACTTTGTAACCGTGGATTCTGTTCATTGTTTCACCACCTCTACAAATGTGGTTGCTTTAGACCCTATCCACACTTGCAGTGGGGCCCTTTACGATAAGATGTGGGAGACCCAGCAGTGGGAGGTTGACGGTTTCCACAGCTATTCATGGCTGCTCACATGTAAACACTCCTGGAGAGATTACCTGCAAACGATCGTCCCTGGAACAGAGGTATACCGCTCAGGCAATCTAGATCAATCCACAACAGGTGCAGGTTCTGGCTCGCCACCACACACGATGCAATAGGAAGAAGGGTCAGCCAGAGGATAGATGAATATAGTGTATATTTATTGATCCATAGGACACACAAAACACCAGGACATGAATACAGGACCTGTTAACGTGTTTCACACAACCTCATGCGTAATCATAATGTCCTGGTTTTTTGTGTGTCCTATGGATCAATAAATATACACTATATTCATCAATCCTCCGGTGTGTGGCTGACCCTTATTCCTGTTGCAATGATCGTCCCTGGCCGAAGACTGGTCATGAGCAAATTTGTGTGAGTGGCTGCTAATAGCTCTAAGAGCTGTCAACCTCCTATTTTATTCAATGGTGCTTCCCATCTGCAGCTAATTGCAGGGAACTCCTGCTGGATCCCCCTTGTCTATTAGCAACAGTCCAATTCACACGTGTAAATGGGACCTTAAAAGTTAGATCCAAATCATGTCTGGTATATATACCAGGTGTCTTCAAGCTTTTCAGCATGAGGGCCACATCTTAGATTTTAAAATATTCACAGGTTGAAAAAAAATGTTTTTAAATGTATCAATAAAATGTAAATGAATGAATATATTTTATTTGGAGGCTTTATTTGTAATTAGGATGTTATGATTCAGAACAACCGAGACAGAACTTCAGTAAAATAAAGCAAAGAAATTCCAAATAATCTTAAGCCATTAACAGAGATCAAAGAAAAACTAATTAAGTGTAAACCGTTCTCATCAAAGTCCCTTTTACACAAGAGTCCCCATCAGAATCCACCCCCCCATCACATCAGGGTCCTTATTAGAGTCCCCCTAAGAGCCCCCCTTATATCAAAGCCCCCCTTATATCAGAGAATGTTCTGTCCTACTATGAGGATATTATTGAGGATACACCACTGACCCTAGCTGCGGGTCAACTATAATCTTGCAGTGGGCCAAAGTTTGCAGACCCCTGAAATATGCAATTGAAAGTGTTTTACAATATCTGGTTGATAAACATAAACAATACATTTTGATCCTGCCAGAAATCTTGTGAGCCGTTATCAACTACCATTGTTCTTCAGGGCAATGCACGGCATAAACAAAAGATTTCCCAGCACACTTTCCGACCAGCCTGCAATACAACCAAATTAGCCCTGTCTAACAGTTTCCTTTAAAACAGAGTTTTGTTTGCACACATTTCCAAATATATGCGTTAGGAATGGGCTCAATGCTTGTGTTGAGCATAAGTTCGACTCAAACATTGGCTGTTCATGTATTCGGTGAACACATGAACCGTAAGCGTGTTGTGAGAGCCATGACCGTCCAAAGCAATGTACCTGATCACAGCTGAGGTGCAATGCTATGGTAAATCACAGCACAATGCACTGTGAGAGCCCTGATTGGCCAAAGTCACAGTGACGCCCACACTATAGAAGGCTGCTTACACAGCAGTGTCCCCATTCCAATGGGGACAAGGGCCTCTTCCCAAAAACCCTGGCCTGGTTGTTGTGGTGGTCTGGGGACAGGGGGGCTCATTAGCATCATGGTACCGCTTTAAATAAGGGGGCACCCTGATGCTGCCCCCCCTTGCGAATGAGTAACGGGTACTTGTACCCCTACCCATTCACTAAAGGGCTAAATTTAGAAAAAATAAAGATGCCAGACTTTTGAAAAATTCCTTTAATTGTACAAAAAAAGAAAAACAGTTTTTGACAAGTCCTTTAATCCCGAGACGCTGAGCGCACACAAATATGCGGCCTCTCGGCGTCCGGGCCTTGACGCTGAGCAGCCGCATATTTTCGTACCAATTGAAAATACATATGTGCTGAGAGCTCCCAGCACATATTTCCCTGACTCATGGAAAGGTCCAGATCTCCCCCTACGATCAGGACCTTTTCCAATCATGTGACCGCTGTGACAGCGAATCACGGCATTCACATGACCCTAAAACCCCACCCCGCCTCCCGGCTTCTTAAACGTCTTAAAGGGCCGGGAGGAGCCGGCACAAAGGGATTAATAAAAAAAAGCCAAAAAAGCAAAACAAAATGGTTCCAGCAATGTAATCCATCGTCAATCAGGGTGTCCAGTGCTGTCTCATTGACGACGACTTGCCGAAAGAAAAAAAAACCCTGACACACCCCAACCCGTCCTCACCTGCTGAGCACTTGACTCAGTATGAGAGGTCTGACAATTGCTGGCCAGATGTAAACAATTGGGTGGAGCTAGTGGTGACGTAGACTACATTGCCAGTCAGATGTAAACAATTTCGTGGAGCTGGGGGGGGGGGTTTGTTCAGTAAAAATAATTTTTCAAAAGTCTACCATCTTTATTTTTTCTAAATTTAACTCTTTAGTGAATGGGCAGGGGTACAAGGGGTAAGGAGTACACCTTACTCATTCACGAGGGGGGAGGCAGCAGTGGGGTGCTCCCTTATTTAAAGGGGCACCCTGATGCTAATGAGTCCCCCTGCCCACAGACCCCATAACCACCGGGCTAGGGTTGTGGGGAAAGGCCCTTGTGCCACACCATCCCCATTCAGAGGGCACGTGGCCTGGTAAGTTGCTGGGAGAGCGGACGCTCAATTATTCCCCCTTTCCTGCCCTGCCCTGCCAGGCCTGTGCTCTGATCAAGGGTCTGGTAGGAATTTAGGGGGGACCCTACCCTTTTTTTGCTACATTGTTTGGGGGTGAGGTTCCCCTTAAAAGCCCTACCAGTCCTAAAGGGCCTGATATGGCATTTAGGGGGACTGTGGGGCCCCTCCTAACCTTCCTACCAGACCTGAAGGGTCTAGTATGGATTGGGGGGGGGGACGACACACTGTGTTTTTTTCTTTTATAAAAATGTTATTTTAAAAAAAAATCAGTCCTACTGCAGCAGCTTCTATACAAAGTACAGATGTGAAACTCTGCAGGAAGTTTAAGGGAACCGCTCAGGCAGGATGTTTGAAGGAATTTCTTTTTTTTTTTGTTTTAACTTTAAGCAATGAAAAATGATTGCATCTTTAAAAACGGTACGTTTTAAAAAATTATTTTACTGATTCATGTCCCTCAGGGCAGTACCCGAGTCCCCATACCCCTTCTATGGCCAATAACTTGCATATAAGCCTTCTAAATTGGCACTTTTGAATGTGCAAGTTCAAGTCCCATGGACTTGCATTGAGTTCGAAATTTTGTGGTCGAACGGTCATTAGGTTCGACCGTGAACAGAACATGGGGGTATGCAGCCCATCAATAATATGCGTAAGCCACAGCGCCTTCGCCAAGGGACCTCTGTGTATACTGTGGTCCTAAGACCCCGATCACATTGGGTGTGACCTGCCATGCCATGCTACTTGCAAATCGCATAGCAAGTTGAAACCTATTGTCCACAATTAAAGCAGTCATATCGGTGCGATTCCAACTAGGTCAGAGCCGCACCAGTTTCTAAAGTAGTGCATGCACTACTTCAGGTGCCACTTGCATAGACATCTGTGTCTTGCAAGCCACAGATGTCTTGTAAGTCGCAGCTCAAGTCGGAATACCATCTGACTTTGAAATCTTGTGACTTCACTGGAAGCTGCACGATTTCAAAGTCGGATCTCTGTGACCGGGTTGTAA
Source organism: Staurois parvus (assembly GCF_062004578.1). NCBI lineage: Eukaryota > Metazoa > Chordata > Amphibia > Anura > Ranidae > Staurois > Staurois parvus. The sequence goes on along the minus strand of NW_028318026.1, from coordinate 2,902,131 downwards.
CTCTATTTTTCCAGAGCCTTCATAGTAGGAGCACATATAAAAATGGATAGATTAGGGGCAGGTGTGCCTGGATGTAGCCTACTCCTCCTTACACAAGGATGCACATGACACCCAGCAAGAGCACAATGCCATCGGTAAATGATGAGAACCAATTGAGCCACCACATCCAAGGACTGGTAACCTGCAATACATTAATTTTTTTTGTTTCTAGGTTTATATAACCTTTAATCTTCCTTCTTTCATGTATTTCATATCTGTTCTGTTCCTTGGTTCTTACCTCCTTAAAGTGGTAGTAAACTCTCATTTTAAGTGGTACCTACAGGTAAGCTTGTAAAAAGTCTTACCTGTGGGTACAGTGGATATCTACAGTATGTGTGCCGTTAAGGAGATATTCATATCAGTTACACCCAATTACATCACTGCGCATGCACATTGGGTGTGCCCTGAATGCAGAGAGTGCTGTGCCGCGATCGTGACTCATAAGCATGCGTGGGAGTGATACCATCGTGGCCCGGCCATTCAAATGGCAGGAGAGCTCAAAGCTAGAATGAAAGACTTGGCGAAGATGGAAGAGCTGGGAGTGGTAACAGCTCAGCATTGGAGGAGTTTCCAAGGTAAGTCAGTTATAATGTGCTAGTATGTGGTGCATACTAGCACATTATGGCATAAACATAAAGGAGGCCCATTAACATAAAAAAAGGAGTTCACTACCACTTTAAAATGCCCAGAGGTATATCTGATTATAGCTTAGTGGCAGTACGTCGCCTGTACTGTGTTTTCCTTGGGGATGGTTTGTAGACATGTATTTGTAGGAAGAATTCCAGAAGCTCCTTGACATACGGTAGCACATATAATCTATCTATACTAGAAAAGATTCCTTGTACATACTGCCCGCTGTGTAAGGAGTGTGTTTGGCATAATTATAGAAAAATGTAGCAGTGAAGTACATTGCAGAGTGCTAGAATCATGCTGAGTATTGTTGGAAAATGCTAAATATTTTACCTGCTGCAATGGTTATCTCTTCAGGCAGCTTTTCTTTTCTTTTCCTTTTAGAAATAATCAGATATTTTCTATGTTGTTACATTAGATAGATACTTAGAAAGTCTTTAAAGTATAACTAAAGGCAAAACCTTTGTTAGATGTTGATAGAAGGGGGATTGGCTATAACCACTATCAGGTTTTTATTGCTAAGAAACAAAAGGCCAGCAAACAGAGAGGCAAAGGCCCTAAATCTCTACTGGGGTTTTCAATACAATAACAGCATATTTACTACACAGATGGCATCAAAACTACAGACGTTTTGGATATTCTATGGCCTTCTTTCTAAACATTTGAGGCCATTTTTGTTTCTTAGATCCCTTGATATCACGGTTTGCTGAGCAAGAGTTTAAAAGTATAGTGTGGGATGGTTTTTTTGTTCAGTTTAGGTTTTTATTGCTGTCTGTATCACCGTTATGGAGATCCACTCTTTGATCACCAATGTCACTGATGATGAAAGAGAGTAAATCCAAAAGTTTGAATTGCCCTTAGAACAGGAATATATTGGAAATCTTCCAATGGTGACATCTATCTAAGAGTGGATTTCCTTTACATTGAAAAGATATCTTGCCCTTTCTTTTGAGTCTACATGACATGAAGTAAACAGCCATTACCTTAATGAAACACAAGATGGGAAAAAAAACACTAACTCTCCCCTACTTTGTCTGAAATGGAAAGAAAAGGTTTTAGCTTTAGACGTACTTTCACTTGGGAGGGAAAGTGTTGTTATATCTTCTTACTTTGTAGTAGGCTTCAAATGTAGGGATGGAATGGAAAGAATGGAAACTTGTTAAACTTACAAGCGCTGCCTGTGTACCTATAGGAGAAATTTCCCCTTCTTTCCTTTAAACATGTAGCCCTTTTTTGTTGGGATGGGGGTTATGTGTCATGGTCTTCCCGAAAAAGGATCTTGCTCTAAACCTGTAGATAAATAAAATAACTTTCATTAAGTGGAAGAGTGGGATTAATGGGAAGTTGGCAGTGCTTCTTCCCAGGACAGGGCCTCTGTGAAAAGAGGGGATTCCCTGCCCAAAAAATGAATCAGGAATCTAATCAAAGTAATTAGGAGCATAAAAACTAATGCAACCAGTATATAACATTAACCATACGTATATAGATGCATGCCAGTATAGAAATAATGCAAGCTTTTATAAGAGGAGATTAATAATAGTACAGGCAGTACCTTGAAAAAGTATTCATACCCCTTGAAATTTTCCACATTTGTCATGTTACAACCAAAAATGTAAATGTATTTTATTGGGATTATGTGATAGACCAACACAAAGTGGCACATACAGTAATTGTGAAGTAAAAGGAAAATGATACAAGGTTTTAAAAATTTTGTGGCGTGCGTGCATTTGTATACAGCCCAATTTTTGGTTGTAACATGACAAAATGTGGAGAATTTCAAGGGGTATGAATACTTTTTCAAGGCACTGTATATAGTTATCAATATGATACCTCCAGATGAATTTTGCAACAAAGTCCTGTAGCAGGTTGCCCTAAGGATGATGCAGTGTCTGTCTTTGTGTCGGAAACCTGAAGACAAGATCAGCGGTCATGGAGAGATCCTCCAACCGTTGTCCAACCAGCTTGGAATGGAGCTTCTCACCTGCAGGAACTCTTTTGTGGCACTGGAACTCAGATTCAGCATATCTGCTCTGTGCTTTAGTCTCTCCCTAGTGATGTTTGATAGTCTCTTCCGGTCCAGAATTTAATAACATAGACAGGACATGTGGCTGAATCTTTCTCTCTCTCTCTCTTAAATTCTTCCTTGTAGGGTTTCAAAGCCAATGACCCAGGAGCAGGAAGTGCATACATAATATATTTACAGGCATTTAAAAATTAAAACAGTAGAGAGCAGTAGATCCCTACACACATGAGTACTGTTTGACTGCTGAGGCATGGTAATACACAAACAGTAATGTACATGAATTGAATCAGTACTCCCCTGTGAAAGAAGATGTTAAATACTTAAAGCTGATCTCCAGCTTTTAGTAAAGTTTAGTTTGTTTGAACCAAGCTGGTCCAAATTAACTATTTACTTAAGCTATCAGTGCTGTATCAACTGTATGTAGCCTCAGCTACATACTGTACACAGTGCCTTATTGCATCGATGAGATGTGAAACTCCCATCCAACTCTGGAAATAAAATTAAGTCAGGCTGTGCACTGCTTAGCCATTCATAGGGCACTTTGTATTTTCTAAATGAATGCAAAGCTTCTTTTGATTGGCTGAGGTGGAGATCATCATCTGCTTGCCTCAGACATTCAGAATTTTAATTTCCCTGCCCATAGACTTATATGGAGCTTCCAATGAGGTACGCCTGAAAGACTCACAGGCAGACCTGATCGGACAGCCCTTGTGAAAGGGGCCTTACAGTAAAAAGATGACATGTTTCTGTTGTTAATGTCCACATAAATTGCCACCAGTACAATGCCAGCTGTGTATATATAATTTGCAATTCATAGCATTGCTGCAGGCCACATAGGAACACAAAGTTTCTCAAATCACACATCTGACTACTTCCATTTTTCAGGTTTGTGGGTCACCTGTCCTGGTAAATTTATTGTCTACTACATCTGGAGCTGATGCTGGACACCTGTTTTACCGGTAGTAATGAAATAAGAATATCTGGGTGACATTTTGTACGAATGGATTACCAGAATCATCATTACTCTGTTTAAAACTGCTTGGTCTGCATTTTAAAAATAAACCAATTAAGTCATAACAAAAATAGCATCATTCATTATTCACACTGTACAAGATCATTTGAAAGAAGTGTTTTTTATCTTTTTTGGCATAATTTGTCACACAATACACTATATTCTATGTGTTGGTTATGGGACGTATGTTCTTAAAGAGATAATCCACTGATTGCCTATAAAATCAGAATATGAACAAAAACCCTCAGCAATAAACACCTTTGTACCCCAATTCTAATGATCCTCTAATTTAAAGTAATACTCCCCTTTTCAAAGCAGACTCAACCTCCTATTGCACATTTTTCAGAATGACTGTAACTTTCTGGCCATTTACAAAATGTTCCTCCTACCTCATCATGTTGGCTATAAACAATACTGCTTCTTTGAACCTAGTATTAAACTTGCATTATAGAGCTGCTGTGTTATAGAATTGCATGTATAACATATTTTTTATTGCTTTTTTTTACAGCTTTTTACGGCATGTTTTGCTGCACTGTTGTGTGCTTGGCATGTTGATTTATTAGTCAGGATGAAATCATGTTTTAGCATATAAATGCTTATTTTACCATCTTTTTGCTGTGCTGTACTGTCATTTTATATGCATTAAAAATACAGACAAGCGCATCAAAAATACAGCTCAGCAAAGGGCAGTAAAATTCAGTATTTTTAAAATGTTTTATTATGTCTCTAGCCTGACTGTCAACTTCATACATCCAGTGGCAGTACAAGGCAACACTTTCTATAATAGGGCAAGGGGGGTAAGAGAAGCATGGTTGCAATGCTTATTGACCGCAGAGACTTGGTGGAGATTCATTAAAAAAAAACACTTTCCTTACAAAAATGACATTACATTGGTTCCTAATTGTCCTTAGATGTGGTGGCTGTTTCAGTTTTTTTTCTTCATTTATTTTCAGTTTTATTCTGCCCGGTAACTCACTTCCTGCCCTAGGGTGACAATGTTTACTCACTCTATGGAGGACCAGCATCATCACCCTGATATGGAAATGTGTTAGGACTACAGAACATCTCCATCTCTCCTCATCTCCATAACATAGGAAGGAGGTGTTCTGTAGTTGACAGACATGAACAGGGCAGGACAATTACATTGCTTGAAATAGCACTGCAAAGTGAACAGTAACCTAAGATGTTACTGAATTTCTGGCAGGATCAACAATATTTTTTACACTTACTGAATAAATATAATAAATTGCTTTCATAGGTTATTCTAGGAGTTTTTAAAGATGTTGAAGTCCCTTTGTAGTAATCTGGCCCTGCAGGTCTGAGACTCCCATCTACTGTATCTGTAGTCATAGTTTGTAGCACCATTGTTGCAGCTCCACCATGAGTAGTTCTAATTTTAAGAATTTAGTACTGGACCTTCCACCCTACCATAAGCTCAGAGTTTGGCAGGCACTGATCATCATCAGGGCGTTCATGTGTTTTTGTTTTAGTAATATTTTTGGACAATTTTATTTTAATTTGAACATTTTTTTAAGTTTACAGTTGTATGTCTTTTGGACCTGTGTGTATAAAATGTATTTTAAAAATAAATAGTTACATAATACAGTGGTAATTCATGAGTCCTATGAAATATCTGGTGTATAAATAACTATATCAGATGGTCTTGGTTCTGCTAGGAGACAGGAAAGGTGTTCATCCAACCTTGTGACTAAGGTGTCCGTTTATGAACCGGCGGTAATAGATCGCTGCTCAGTTCTTCGGCATTCTCGGAGAACACAGTTCTCCTGTGAATGCAGTTTATGAAGCAGTTCTCCGAACGAAGGGAGAACGGTCTCCAAACGCTGGAGAACGGTCTACAAACTCTGGAAAACGGCTGATTTTACTATAATCTCGTGAGATTACAGTAAAAGATCAGTTTACTAAGCAGAGGTAAATTATCTCTGCTTAGTTTGCGGTCCCTCTGATTCTCCAGCTCTGGGCTGGCATGATCTCCTGAGTGTCATAAACTGTGAATGACCAGAGAATAGCTGAGATCCGTTGAATCGCAGCTATTCTCTGTGTCATAAACGGACATTTAACTCAGCAGGCTGTATAATGTGATCTCCATGACACTCAGGTTTATTTCACTGGACAGCTGTAGAATGACTTGAGATAAGCTCTTACCTTTGTTAGGAATTGTCTACCAGCTGGGTTCAGCAAAAATGGGTATGGCTAACTGGGAGTGGTTCAAAGGGGTGTGGCACAATCATGTTGGGCCACCTAATATGTTCCCCTTACTTAATGCCTGCACAGATCATGTACCCCACAGCTTTAGTGCAGTCCTGTACTATTCCATCTTCTCCCCCTCTCAAACCATGTGTCCTCTCATCCTGAAGGCCCCCACACATTGTGCATCCCTTTCCCTTTTTAGTGGTGTAGTGCCCCTGTCCTGGGCTAGCTAAATTTGGTATATATTGATGGTGTAACCAGATGAGTTGCAGTTTCTCTTTTAGGTCTGCTCAGGCTTTTCCCTGGTTGATTGCTTGTGTCTGCTGCTGTAAGAATATTTCTGCAATAGAGATGGAGGATCAATAATGGTGTTATGATTAGTTATCTGACTCCAGCCAAACCCTGGAAGGCTGACCCAGAAGGTGTTTTTGGGGAGAAGATACATATTTGGGAGGATCTGAGCCATCTCTTTCCCCCACCCCGGGCTTCTTTCTCCCCACACAGGGATTTGTGTGTGTTCAAGAGGAGTTACTGCTACTAGGGATCAGAAGGTGCCATGTTCTGGGGGGCCTGAAAGATGCTACCTGTAGAAGCTAGGCTGGAGAGGGAAACTTTCATTGAAGTGTGTTCTAGGGAGCTGCTTCCTGAACATTGTGAAAAGGATCTTTTGCCCACAGGTCCAGGTACTGAAGTGTTCTTTGAAGGCAAGACACCAGATGTTGCTGCAAGGACTAGGACCGCTCTCTTAGGGTTTCAGATTTACTGGCTGTCCCCTTTTTTCAGCATTATTTTTGAAGCTGCTACTACAGGGCCTAATACTGCTGAAACAAGATATTCAGGAAGCTGTCCTCTAGGATTAGTGAGTGCCTTGAGTGTTCTGCATCCTCAGCCCTCCTCCCTGCACTTTTGTTTAAGACCTGCAATAAGGCTACTTTCACACTGATCCATAGCAAAAATGCACTGTGTGTTTTACAAGGGACATGTGACTCAAAAACCGCATCAAAAACGAAAATGGGGGTGCACCAAAAATGCAGCAATCAGGATCTTACTAAACGCAGTGGAACCGCAACAGATTAGTGTGAAAAGTTCCAAAAGATTACACGTTAACACATATTTCTTCACTTTTGTAACGCAAAAGCAGATCAAAAACAGAACTGTGTCAAAGCAGCCTAAAAAGTAAAAAGATCTCTAGTATGGAGAATGAATTTGTGCTATTGGGACTGGAAACAGGGAACCAGTTATTTTCCAGCTGCTCCTTCAGGGGTCATCGTTACAGTGACTATTCATGCTAACTTAGAAGACAATCTTTAAACTTGAAGTCACACAGGACCACAGAGTATGACCAGTTTAAAATTGAAAACCCAAGTCTTTCTTTGACAAAAAAGTAAATACATCTGTGTGAGCATCTGTGAAAAATAAAACAGCAGCATCAGCTGCAATACTCACCTCATAGGTCATTACCTGTTGCTGTTGTCTGCAGCATTCAGAACTTGACCACAGTTAGGCTACGTTCACACTAGCGTTGTGTGCAGGCGGCAGAGAGGCGTTTGGAAAGCGTTTTTACCGCTTCCCAAACACCTCTGCCAATTCTGCACATTACAGCACATGGTGCTGTTCTAACGGGAGCGTTTGCGTCGTGGCAAAACGGACGCCTCTGGTCGAGTCAGGAGGCATTGAAGCCTCCTATTCTAGTCTATGGTGCCGCTCCGCAAATGCCCGGCCGGCGTTTGCGGTGCGGTTGCGACGTGGTTGCAGGGCATTTGCGGAACAGTAACACCATTCAAACTGCATTATAGGTGTTTGTGGGGCGTTTTTAACACTCGGCAAACGCCTAGGAACCGCCACTAAACCGCGCATGCGGTGTTTGTGGAGCGTTTGCCAAGCGTTAAAAGACGCTCCGCAAACACTGGACCAACGCTTGCCAAACGCTATAGGGGCGTTTGGCAAGCGATGGTAAAACAGCCAAGTGTGAACGAGCCATTAGAAGAAAAAGAGGACCTGAGACTGGACGAAGATACCCAGAGTTGAGCATTAACTCCAGGTAGGTATAAAAATCCAACACTTTATTCAGTTACAGATTTATAAGAAAATCATGAAATGTGCTTTCACATAAAAAGATATGGATCTCTTAATAATACCTCTTCCAACCCCTGCACAGCAACATTCAGACTAGGTGAGGGAAGGTCAGCACCTTTAAGTGAATCAGTGCTCTGCTGAATTGCACAGTGCTGATTATGGACTCACAGAGAACAAGCAGAGCAATGACCTCATCAATGTACTGCTGCTCTTTCATTATCACATCATCACAGGGCATTCTTTAACTGTAGTGCAATCTTCAGAAAGGTCTGCTGTAAGTAAGTATAAAACCTGGCCACACTATCTTTTTGGGAAGACTGGATCATAAGACTGGCTGAAAAGACTTACAAATCCTTTGACAGGTGTGACGGTTGACATAGAAATAGTTCAACTTTAAAGTAGTTGAAAACCCTTAAGCTGGCTACACATATGCATATAAAAAGTCTACACACCCCTGTTAAAATGTCAGGTTTCTGTGATGTAAAAAAATGAGACAAAGATAAATAATTTCAGAACTTTTTCCACCTTTAATGTACCCTATAAACTGTACAACTCAATTGAAAAACAAACTGAAATATTTTAGGGGGAAGTAAACATAAAAAACTAAAATAATGTGGTTGCATAGGTGTGCACACCTTTTTATAACTGGGGATGTAGTTGTGTTCAGAATTAAGCAATCGCATTCAAAATCATGTTAAATAGGAGTCATTACACACCTGCCATCATATAAAGTGCCTTTGATTAACCCCAAATAAAGTTCAGCTGTTCTAATAGGTCTTTCATGACATTTTCTTAGTCACATCCTACAGCAAAAGCCATAGTCTGCAGAGAGCTTCCAAAGCATCAGAGGGATCTCATTGTTAAAAAGTATCAGTCAGGAGAAGTTTACAAAAGAATTTCCAAGGCATTAGGTATACCATAGAACACAATGAATACAGTCATCATCAAGTGGAGAAAATATGGTGCAACAGTGACATTACCAAGAACTGGACGTCCCTCCAAAATTGGTGAAAAGACAAGAAGAAAATCGGTCTGGGAGACTGCCGTGAGGCCTAGAGCAACATTAAAGGAGCCGCAGGAATATCTGGCAAGTACTAGCTGTGTGGTACATGTGACACCAATCTCCCGTATTCTTCATAAGTCTGGGCTATGGGGTACAGTGGCATCTGAAGTCTCCCAAAATCATATGGGAAAACACAAAACACCATGTGTTATGGTCTGATGAAACCAAGGTTGAACTTTTTGGCCATGATTCCAAAAGATATGTTTGGCACAAAAAACAACATTGCACATCACCAAAAGAACACCATACCCACAGTGAAGCATGGTGGTGGCAGCATCATGCTTTGGGCCTATTTTTCTTCAGCTGGAACTGGGGCCTTAGTCAAGGGAATTGTGAACAGTTCCAAATTCCAGTCAATATTGGCACAAAACCTTCAGGCTTTTGCTAGCAAGCTGAACATGAAGAGGAACTTTATCTTTCAGCATGACAACGACCTAAAGCATACATCCAAATCAACAAAGGAATGGCTTCACCAGAAAATTATTAAAGTTTTGGAATGGCCCAGCCAGAGCCCAGATCTGAATCCAATCGAAAATCTGTGGGGTGATCTGAAGAGGGCTGTGCACAGGAGATGCCCTCTCAATCTGATAGATTTGGAGTATTTTTGCAAGGAAGAGTGGGCAAATATTGCCAAGTCAAGATGTGCCATGCTGATAGACTCATACCCAAAAAGACTGAGTGCTAGAGTCAAATCAAAAGGTGCTTCAACAAAGTATTAGTTTAAGGGTGTGCACACTTATGCAACCATATTATTTTAGCTTTTTATTTTTTTTTACTTCCCTCCACCTACAAGATTTCAGTTTGTTGTTCAACTGAGTTGTACAGTTTATAGATTACATTAAAGGTGGAAAAAGTTCTGAAAGATTTATTCATGTCTCATTCTTTTACATCACAGAAACCTGACATTTTAACAGGGGTGCGTAGACTTTTTATATCCACTGTACATACAGCAGGGACCTGGCCGAATATTGATCCTTGTATGGCCACTGTGGTTGAACAGAAATTGATCTATCGATCGACTTCTGTTCAACCAGCCTGTTGGAAAATATCCGCTCGATTAACGCTGCAGGCTATAGCCCAAAACAGTGACACAGTGGGGGAATCCCCATCCAGGTAACAGAGTAAAGAGACAGCAGAGAGAAATGACTTTCAGTACTTTAGATTGAGATAAGTACAAGTACATTTCATTTTTGAGGTTTAGAGCTACGTTAAGCAATACAGAATGTTTCAGTTGTTGGTCAGTGAAGACTGCACTAGGTATTTAAAGTGTTACTAAACCCACAACAGTAAAATCAGTCTGTATATGCAGTAAAGCATGCTTGTTATACTCACTATGGAACCTAAGGGGTTAATCCTCTGCATTGTGTAAAAAGGCTGTTTGATCCTGTCTTCTCTGATCCTCCTTCTTCTACTGTCCCCAAACCATCTGCTGATAAAATGGAGACTTAGGGGCAAGTCTGCACATGCTCTGTTTGGTGTGTATTGCTAGGGAGTTTTTTTTTTCCTTGAGAGAGTGCATGTGATCAGCACAGGGCAAATCAGTGCTGTCCAGACAGAGGGTTAGGGGTTATGCAGCCTCAAAGGACAACCAGGGGAGAATGAAAACTTCTACAAGCTTTAACCAGTGTTCTGCTGGACACTAATAGAAGTCACAAGACTGCTCTAACTGCTAATGAGAACAGGTATTTAGCAGTTTATATTTACTGAAATAATTGCATTTCCATGTTCTTTGTACTATGGCAGGATATAGTGAATGCAGGGTCCTGGGTTTAGTAACACTTTAAATTCTTTTTCAGAATGACAGATACTTAGCTCATTATATAAATGCATGTTATGCACAGTGAAAGAATCTTGAAAAGGTCATTTTATACACAAAACTAATATCAGGCAAATAGTGTGCTTTTTATCTTAAGTCACCTCTGTTTTCAGAATAAACCAGAACATCTGTGCCCAGCATGGTGCGATTTTCAGTGGAGCCTCAGAGTCCACAGACCATAGAAATAGCTGCCTGAGAATGAGGAGTGAATGTAGGAGAACTGTTGCTCCTTTCATGTAGCATTGTATTGGGCACCTGCTGTTTAATGGCCTGTGTGACAAAGAGAAGTCAAAGAATTCAAAAACAACAGGTAGAGATCTATTCTAGTAGAACCTTTTGTGAAAGTTTGAACAGAATTTTACCAAAAAAAAAAAAAGCTCTGTAAATTTTTTTTTCGGTAATATAACATTTCACATAAAGGCCAACTCCACCGAAAACTGATTTCCCAATTTTGTGTAATTGTTGGCAAATAGAAAAAACTGCTGCCGTTTTATATCTCTTGGGGGCTTCATTGGCAAGATACCTCCTAAACCAGATTTGCTGCAGACAGTTTATGGTGTCATGGGATTTCAGTTAGCCCTCATAACAACAAGCAGCCCAACACTACTCGTGACCCCTAAATTCTGTATTACTTGCTATTGACCTCTGAACTCTGTTACATTCTACTGATCTCTAAACTCTGTTAATTTTTAATGGGGTCCTGCTAGGTTATCTCCCAGAAAAGCCCCTTGGATGATCAAGGCAGGGGGAGGGGGCCTGTCAGGTAGGCTGTACTGGAACCCATTATTTTTCATGGTGGTGATGTGTGTGGTGCTGTTCTTACCCTGAACAGTAACACTTGTCCTGTATGCAGACCTTGCGCGTGACCTGGAAAAACTCAGGAGTCAACCCATATTTTAGGGTAGTCTCCCAGTCTCCAAGTCGCATGAATGAATCCCCTGAGTTTTGAGTGGCATGGAGCTGAAATACTGTTTGCGTTGCAACACCTGGAACTGCTGTCTGTCCGCATGTTGGAAAACTGACATTATAAAGAATGGGGATGCTGGTTGAGGCTAGAGCGCTTATCGTGTGGCCCATTTCACACAGGTATTCCGAATGGGTCCACCTGCCCGTTCTTCAGGCAGACCCTATCAGAACCTTTATTCTCCTCTAAGGAGTGGCTGGTGTAAATGGATATGTGTCCGTTTACACCCGCCAACATCCAGTCCTATCTGATCAACCAAAAAGAGATGGATGGGGATCCATTCCCCTTCCGCTCATCGGATTGGATGGCATGTCAATCAGATGGAAACGGACAGGCGGTTTGTTTTCATCCAACCACCCATAGAGGACAGCGGGCTACTGCTTCTTTTTCATAGGTTTTTTTGAGTTTGGGCAAGGACACAGGGGCCCCATGATCCTCTATTGCCCGGGGGCCCCATGAGTTGTCAGTCCGCCCCTGGCGGGCTGTATCTGTGTCCATCCTGCAGCAGCGGAGCAGACATGGACCTGTCATCCACTTGCTCAGCAGAGAGATCCCCCAGCTGAGCAAGCAGATCTGCTGATGGGTCTGCCTTGTGTGAAAGGGGCCTTAAGCACTGGGTAAGCCCTGAACGTCAGACTTGTTGGTTATTTCAAAAGTTACTCTGGTAAACTTCCTCCTGGGTTGACATCTCTGAATTCCGAATTCTGAAGAGGACTTCAGGGGATGATTTCTCCTGATCAAAATGGTGTGTGGCAGCATGGGCAGCAAGAGAGGTAGATATATGAATTCTGCTTTGCAGGTATATCTTGGCTTACAATATTTAATCAAGTGGCACAATCACCTTAAAATTCTACATCACCAATCCAACAGTAATTGTCCTCTATAAATTTTCTTTAATTAAAGAAAGTCTCATTCTGCTGCTGTGCAAGTGCAAATGTCAGAAAGAAAAAGATTCTGACAAACTGTATTCTTAACCACTTGCCTTCGTGAGGATTTACCCCCCTTAATGACCAGGCCTCTTTTTGCTACTCGGCGCTGCACTAATTAAACTGATAATTGCGCGGTCATGCAATGCTGCACCCAAACAAAATTTACGTCCTTTTTTTCACACAAATATAGCTTTCTTTCGGTGGTATTTGATCACCTGTGCGCTTTCTATTTTTCACGCTATAAACAAAAAAAGACCCAAAATTTTGAAGAAAAACGATATTTTTTACTTTCAGCTATAAAAAATATATCGTAAACTCAAAGTTAGTTATAAATGTAGGCCAAAATGTATTCTGCTACATGTTTTTAGTAAAAAAAATCCCAATAAGTGTATATTGATTGCTTTGTGTGAAAGTTATAGCGACTACAAACTATGGTATAGATAATGCAATTTACGCCATTTTTTTTTGCTATATAGCGCTGCGCTAGTTTAACGGACAATTGTGCGGTCATGCAATACGGTACATAAATGAAATTTATGTCTTTTTTTCACACAAATAGAGCTTTCTTTTGGTGGTATTTGATCGCCTGTGCGTTTTTTATTTTTTGCGCTATAAAAAAAAGGCTGACAATTTTGAGAAAAAAAAACAATATTTTGGACTTTTTGCTATAAAACATGTCCAGTAAAAAAAATGTAAAAATCAAATTTCGTCATAAATTTCGGCCAAAATGCATTCTGTGACATGTCTTTGCTAAAAAAAATCCCAATACGTGTAAATTAATTGGTTTACGTGAAAGTTATAGCGTTTACAAATGGCGGGAAAGATACTGGGATTTAAAAAATTTTTTTATACTAATAATGGCGGCGATCAGCGACTTATGGCGGCGATCAGTGACTTATGGCGGCGATCAGCGACTTATGGCGGGACTGCGGCGGACATTCTGACGCTGGGGGGTAACTGACTTGGGGTCACTGACATCCCCAGTGACACCAATACAGTGATCAGTGCAAAAAAAAAACACTGACACTGTACTAATGGCATTGGGGAGGAAGGGGTTATTTTTTTTATTTACTGAAAGGGTTAACTGTGTGAGGGGAGTGTTTTACTAGGAGGCGGGGGTGTGTACTGCACACCTATAAAACCTCTTCTCTCCGGCTTAGCATGTCAGGAGCTGACAGGGAACTGCCAGAAAGCAGAGCTACTGCAGCCCTGCTCTCTGTCAGTGATTGCCGCTAATTGGCGGGACACAGACGGTAACGACCGGCTGTGAACTGGCAACTGACATCCGCGGCCATGATCGGCGGGACAGGTAGGGCGGTAGAATTTTCGTTCTATTTTCTACTTGGTAGTGGGGTCCAATTGATGTTCATTTTCAACCAGTGACAGAAAAATTAGGAGCAGAATATAAAACGTTTCTCGATCAAATTAATTTTTGGACAGTATATGTGGTTTTCTTTCAGAAATTACATCAATTTTAAAATGTACATGTTAAAAGCAAGTGAAATTTTCATGACATTCATCCATTCTTGTACAAAGGATTTTCGTACATATATTTTTGTCCAAAAATCAATACATTTGGCCAACATAAGACATTTAGTAGCAGCAGCATGTTTTTTTTTAATCACTTGTCATGATGGGGTTACAAAAAGCAAAAATTAGCCCTTTATAGTACAAAAACAGCAGATAACAGTATACAGTTAATTTATACTGTTGAACAGTGAAATTAATTTTTATATATATATATATACACACACAGTGTGTGTATGTATATATACAGGGTATTTTAAACAAGAATCAGGCATGAAGCTATATGAAGGGTAGAGGGGGGCATATAAATCTTTTATATTAAAGAGGTACTAAAGGCCGAGACTTTTTTGCATGGATATAATCATTTTAAATATAATGCACAATACTGGTAAACTTTTACTTTACATTTAATTGTGATGCCTTATATTACCTCCAGTCTATAAGCCTCCAGCTTCCCTGTGGTCTATATGTTGATCTTCCCTGCACAGAGCCCATAAAGTGATTGTAAATGTTTTGGTTTTTTTAAGCAACAAACTTGTCATATTTACCTGCTCTGTGTAATGGTTTTGCACAGAGCAGCCCTGATTCTCCCCTTCTGGGGTCCCTTGTGGGTGCTTCTGGCTCCTCCTGCCTTCAGAGTGCATCCATAGGAATCCGCAAAGTATAGTATAGAGTGCCCCTACAGCAAGCAAAAATAATTTTAGAATCACTCACTTACTTCTGCCCAAGACTACATGTCCCAAGAGGCATTGCCCCCCACATATTCACTTTCACAAGTTCTCAGGCACTGACTGACTTACTTTTTAATACTACTAATGGTGGTGATCAGTGACTTATAGTGGGACTGTGATAGTGCAGCGGACAATTTGACACTAACTGACACTTGGTGGAAACTGACTGATACTGACATCTCTAAACACTGTTACTATACTAATGCCACTGGCTGGAAAGAGCTTAACATCTCAGGGTAATCAAGGGATTAAGTGTGTGCCTAACATGGGTTAATTTGTGTGACGTGTGCTGATTTTTACAAAAAATCTCTTACTTTCTTCTCCCTGGTTTGTAGGGAGAAGAAACAAAGAGATTGTTCTTTCTGTACAGAGTCCTGTGTTGTTTGTCAACACAGAGCTCTGGGCTGTGATTGGACACAGCCAATCAGCAGGTCCTGGCTGGCAAACTCCCTGCACATGGGAGCAACGTACAGGTACACCTCTCATTGGGAGTGGGCAAGTGTGTAAAAGAGAAGTATAGCCAAAGCTTTTTTTGGCCAAATTTATTTTCTGAATCACAGGAGTGCACTTCCTGTGACACAAAATCAGCCAGGCTAAAGCCTGCTGTCAGCTTATGTCATAGAACAGCTCCAGGCGGTGACTGAGCAGTGACTGACTTCTCCCCAAGAAGACAGAGAACTGAGTGATCAGCCATAATGTGATTACTCAGTTCTCAGACTTAGAGCTGGTAGGTGACAGCTGCAGCATCACACTGATGATGCAGCATGGAAGTGAGCATGCACCTTTGTTTATTATATACCCCATGTAATTAGTGTACACAATAGGGACATGGAAGCTTGTAGGCGACAGCCATCTTCTTAAGGTCTCAGCCATTTTGTTTTTCATGAGCCCAGTGCTCTTACTCGCTTCCTTCTCCTGCAAGCTATGGAATTCGTAGCTGTAACTTGTACCACACTTCAAAAGAGCCTCTTATCTCCACTAAAACAGGGCAGACCTCAGTGTCCAGACCTGGATGCCAGCTGTAAACAGTTAATTAGGGTTTGCAGGATGTCTGTTTCCACAAACCATGAAAAATTGTTCCCTTTGACCTATCGTAAAACCATGATAACTCAGTCAAGCCTGTCACATATGATGGGTAAGGCAATCAAAGCTCTAGGAATGCATAACGTACCATAAAACATCTCTCTGAGACCTCCATCTATTCCACAATTTAACAAAATCCATACACAATTCCTAAATTCCAACAGGAACAGGACACATTAATATTAGGTATATATTTGAATGGGGAATATTATATCGAGTAAATCAAGGTCATACAGGACTACCCTAGCACATACAAAAGGGGAGAAAGTAGTCTCCTCCTTCCTGGGTGACAGATCCGTCCAAAGTACTCTGTGTTTGGTATCCCTGGATACGAAATATTATGCTGAATAATAATCTGCCAGTTTCTAGAGAGCATCCTGCACATATTCAAAGATGTTAATATTAGTGTAAAACTGTATTTGGGAATTGGTCATAAACATGGTGGCCTCCCAGCACCCATCCCTTAAACTGGATGATTGGTCAAATGGTCTCTTTCAACACCTCTTTGACACCACAGAAAAAAGGAATGACTGGACCTGATTAGGAAGCTCTCATTTAACATCAGCCAAGGAACATCTTACCACACTTGAGAGAGCCATGGAACTGTTTTTGCTTGAATAATTGGACTCTGCTAAAACCAGAACTTTGCAAGTATTCTCCTTTTTCACCTCCTTTTCATTTCTTTGTTGGGTTATTGTTCTCTTTATTTCCTTGTAACATCTTTTCTGTAAATATTTTAATTGCACCATTTGACCTTTTCATTAGCATATACTATTTTGAAGTGTTAAAACTATATTTAAGGCTTTTAATGCAAACTAAAGAATCCCTGTCTCTTTAGGAGTGCTACTGTATATGACAAATCTCTGAGTATACCTGTCTGTGGTGACAGTGCGTGTACAGACGTGTATTTTTCATAGCTGTTATTGCTAAATTTACGATTCCCCCCTGCTCAGTGAAAAGAGGGTGGTGGCAGTTTAAAGAGTTAATTGCTTAATTAAATTAACTCAGTGACAATCGCTCTCAGGCTACTGGCACATAGATGGCTGGTCCTTTGTCATGAGTTGGTGAGAAAGGCAGGGGTCGGGCACTGTGTTCGGCACACCCCATAGTTCTCCTTTAACTCTTTCAATATCATGTTGTGGTGGAGGGCTGCATAAAATGTTTATGTAGCCATTCCAGATTCTTGCAGACCTTTTGTAAAAAAGAATATTTAATGTATTAGTGGACCAGAGAGAAACAGAATTAATGAAACAGTTCACAGAGCTCTGATCAGATTACCAAGGCAGAGAGGGAATTTGTAATAAAATGCCTATCGTGTAGCAAATGATAGAATATTCAAGACTACCAGACAGCCAAGTCTGCACTAGCAAAATTATGGCTTCAATGAAATGAACCACAGAACCTTCATATTATAAAATATTAAAATTTAAATGCTGTTCTAAAAACAAATCTGTGTTGCCCACTGGGGCATTTTATCTTTTATAGTCAAAATAGGAAGCAAAGTCACAAGAAATAAACAAACTGGGGTAGTAGGGTTGAATGGATGAGAATGTTGGCTTATCTTGGTGAGTAAAATATAACCACATTCACTTTGAGTACCCAATCATGTAGAGAAATTTAAGGAATAAGGAAACTACTTGAACATGACTGAATGATTGAATTGAACCCAAATTCACTTTATTTACTACGCTAAGTAAACTTTTTTTTACTTTTTCAGTAAATCAGCTCTTTGAGCATACAGCACTGTGCACTGATGATTCCAACTTTCAGAGATGAAACAGATGGACATCTTTTAGCACAAAGTATGTAGATGAACAACACAACCCCCATTATGTAGATCACGAAGACATTATAAGCAAAAATGATTAGTTATCCCCCCTTTTGCATTTTTTTCACCACTGCTTTTACTTTATTCTGGATAAAAGTAAAAAAAGAACAATTTAGAAGTTGGATGAAATATTAACTGTAGCATGACACTTTTGATAGTTAAAGTAGTAGGGGGAACACAAATCAAGTTCCTGCGTGCAAGGATGATTCCACAGGATGCTGTAAGGGAAAGGAGTCACCCAGAAACAGGAAACCTGGAGCAGAGGTCATGGCACCAGCTTAAAGCTGAACTTCACCTAAAAAGGGATGTCCCACTGATACTCCTTCTTCCCCCCTGCTCTTTCACTTTTGGCTTTTTTTGAGGAGCAAGTACCTATTTCTGGCAAGTACCCACTACCCAATCCCAGCAGAAGTTCTCCCGCCCACAACCTCCTGGGAGAAGTCACAGATCTCAGGAAGCTGTAGGACCATTCACAGATCACAGCACGGCTTATGCATGTGCAGTGGGGAGTTGGCTATGAAGACACAGGGAATCACACTCAGCTTCAACATTCAACACACAGTCAACATGGCAGCACGTAAGTGGACAAGTAAATGTTTCTTTATTAAAAGTCAGCAGCTACAGCATTTGTAACTGCTGAATTTAAATTTTAAATAAATTACTTAAGATCCTCTGTAAACTGGAACATAGGAAAGGATTAAGGCTCGGGCACATCAGCCCATTCACAGCATTTCTGAGCTTCAAGAGGCAGGGGGCAGTGATCTGCTGTCACACACTGCATAGCATAGAGCAGGGAGCTGAGTGTAATCTGAGACTTGAGTGGAGGAAATGAACACACCTCCAATAAACAGTCTCTTATGTTGGCATACACTGTCAGAAATGACTTCCGTAGATAACAGAGGAATAAGAGAGGAGACAAAAATTACAGGATGTGCCTTGGATTAAGGCAAATACATATTAGAGGGATGTGCTTTGTTCATTTTTCATTTCAGAGACCTACAACCACTTTAAACATATTTAGGGAACTTGGCATACCTGTTTAGTGACCCTACATTTCAGCTCAAGTATATTGCTCATTCACTGAAATTCTGCCCCCCACCTAGTATATATCTTGTTAAATAGGAAATTGATGCTTGTTGCAAAAGGGCAAGTTCACACAGGTATTTTGCCTCCAGACAGATTCTCTTTAAGTTTCTCCTATTACATACTGTGTATAATTACATTAGAAAAACTGGAATTGCTGTGCCCTGGGAAAACCCAGCTCTAGTAAATTAGTCCACTGAGACTCTAAGCAGAAATAATTTTCACATTTGGTAGTAAGCGAGGATGTTGCAGCACGGACACTAATTGGGGCAGTGACAGCTTTTTCTCTACAGAGTCTACATTCTCCAACATATGTTATGCTTGGTCACAAGTCAGACAGTAAAGAAGTGCCCTGAGAGGCAAACAAGACTCTGAAGATGAAGATAACAATCTGGAATATTGTATATGCAGTTTAAACCACTTGGGCTGCAAGCTATGGTTCTCAACATCTACAATCTGAAAACCATCAGAAATAATATTCCATCCATTGTCACTGCAGTCATGTCATTTTAGAGGTGTACTGATAGTTTGACATTTATTTCATAAGGCAAAGTGTAGAGATAAACCAATCAATTTGCAATCTAATATTTTGTGGGCAGACTAGCAATTTTATCTGCATGAGCGTACCAATCTGAATATTATATATCCATGGATCAAACAAATTATTACGTGCATTTTTGCAGAAAAAAAAGCAATAATAATTCACGTAATATCATTAAAACTGAAGTTTAGTTATGGCAGTTTTTATTTATGTGCCATATCTGTGGGATCCCTGTAGAAGCTGAAAATCACTATAGGAGGTACCTCTACTGTTTCTTTATATACAATTCTTTATATAGCCCCACAGAACAGACAGTGCACAGTCCACATGTCCTTTTCTGCTTTACTGCAACCAGGAAACCAGAAACTTTATTCAGAGAAAAGGCATAGAGTATACCAAAGATGCAACTACAAACTTATAAACACTGCCATCTTCTGGTTGAAGAATATGTCTCTACTGAATACTGATGTAGCTGTTGCACAAAATACATGAACACTGTATTCCATCGATTACTACCATGATGCCCTCTAGCTTCCAGGTCCTGTGCAGAGTGGCTGCCCTGCCCCTTACTGAACAGAGAGTGTTACCCACTTGGCATGGCCAACATTAAGGGAAAACGTTGCTTTTTCTCAATCAATGCAAAGTGTTCTCTGATTTGATGAGGCGAGACTATGATGTTACAATTTCCACTGCTTCAAATTAGAAAACACGCTGCATTTGAGAAATATGCAAAGTGTTATCTGAGAATCTCCCATGCCAAAGAGGTGACCTCCTGTGTTCTGTAAGCAGCAGGACAACCACTTGGCACTGGATCTGGAAGCTAGCAGCAATCACTGTAGTAGTGCTGCATACTACAGTGTTTTCCAGCTTCTACAGGATTCCAATAGGTATAGCATATACATATATACATAGTCCAAGCTAGACCAAAAATGGTAAACATTTTCATACCTAAGCTTCAGTTTTAATAACCATAATCTTCTCTGTAACTCTAGCATTAACTCTCTCTGTTAGATTAACTCTAATCCTTCCTCAAAATGGACCTAAACTCAAAAAGCGGAGACTTTCTATGTTAATGGGAATATCTGGAAATTTAATTGTCAATAAACAGTACCCTAGAAAATGTGCATTTTTGTCTTGAATTTCACGTTAAAAATAGCAGTATAGTTTCTGGGATGTGGGTGTGCTTAGACATCCTGTGCCTACACGCTCACCGCTGTACATCTTCAGTGTGAGATCTATGGCACTGCTTCCTCTAAATGCTAGTTTCAGAGTAGTATCAGCCCTCCCAGTGTATTTTGCTGAGCTAGTCAACTATTCTCACTTTTTAAGCCGTCTAACATAAAGGCTAAAGATTCTGAGGTACAAGATAAAAACTAATAGGGCTCTTTGAGATAACGCAGAAAATGTGCAACGGGCACAGGGCAGCTCTGAATCTCCAACAAGATTGACAGTATTTTTAATATTTATAACAACATTTTATTAATTTTATAATACATATATATATATATATATATATATATATATATATATGTTTTTTAATATAACAAATAGCTTCCAATGATATAATAAAACCAGAAGGAGAAGTTCATTGTTATGGTACAGTTTCATACTCATCTCTTTTTGGGATCATCTGCACAGTTTGGGTGCAACATAGTGTACCAGTGGTTTTTGTGCATGTAACTCACACTTTTACCATAGGCTTCCAATAAATTGGATGGTTTTGGTGAATTTTTTTAAATGTTTTCAGAAAATGCAACAAAACCACCTGATCTAATGGAAGTCTATGGAAAAGTGCAGGTAACCACACTCCACTGCACCCACACTGTGGGGAAACTGCAGCGGATCAATATGAAAGCAATCTAAGCTTTTCTCTCCTATTCCAAAATGAACTAGCCAAAAAAATACCACCAAACACTCCTCCTTGCATGTGTGTGTATACAGCACAAATATCTGTTGTGAAAAAGAGTGCCATAATGCAGCTATGAACTATAATACATGAAACAAGATTTATTGCAAGACTGCATGGGGTACAAGCACACCGCTGCCTATAGCATTCAGCTTCCTTTTATTCAAATTTCTGGGACAAATTAGAAAAGCTGTGGCAGCCAGGGGCAGTTGTTTGCATATACATGGATTATTACTATGGTTATGCTGATAATGAGAATGCATAATGACTCTTGAGAGCCTACAAATAGGTTCAAGATTTCTATGCTAGAATGCAGTTTGTGAAACAGGCTTTCATGAAATATTTGAAAGTGAATGAAGAGAATGCAATTGTTAGATAAAAATAACCTGAAATAACAAGTAAGTACATCAGTCGGAATAATTAGCTAATTATCCCAGTCTGCACATTGCGGCACAACGAGCAGACCTGGTCATATCCACACCGGATTGGTCAAAATGGTCAAGTTTCTTAGAAATTGTATTACCCAAAACATCAGAATATGACAGACTTATGAAAGTTGGTTTTAAGTCTCACACCTGACAATGCTTTCTTGGGAACTGTTTTCCATTAGAAATAGCCCACCTAAGGCTGGCCATACATTATACACTTTTCCTGAGAATTGTGCTTTAGATTTACCAAAAACCATATAATATGAGGTCAAACCTATCCAACACTTTCAATTGTATCTAATTAGGCGGGCCCTTGCACTACATAGTGGAAGGTAAATCTAAAGGAAATTGGGCAGAAACCTGTAAGAAACTTGTATAGTGTATGGCCAGCCTAAGAAAGCACCCAGTTTCTCCCATTATGCTAATGCTTTCAAGAGTTGATTCTACTCACCCTATACAGCTGTCATTCTCTAAATATATATATATATATATATATATATATATACTTTTTTTTTTTTTCTCTAAAGCTGGCCATAGATGATTTGTTTTGTTTTGGTTTTGTTTTTTTTCCTTCAGCAGGCCAGCTGAACAAAAAAAAGCATGAACAGATTTCTCCATCCACACAATCAAAGTGTCCCTGCGGAGATATTGTAGCCTCATAGCAGGACTCTCCACTATTAGAATCAGAGTTGATCAGCAGTTACAGCTGGCTCTTTGAGAAACATTTTCCAACCAGCTCATCTGAGGATCGACTTCTTTTGAACATGCTCAGGAACACGTGGATTGAAATTTGGATGGTCCATGCTGAACCGGCCGAATCTATCTATGGCCAGCTTTAGCTTCAGTGTCTCTAGGGTTATTGGATGAAAGTGACAGGTGAGAAGGTGTACACCACCGAACCAGAAAATTATTGGTGGCTGTGTAGGTAATATGTGCTATACTGTATAGGAAAAGAAGCTTGCAATTTAGTGCACTGGTTCTAAAATCTGCAATTTATACCTGCATCTTTCCCATTAGATCAGTTGCACCTCCAACTTGGGCTAGAAAAAGGAACACCTTTCACCAGCAATATTTTTAGGAAAAAATTGGCCTTTGTCACACCGTGACCTACAGTAATTCATTTTATTTCAGAAAAAAGTACAGTTATCTCAGACAATTTATTGCATTTCCTCCAAAGGTGTATATCTGACTTTAAAATGGAACTTCACTCTCTCAGTCAACATTGATTATTTGTAATTGTTATGCTATCAGTATTACTACTGTAAATAGATAGGAAAGTATATCACATTTAGTTGTTTTAACCTTTTTTTTAAGTTTTTTCAGTTACTTCCTGGTTTCCATCCCTAGGCAAATGATGTCATACATCCCAGCAGTCTACTAGAGGAATAGAGGGGCTTTCTCAGCTAAGCACATCCTCCTGCGTGCATGCCTAAGCTAAGGGCAGATGGATTCAAAGAAGTAAATACTACATGAATCATCTGCCTTTACTCAAAATGGTCATAGCCAGTAATGCTAGGTTTTTTTTCAAAGTGATTTATCAGCAAAATAAAGTAAGGAGACATGGATGGATGGGAGAGTTTGCTCTGAATAGTAAAATTTAATTAAATGGCGTTTTTGGTTTGTGCTGCTCAGATGCAGCGTTGTTCCTCTTTAATGACTTACTATGCTTTTTCTGTGTTTGCGTGTGGAGGCAGCCATCTTGGTAAAGACAGGGCTTTGCTTCCTCTTGTCAGAACCTCCGGCAAGGAGAACAATTCTCACAGTCACAGGCAAGTAGTGCCTGTGATGTAACACTTCAGTTATACATATCAAGGATAGACATGCTCAGATACCAAAAACTTCACAGCTTTTTTTTTTAGGAGGAATTTAAGACAAAAAGGTAAATTTTTCAGGATATTGCCAAGTTAACATTTCTAAAGGTCTTCTTCAAGAGGTCTTAGAATGTGTTTACTGCTGGAGTGTAATAATTTAATGCCAGTGCGCTTCAAACTGTTTAAAAACACTTTCACCACAAAATGTAGTTCCTGTGTACATCTGGCCCCTGCCAACATCAGCCCTTCAATTCTGATAGACACTAAGGCCGGTGTTATGTTGTGTTGTGTCACTTGTTGCCTGTTGGGTGATGAGCAGAAGTACATAAGCTTGTTTGGCACACAATTTGCACATTTCACACTTTTATCAGCCACTCCCATTCAAAAGTATCTGGGGTCAAAAACACAGGATTCTACTCCTGTACTACAAAGAACATATAAAAACATATGCTTGGCTATAATGAGAGGGAGAGCAAAATAAGGACACAGTGCTGCAGTTGCTCTCTTTGTATACTCCTCAGACTGTCATGGTGAACAGATTGACACCACCTCACCTCCACCTACCAGGGAGAGCTGACAAGTCAAAGGAGCTCAAGAGACTTGTATGCTGGCCACACTGGACTGTGAGGGTTGATGTTCAGAAAGGGAGTCATGCTGTAGAAGCCTATGGACCATTGGACTACAGTTCGTAGAGAGGGACAGTGATAAGGAGGAGAAAGGAGCTGTTTTTTCCCAAGTTGCAGACTCAGTAACTTCCTCTTGCAGTAAGGGGATCAGGGCGTGCACATCTGAATTCCTGAATGCATTCCATCCAGCCATCAGTCAGTGACATGTATCAGAGGTTGGGGTTCTATGTGCTGGGAGACAGAATGGAAGAAGACTTGAGGGCACAGAGGTAGGAGACTAAGCTAATATTGGGGCACAGTGTCTTGCTGCAGGGAGACCAGAACCCTGTTAGCCTGTGGGCTGATGACCAGGGCCACTTCAGGCAGATCCAGAGGACATCCAAACAGCGGGACCAATGCAGCTGTATCCCTGGGACTGGTGAGAGAGCATTGCTGCCATTGACCTGTTGCTGCTAATAGAGACTGAGCACATAGAGATTGGACATTTGACTAGCAACCCTTACCATTGTATGCAGATGGTCTGTATTTATGTGCAACTGTAAAGATTGGGCCCCAACACTAGTTGGCTGAAGAACAAGGGCAAAGGAATTTCTCCTCGAATAACTGCTCTACAAGGACTTCATTGGTTGCTTATAGATAGGGGTACCTCTGCAGTAAGGTTCAGCTCTTAGCATAGTTATTCAGACAGAATGCACTCTAGCAGTACAGTATATTGTGCTTAGGAAAGTTATAACAGCACTGATTTTTTATTGCCATTGCTGTTACCTGTGTCATTGCTTAATGCTGGTTTGCAGATTACCATTTATGGATAAAGAACCTTATTCTAAATTTCTACAGTATAGTAATTCCTTTGTCCAGAATTGTGTTTAACGTACAGTCCAATTGTTTCTGGATGTACATACTATCTACTTTGTTTTATTACAGTATAACACAATTCTATATTTCTAACCAGTCTAGACATTTGTACAAATTTGGAATTGGCACATATGGCACCGTACGACCTAATCGCCAGGGCTTCCCCCAACGGCTTGTAAATACCCATCTTAGAAAGGGGGAAAAAGCCTGCTTGAGAAATGAGGAATTGCTCGCAGCGAAGTGGAAGGACAAATGGGATGTTTTTGTCCTGTCTTCCATTCATGCAGACATGACCATGCAAATTGCCACGGCAGCTGGTGTTGTTGAGAAGCCCCTCTGTGTCTATGACTATAACCTTAACATTGGAGAGGTGGACTTCAACGACCAGATGATGAAGCCGTACTTAGTTTCCTGAAAAGCCAGACGCTGATACAAAAAAGTGTCTGTTTATTTATTTCAATTGGCTCTATATAATGCTTTTGTGATTTACAAAGCAACTGGACAAAGTCGATTCTTCCTAAAATTTCAGGAAGAGATCATCACGGCCCTTTTGTATCCAGAAGGTGCTGTGGGCCAAATCCCCAACACAGATGCAGTTAGCCAGCTGCATGAAAGGCATTTTCCCGATGCTATTCCTGGTACCCCAACCCAAAGGACACACCAAAAATGATGTTGTGTCTGTAGCAGACATGGAATTAGGTGTGACACCCACTTTTTTTTGTCCCTCCTGTCCTGGCCAACTTGGTCTCTGCCTCAAGGACTGCTTCCGTTGCTACCACACACTAGTGGAGTGGGTACAGCGCAGCACAGTTCAGGGCACATATTTACACAGGGTCTCGAAAGATGTTAGGCAGTCAGAAAACTGGCTAACGCAGTTGGAGAGACCCTACAATCTGTTTTAAAAAGTTTAAAGTTTAAAAAAAAAAAAATTAATAAATAAAAAGTACAAATCCCCCTCAAAAATTAAAAGTTTTAAAAACCAAAAATAGTGGCCAGTGGGTGGATGGCCCCTATGCTTCGGCATATATATTTTATAATATTTGTTGGCACATTTCATGTGTGCCCGCCATTAGAAGCGGGTGGATGCAGGGAGGTATTCTAATGGTGGGCATACCACCACAAACTTTTTCTAGCAGATATATTTCAATAAAAAAGTTGTTTTATTGAGTTACTGTTTTATTGTTAACCATTGCTGTTTTCTTTGCAGGAATGTCATTCAGCTGCAGCACCGACTTGTTTATTCTGACAGCAACAGGGTCATGCTCTCAGAATATACATAAGTAGGTGTGTGCAGTGCTGTTGGATGAGATTTTTCATCCGCAGTTAAAAAAAGAGCTTGTATGACGAAGCATGGGGGCCTGGGGTGGCCAGTGGGTGAATGGTCCCTATGCTTCGTCATATATATTATTATCTTATAATATTTTTTGGCACATTTCATCTGTGCCCTCTATTAGAAGTGGGTGGATGCAGGGCGGTATATTCTAATGGTGGGCATACCAAACACTTTTTCTGCCAGAGATTTCTTCTCTTTTTTTCATTCAGCCCACAGGCTGCATAAAAGAAAAGAAAATAGCATATACATCCAACAAGGACCAGCGACGTACTGGAACATCACTGGACTTTGAGGTCCAGTGATGTTTCACAGGCATCATCCTGGTATCGTTTTTTTCAGCCGGCAATCGGCTTTAATGTAAAAGCAATCCTAGTGGCTAATTAGCTGCAGGATTGCTTTTACAAGTAGCGGGAGAAGATGCCCCCCTCCCCCGCTGCCTTCAAGGGGCCTTCTCGGACAGTCCCGTGACATCTGGGGAACCTGAGAATGCAGCCGTTGTTTCTGCCAGCTGACCATAGAGCTGATGGGAGACCGGAATGGTGTCAATCATCTCTATAGTCTAAGAAATGGGAAGCTATGAGCCAGGGGCAGACTGACAACTCATGGGGCCCCTGGGCAATAGGGGATCATGGGGCCCCTGTGTCCTTGCCCAAACTCAAAAAAGCCTATGAAAATGGTACCAGGGGCATCTCATGGGGCCCCTTACTGACCCCGGGCCCTCGGGCAGTGCCCGAGTTTCCAAATGGTCAGTCCGCCCCTGCTACAAGCATTTCATCACTTCAGTTTCGCAGGATATAGACAGCGCCATTTGTAAATTGGGAAAGCATCTGATCACACCGATCTTGGTGAGATTAGATAACATAAGGGCAGAGGAGATATCTAGAGTCTGATATACTTCAGATTTTTCAAAAAAGAATATATGACAATGCCCATTGAAGTTATAGGGGATATTTTGCATTCCCTGTGATAGCAATAAAAGTGAAAAACGTAAATAAAATTTAAAAAAAAAACACCCTAGCCCCCCGCGCACACCTCCATGCGTGAGCATTGACCCCGTGCCAGTATGTAAACAGCAGTTGCACCATGCATGCGAGGTACGTCAGATCAAGGGCAGTAGTTCTAGCAATAGACCTCCTCTATAAATCCAGAATGGTAGCTTGTAAAGGCTTTTAAAGCGTTGCCTATGGATATTAAAATGTATGCACTTTGTCGCCATTGCACAGAGCATGCGTAGTTTTAAAGTATGTCATGTTTGGTATCTATTTACTCAGCATACCATTATCTTTTATATTTTACCAAATAACTGGCAATATATAGTTTTTGTGCATTAAAAGTAAAAAAAGGTTTGTTTTTTTTTTCAAAAAAGTTGTGTTTGAAAAATCGCTGCACGAGTACTATGTGACATAAAATATTGCAGCACCCACCATTTTATTCACTAGGGTGTCTACTTTAAAACATA
Organism: Staurois parvus; assembly: GCF_062004578.1. NCBI lineage: Eukaryota > Metazoa > Chordata > Amphibia > Anura > Ranidae > Staurois > Staurois parvus. The sequence continues at coordinate 2,874,160 of NW_028318026.1, read as the reverse complement.
TATAATGTTTGGGGGTTCAAAGTAATTTCTTAGCAAAAAATACTGAATATTTTCATGTGAACAAAAAGTGTCAGAACAGGCTTGGTCTTCAGATGGTTAGAAGAGTGAGTGATGTGTGGCATAAACTTCTAATGCTAGGCATAAAATGCCCCCACCCCTCAAAACAACCCCTTTTTGGAAAGTAGACACCCCAAACTATTTGCTGAGAGGCATGTTGAGTCAATAGAATTTGTTTTTTTACCACAAATTTTGTCACTTAAATGATATATTGCTCACACATGCCATGGGTATATGTGGAATTACTCCCCAAAATACATTCTGCTACTTCTCCTGAGTATGGGGATACCACATGTGAGAGACTTTTTGGCAGTCTAGCCAAGTGCAGGACTCAAAAATCCAATAAGCACCTTCAGGCTTTTAAAGGGCTTTATTTCCTCATTACACTTCCTGAGTTTCAGAGGCCCATAAATGCCAGGAAAGCACCAACCCCCCCCCCCAAAGTAGACACCCCAAGGAATTTAATAAAAAGCATGATGAGTATTTTGAAGATCTCGTTTGTTGCACAAGTTTTTGGAAAATGAAGAAAGAAAACAAAAACATATTTTTTCTTTTTTTTTAATTTCAAAACTTTGTGAGAAAAAATGAGATCTGCAAAATACTCACCATGCCTCTTTTTAATTTCCTGGGGTGTCTACTATCCAAAAAGGGGTCATTTGAGGGGAGGGGTTTGGTGCTATCCTGGCATTTCAGGGCCTCCGAAACTGTGATAGGTAGTGAGGAAGTGAAATTAGGAAGTTATGCACCTTCAGACTTTCAAAGTGGTCATTGGATTTCAGGCTCCTGTATGTGGCTAGGTTACCAAAAAGTCTCACATATGTGGTATCCCTATACTCGGTAGAAGTAGCAGAATGTTTTTTTGGGTGTAATTCCACATATACCCATGACTTGTGTGAGCAATATATCATTTAAGTGACAACTTTGTGTAAATAAATAAATAAATGTTTTTGTAATTTTCCAAAAACTTGTGGAACAAAACTAAATCTTCCATGGACTCAATATGCCTCTCAACAGATAGCGTAGGGCGTCTACTTTCCGAAAAGGGGTCATTTGGGGGTGTTTGTTCTGTCCTGGTATTTTAGCACCTCAAGAAACATGATGGGCAGTCAGAAAGTAAAACCTGTGTAAATTCCATTATCTATACCATAGTTTGTAGATGCTATAACTTTCACACAAAGCAATCAATATACAGATATTGGTATTTTTTTTTACCAAAAACATGTAGCAGAATACATTTTGGCCCAAATCTATGACAAAATTGGAGTTTTTTGGATATTTTTTATGATAGAAATAAGAAACTATCATTTTTTTTACAAACGTTTTTTGTTTATTGCGTGAAAAATAAAAAGTGCACAGGTGATCAAATACCACCAAAAGAAAGCTCTATTTGTGTGAAAAAAAGGACATACATTTTGTTTGGGTGCAGCATTGCATGACCGTGCAATTACCAGTTGAAATAGTGCAGCGCCGAATAGCAAAAAAATGCCTGGTCTGGAAGGGGGGTAAATCCTCAGGCTGGCAAGTGGTTAATATCACTTTAGGCTTTGACAATAAAACCTGAAAGCTGTTTGGTTTCTATGCAGAGTTGAACCAGATTCTGTGCGCTTCAGTTTTAGTAATCACCGCCCCAAGTGTCAAATGGGGAATAAAGTATATTTAAAGCTCACTTCCTGTTGTGTCATTGGAAAAGTAAGCGAAGAGAAATCTTCCCAAGGGCTTCTAACCATTCCCTACTCTATCCAAAACTAAAAAGAAAATTTTAGCTTTAAATGCATTTTAAACACTTGTTTTCAGAAGGTGAATGATTGTTTTACATTTTTTTGCTGATTCCTACCATGAACTGCTACAATCATTGCCCACACATTTGACACACTGCATATGAGTGTTTTATAAGTATAACCTTCATTTTTATATGTTATTATTTTATTTCTGCACCTGCCATGGAAAAATGTTAGAACTCTGGCAAATGATAGAGGTGAATGAGGATAAATATGGCTGAATCTTTTGTCTGGATTGATTTTTTTTTAAATAAATATGACCCATAGAGTACCTGCCGTGTTTCCACATACAAATCACTTTCCTTTTTGAATCCTGAGATAAGATATGTAATTATATGAGGATTCATTCATCCAACCATCATGTACATAGCATTTCCCAAGTGGTGTGATTAGTTGATGCATGAAGCCAGACACAGAAATGCTTCTATTCCCTGCTTTGTAGAGGCGTGGGGAGAGAATATGAAATGTGAATGCAAGATGGATCTCATCAGACTAAAGGCTTGATTGAAGGATGTATTTCCTTTCCACAGACCCAGATTACTTAAATGAGGACAGGAAGGTTAGGAAGCGATGAGACATGCTGGTCTGTTGTACATCTTGTCAGGAGGAAAAAGTCATGGTCTGAGAGGTATGGATGACCCAATCATTGACTAATTAGCTCAGATGATTCCCAACATAGCTAGCACACTGACATGTACCGAGGTGTGTGTCAGGACCACATAGAATGTGCCTAGGAAAAGCCACATGTCACTCTAGGCTGCTTGTTTTTATCAGCTTGAATTCCACAACCAACTGCTCATGTGCCATTAATGATATCCCATTAGCATTCTTCCAGGAATTTGGTTGGAAAGCTCCCACACAGGCACATTTTGACCCACAAAATAATTACATCAACAGGCTTGACTAATAGAATCTCACCTCTCGTCTTGCACTTATCAGGATTAACTAAACAACTATACACTAGTGCATATTGAAAACCCAGTCGTTGCAAACAGTCCCAATCCCATACCCAAGAAACTGATGTAAAGGAGAACTATAATTTTTCAAATGTATGGGAAATTAGTTAAACAAAAGCTGCAGCGCTGATATATAAAAATGAAATAAATTATTATATGCTACCAGATAATATTATAGTGTAACAAAATGATGAAAAATGACGAATAATAAACATCAAACATATGAATGGCAAGAACATGAATGTGATTCACTGTAAAATGTCCCAAAAAACTTGGCCAAAGAGTGATGTGAACCAGTAGTGACCAGTAATAACTGTGACTTCTGTGATACTCCTCCACCACTATGCACTCACCAGAAGTAAAAAGCAAGCCAGCATTGAATGGAAGAGACTCCTTAGAACGTATCCGCCAACTTCCTACCACCAGTCACTGATCCATCTAAGATGAAGTCCCTCCTTGTTCATTCCATTACCCATGGCTGTGACTGGGATGCACTGACTATGACAACAGGAAGCAAGGCTGTGTGAGCTCTAATGTCCCTGCCTGTGTCCTGCTAGAACATGTGTAGAGAGATGTGTGTGGGGGAGCCTGGCCGTGCTGGGATTGGGGCTCAGTCTGCAGTGGACTTGTCTCTGATCACTGCTCCCTGCTCTCTGCTCGTTCCGCCACGTTCTGTACAGCCACAGCCATGGGTAATGGAATGAACAAGGAGGGACTTCATCTTGGATGGATCGGTGACTGGTGGTAGGAAGTGGGCGGATACGTTCCAAGAAGTCTTTTCCATTCAATGTTGGCTTGCTTTTTACTTCTGGTGAGTGCATAGTGGTGGAGGAGTATCACAGAAGTCAGTTATTACTGGTCACTACTGGTTCACATCAACCTTTTGACTATTTTTTGGTCATGTTTTTTGGGATATTTTACAGTGAATTACATTCACGTTCTTGCCATTCATATGTTGGATGTTTATTATTGGTCATTTTTCATCATTTTGTTACACTATAATATTGTCTGGTATCTGTTTGCATAGTGGGAGCGAAGGGTTTGTCACGTTTCCTCTTTTTTCCTTTTGCACTCACTGTTCACATTCTTTATTATAGGAAATTAGTGAATGAGTTCTTCTTAAAGTGGTAATAAACCTAAAAACGAAACGTGATAATTGCAGCTTACATTGTTGCTGTCCAAAGATGTTACATAGTTAGTCTGGCTGAAAAAAGACAAAAGTTCATCCAGTTCAGCCACTAAAAAAAAAAAAGTTATAATCCTACACCCACAGTTGATCTAGAGAAAGGCAAAAAAACCATCAAAGCATGATCCAATTTGCTCCTGCAGAGGAAAATATCCCTTACTGATCCCCCGAGAAGCAATCGGATATTCCCTGGATCAACTTTACCTATAAATGTTAGTATCCAGTTATATTCTGTATTCTTTTTAAAGCAATACACTGAGCTGGCCAGAACCAACTCTTGAGGGAGTCTATTCCACGTTTTCACAGCTCTTACTGTGAAGAAACCTTTCTGTGTTTGGAGATTAAATATCTATTGCTCCAGATGTAAAGAGTGCCCCCTTGTCCTCTGTGATGACCTCAGGGTGAATAGCTCTACACCGAGTTCACTATATGAACCACTGATGTATTTATACATGTTGATCATATCCCGCCTTAATCTCCTCTTATCAAGAGAGAATAAATTCAGTTCCTCTAATCTTTCCTCATAGCTGAGCTCCTCCATGCCTCTTATCAGTTTGGTTGCCCTTCTCTGTACTTTCTCCTGTTCCCCAATGTTCTTTTTGTGAATTGGTGCCCAAAACTGAACTGCATATTCCAGATGAGGTCTTACTAATGATTTGTACAGGGGTAATATGATATCTCTCTCTCTGGGGTCTATACCTCTTTTAATACAAGAGAGGATTTTGCTTGCTTTAGAAACCACAGCTTGGCATTGCATGCCATTAAGCTTGTGATCTACCAGAACTCCCAGATCCTTCTCCACCATTGATTCCCCCAGTTGTACCCCCCCCTAGTCTTCTTTACTACTTCATCCAGAATGCAGGCACCCTAATAGCAAATTCGCACACATGTTGATTAGGAGGAATGAGGCAAAGCTTATTAATGCACCTATAGTGTTAATACTTGCTTTTGACACATTTTTGATGAGTTAAAAAAGCATCAAGAATCAAGAAATCTTGTCAAACTCCAATGAAAGTGTTTTTCTAGGAGGAGGGGCTTAAAGAGGAAGTGATGTAGAGGAAATGATCTCCCTTGAGGTGTGGTTAGGTTGTGGTGTGATAGCAGACATTTATGTGATTTCCCTGCAAGATGAATTCGTATACTTTGATCTCTTTGACACTTAGCTTGGTCCAGATCAAGATGATCATGGAAAGAATGGGTCAGTGATAAAAGAGTAGGGTGTTGCCCTGGTATTGTGTGCAATCTATAGTCTTGCAGAGAATTTCTGAGGGGCATTTCCATACTCTTTGCCACAGATTACCACTTGCTGCTACTGAAACTTGCTGGGACCCAAACTTGGGGGCACAGTCACTTGCTGAAGAGGCCTCTTGTTGGAACCAACACTTGCTGGCTCGGTCGCCTGCTGCCTCTGACACTTTGCCGACACAAAAATCTTTGCCACTGGCAATAATACTCGGTGCCTCTGTTCCTGCCTGGCACTGTCAGTATTGATGGCTTTATGCTTTTTGCCTGCACACAGAAGCAAATGGTGTTACCACTCAGCTGCTCTGCAATCACACAAAGGGGCTAAAGCTGCTCTGTCCTAGTTCTCTATTACACCCCAGGGCATTCTGGGATACTGGAAACTCCACTTCCTCTCAACCCAGCACCCAACTATTACTTTATAAATGCTTCACTAATGCTTCATAAATGCTAGTCATGGCAAAAAATATTGGTACCCCAGCATTTCTGTCAGACAATGCATCATTTCACCCAGAAAATTGTTGCAGTTACAAATGTTTAGGCATCCTCATGTTTATTTCTTTTGTTTTTATTGGTATGACACAGAAATGTAGAGAAACAAAAAGCCAAATCTGACACATTTCACGCAAAACCCCAAAATGAACTGGACAAAATTATTGGCACCCTCAATTTAATAGTTGGTAGCACACCCCTTGGAAAAAAATAACTGAAATCAATTGCTTCCTGTAACCATCAATGAGTTTCTTACATCTCTCTACTGGAATTTTGGACCACTCTTTTTTCACCAACTGCTCCAGGTCACTCCGATTGGAAGGGTTCCTTTTCCCAACTGCTGATTTGAGATCTCTCCACAGGTGCCCTATGGCATTGAGATCTGGACTCATTGCTGGCCAGTTCAGTACTCTCCAGCACTGAAACCATTTCTAGGTGCTTTTTGATGTGTGCTTTGGATCATTGTCCTGCTGGAAGGCTATGTTCACACTTATGCAATTTGACCCGTTTCTGCATTGCATTTTGTGTTGCATTTTGGCACCTGCATTTTTGTCGTGTTTTTGATGCATTTTGCAGGTTTTTTTTTTATTTCTTGTTGCTAGGTAGATTTAAAGCGCAAAACACATCATAAACGCATAAAAAACAAGGCAAAACCACATAAAAAACATACTACATGCTTTTCTGGAATGTTTCCATTGAAGTCTATAGAACCAAAAACGAAACTTTTTGTGTTCAAAAAGTCCCTGACAGTTTCCAAAAACCGCACCTGGTGAAAATGCGGAGATGTGAATGTGTCCCATAGGAAATCATGTTAAATGGGCTGTAGTGCATTTCTGCAAAACACTGTGGAAAATGCTTAGGTGTGAACCTAGGGTAAGCCCCATGACTTTCCAACTTTCTGACACTGGGCCCTACATTGCATCCCAGAATTCTTTGGTAGTCTTCAGATTTCATAATGTCATGCACACGATCAAGACATCCGGTGCCTGAAGCAGCAAAGCAACCCCAAAAGATCAGTGACCCTCCACCATGTTTGACTGTAGGGACTGGATTCTTTTCTTTAAAGGCCTCATTGCTTTTTCTGAAAACAGTAGAATGATGGGCTTTACCAAAAAGCTGTCATTTTGTTTCATCTGTCCATAGCACATTCTCCCAAAAGGATTTTGGCTTCCTCAGGTAAGTTTTGGCAAACTCCAATCTGGCTTTTTTGTTTCTGTGTCAGCAGTGGGGTCCTCCTGGGTCTCCTACCATAGTGTCCCTTTTCATTCAGATGGTGATGTATATTGCGAGCTGACACAGTTCTACCCTGTGCCTGAAGGTCAGCTTGAATGTGTCTGAAAGTTGCTCATGGTTCTTTAGCCACCATTCCAACAATCCTTTTGTTGCATTCCTTGACCAAGTTTTTCTCTTTTGTCCACAGAGATTAGATACAAAGCCATGGGCTATAAACTTATTGACAATGTTGCGCACAGTGGACACAGGAACATTAAGATCTGTTAACTGATACAGGTGACTTTAATTACAAATTACAGGAACATCACAAACTTGATGGAATGCAATTATTTATTACAATTTTGAGAAGGTGCCAATAATTTTGTCCAGTCCATTTTTGGGGTTTTGTGTGGTATGTGTCAGCTTTGGCTTTTTGCTTCTCCACATTTTTGTCTCATACCAATACAAACAAAATAAATAAAGTGTGAATACAGCCTTATACAAGAGGTAAAACTGGCCAGATCACCAGGTGAAAACATAGAGGAAAGGCACAAAATAAAACTAAAGCAGCCGCCATCTCTAATAATTGGTAAGCTGCAATATATTACATTTTTGGTTTTAAGATAAATACCAATTTTTTGTGAAGAAGCTTATCAATGTCTGTTAAAGCTGTTCTGTGGGCATATTTTGCTAACAAAATGCTAACAAAATGGAGAAGGTGCCTGCTTAGTCCAAACATAGGCAATGATATCACTCCATCTTTGGGGTTCCCTGGAAACATAAAACTTTACCCAGTGCGGGAAATCTGACATTGCTTAACCACTTGCCCTCCTGAGGATTTACCCCCCTTCCTGGCCAGGCCATTTTTTGCGTTATGGCGTTGCGTTACTTTGACAATTGCGCGGTCATGCAACGCTGCACCCAAATTAAATTTCATCCTTTTTTCCCACGAATAGAGCTTTCTTTTGGTGGTATTTGATCACCTGTGCGTTTTTTATTATTTATGCTATAACAAAAAAGGCTGACAATTTTGAGAAAAAAAAACAATATTCTTGACTTTTTGCTATTAAACATGTCCAGTAAAAACATTTAAAAAATCAAATTTCATCATAAATTTAGGCCAAAATGTATTCTGCTACATGTCTCTGCTAAAAAAAAAATTCCAATACATGAAAATTAAACAGGAGATTGAGTAGATAGTATGAAGAATGATGTTCCTTGTTTTTCTCACCTTGGGACATCATTGGACATCACTGAAACCTAAATAAGTAAATATTAGTTAAAAAAAGAATATGTGTTTTTTTTTAACTTTGACTTCTCTTCACACACCGCTGAACTGGTCAGAAAGAATGCTAGACTGGTGAAGGGGCAACCACCTGAAATACACAAAATCCCACAGAAGGGAAGTTATCCAAACGAAACACTAGCTCTGGTGACAACCAGGAATTTCCTCACTTTGGAGGAATTTCCTGTCACTTCCTGTTTTGGCTGTAGGATAGGAAATGAGGGAAATATCCCCAGTAGGACCAGATGGCAAGAAAACCTGACAGGTATAGCCCTCCCTTACTCTATCCAAGGTGAAAAATGTGCCTTTAGTTCTACTTTAACTGCTTTTGGACCACCCTCCTGCCCGGATGAGCAGCCATGCAGGCACAACGATGTACTTGGTATAAAGCATGCGCATGCGTGTCCCCCCTCCCACCGACACCCACTGTGATTGTACACAGCAGGTGTCTGCCAGCAAGTCCTGGCCAATGATTTATGGCCGGGACCTGCTTGTCAGCTGTGTCTAATCACAGCCAGAGCCCTGTTTTGAAAATCAACATATGGCTCAGTACAGTGGAAAAGTTCTCTCTGTTTGTCATCCCTGCAAAGCAAGGATGAGAAACAAAAGATGTCTCTTAGTAAAAGCAGTACACGTTACACATGTTAAACATAGATAGGCACACATTTAACCCTTTGGTCGTCCTAGATGTTAACCCCTTCCCAGCCAGTGTCATTAGTACAGTGACAGTGACTAACTGCCACTGACATCACCAGTGAAATTAATACAGTGATCAGCATTTTTCTGATCACTGAATTAATTTCACTGGTGATGTCAGTGGCAGTTAGTCAGTTCCCCACAGCTTCAGTTAGTGTCAGATTGCCCACCACACTATCGCAGTCCTATTATAAGTTGCTGATCACTATTTACCATAGTTTGTAGATGCTATAACTTTCATGCAAACCAACCAATATACATTTACTGAGATTTTATTTTTTACCAAAAACGTAGCAGAATACATTTTGGCCACAATTTATGAAGAAATTAGATTTTTTTTAAATTTTTAATTGGATATGTTTTATAGCATAAAATAAAAAAATATTGTTTTTTTTCAAATTTTCATTCTTTTTTCATTTATATAATAAAGAATAAAAAAACCCAATGGTGATCAAATAATACCAAAAGAAAGCGCTATCTGTGTGAAAAAAACTGATATAAATCTTGTCTGTGTACAGCATTGTATGACCACCCAATTGCCAGTTAAAGTAGCAGTATTAAATAGCAAAAAATCACCTGGTCACAATGGGGGAAAATCTTCCGGAGCTCAAGTGGTTAAAGAAAAGCTTTCCAAAAGAAGGTAAACAATATCTATATTTTCTAAAAAGGAATAAAAATGTTTTCTTTAAACAGAATTTATTAATCCAGATAATAATCAGATGTTATTTGCATGTGCTTTGTAGGTCAGCTGATTTATATGAACAACACCCTACATGAGTTTTTTTTGCACGGAATGGCCTTCTTCTTGTTCATGTATAAAATTGTACATTAAAAAAATCTCTCTAGGTTTTCCTGTTCATTGGGTCCAATTATGGTAACGGCCATATGTTCCTGCAATCTGAACATGAGAAAGCATGCACTCGTTTTAGAAACACACAAACCCACATAGTGATGGTTGGTTAGAGATCAGCTGCAGTTATAATATGAGTTTACTAGTAAAGAAGAGCACACACACATTAGCATGATAAATACCTTTTAGGAAGCCTCACTGAACATAGAAACCCATACAGTATATCCTTTTGTAACAAATACTGAATCTGCAGGTGTAAAGGTATTGCTCTTAAAAATAAGCCTTGAGATATATACACTGAGCACATCCAACCTACGTAGTGCTTCAGTATTTCAAGACATTGTTAGAGTTCACCAGCCCACTCCAATCCCTTCACTCTGTCATCTGCGCACAAGGCATGGTCCCTGTAGGCTCCCTTTTATCTCCCACATGCAGAAAGCCTGAAATATTAAAGTGTCATAGCTAAGGTTGGTGGAGTTATTTTATTATAGCTTAGAATCAGATTGAAACATTCCTTTGGAAGGTGTAATATAACTTGTGATACACATCAGAATGAGAAGCACAGGCTTGAGGAATCAAACTCTCCTAAAACACGCGGGGAGCTCACTGGAATGGGTCTGCAGGAGATTACACCAAACTAAAGCAGGGTATACACTCATCAAAATTCAGCCGATTCAGCAGGAATTGGCCCAATTTCGATGTATTTTCAACAGAAGCCAGTCTTCTTTTGAACAGACCTGCTGGAAAACCAGCACTCAATCAGCCACTGCAGCCAATGGCTACAATGCTGATTTGTATATTCTAACAGTCCCCACTGTCAGAATACGATAGCACAATGATGGAGAACCCTGCATCTGTATTGCTTGTATGGATGCAGGGATCTGTGAGTTTTTTTTTTTTCATTCACCACGCTGATTGAATGAAAAAAGAACTCTGTGCATACCCAGTTCAAGATTAAGGTTAACCACTTCAAGTCCGGACACTTTCACCCCCTTCCTTTCCAGGCCAATTTTCAGCTTTCAGTGCTGTCACACTTTGAATGACAATTGCATGGTCATGCAACACTGTACCCCTATGAATTTTTTAGCATTTTTTTGAGACACATAAAACTTTATTTTGGTGGTATTTATTCACCACTGGGCGTTTTTATTTTTTTGCTATATAAATGAAAAAGTCCAAAAATTTTGAAACAAAGTGTTTTTCATATTTTATTTATTTCAGGTACTTATATAGCGCCGTCAATTTACGCAGCGCTTTACACATATATATATATTGTACATTCACATCCGTCCCTAACTCTCAAGGGGCATACAATCTAAGGTTTTTCTTATACAGTTTTGCTAATAAATCTTTCTTCATAAATCTTGGCCAAAATGTATTCAGTTATCTTTTTAGTAAAAAAACAAATAATCCAAATTAGTTTATAACCAAAAATTATAATTTTTCTCTAATTTTTTTCTACATTTTTATTTTTTTTATATTATTTATGGGTTTTTTTTTTAACATACTGTCACCCTAGCAGTACAGTATCACCATAGGGATACTGTACTACTTTTTTTTACACTTATTGCTTTTACACCCATAAAGGCTGTAAAGCAATAATTTCTCCTTCACTCTGACTGCATTCTTGCAGCCATTGAGAAATACTGTGAGAGCTGTGATTGGTCACAGCTTGTCACATGGTACAAGGCTGTTGTGTATAGCCTTGTACCATGTGACCTCTGTGATCATTCACAGATTTCACTAGTAGTAAGCAATGATGTCAGGAAGTGACATCTTGCTTACTTCTATTCATGTGATCACTGATTGCCCAATCAGGGATCACATGAGTTGGGACCTCACACAGAGGTCCTGTACAGCAATCGGTGTTCTGCTGTGTCCTGCAGACACAGCGGACAACGGATTGCAGTGCTGCGCGCTCCCAAGGAGTGCGCACAGGCTGTAAATGAAGGCGCCGTTTATGAACGGCAACCCGCTCCTGCACTGCTCCTGTCCGGCCGTTTATGTACATGGGCCAGAAGGGAAGTGGTTAATTGAGTGAACTCTGTCTTTAGACTAGCTGCAGTGTTACATGATGAGTATAAGCAATTCTGTGACCAAATCCTCTTGTTCAGAATTGTCATACTGGTGTAATATACTAATCACAGCCCATCAAAACTGAACACAGAACATGAAATCCCCCCCCCCACTAAAACTGTTATTAATTATGGGGGACAGCCTTTGGGTGGGAGGGAGCAGTGTGCTGTCTTTGCAATACGTAAACCTTGGATAAAGCTGAACGTCTTGTGTTCAGCCCATTATTTGGATGTTGCATTGCAGTAGTAAAAGAGAAGAGTCCAGAGCCTTGGCACCCGGCTGATTGCAGGGAATTGAGGAGGATACAGGCTGACCTGTGAGCAGTGAAAGGGGTTGGGTTTGTCTATTGTTAATAATTATTGTTGACTTTACATTGCAGTGGTCCCGATTTTTCTGTGTGTTTAAAGTAGAAGAATACTAAGCCTAAACCTACTCCCACCCCCAGTCCAAGCCTACTATAACTACCCTGTAAAAGAAAGAAGTCTATACTTACATATGCTAAGGGCGATTCAGTCCGGTCACATGATCTTTCCAGTGGCTGCCTTCAGTGAAGAGGAAAGATTGCTATCAATAGCTGCAGAGCCTGGGCGATGAAGTCACCCATAGGCTTAGCATGGGGCATCCATTGTAGGCTGAAGCCGAAGCTGAGAGGCGATCATGTGACCAGACCTGAGCGGCCTCAGAATAGAAAAGTATACAGATCTTTTCTTTCACAGGGTGGATAGACTAGGCTGAGAATGGGGGTGGAAATAGGTTTAGGATTAGTATTATTATTTTACTGGAATTCCACTTTAACAAATTAATTTCTGGGTGGCAAATATACTTTCACATTGGATGCCCAATAGAGGGGGAGGGGGTGATTGTGTGGCCGAGTTAACTCATATATAGAATTTATAGAAGAGGAGAGAGAGAGGGAGAGATGCAAAGAAAAGACATATGGGGTTTTCCCTGGAATACATTCTAGTAAATGAAGTACTGGCACGCAGCGGTGTATTAAATCATGTATAAAATTATAAATAGAAGTAAGCAGCTGTAGGAGGCAGAAATGCCCAGTCAACCAGGGGCACTAATTAGATAACATGAATACAATGTAGATATTCTAAGCTAATGATGTCAGTTGTGGAAAAAATGTAAAACTGTCAAAAAGTACGCAGATAGGAATATAGAATGTGTGTGTGTCTGTGGATACAGTATATACATCATATGTATACTGTATGTTCTTATATTACCAATAACAAGTGCATAGTCAAAGAACAACGTTTCCTAGATTTCCTCAAATATCAGTATATTGGCTATGTTTCCACAAGTAGATACATTGGTATATTAAAGCAGAACTCCAGCCAGGCAAAAAGAGTAGACCATAACCTATGCTTCAAAGCCTGGTTTAGGAAGTCTTGCTGTGTAGCTCTAATGGTGCCCACACACTCTTCGATTTGATTATCCAGTCAAATATGCAATCCAATCTAAATGAGGGAATCTGCAAACATTTTGAATAGCCACAACTTCCCTTCTGATTGATTTTGACTCAATTTAGATTAGATTCAATCAAACCTTGTTTGTTGGTTAAGGCAGAAATCTACTGATTGTTACACATCGACCAGCAGCACTGAAATACTTTATTCATGAATATGATCATATTTTGATTGATTAGATTAGGAGACCACATGGTGGAAACAGAGATGTGATGTAATGGGTTGTGAACTATAAAACAGTTTTTCCTATCAAAAAAGATGGATTGGAAAATAAACCAACCATTTATCAAGGTGTGTATGATCACCACAAATGGGTAGAGAGGCCAAGGATTTTAGTTTTGAAATCCAGATCCAGAGCTGGCTTACCTGCAGGGGAATAATGTTTTGATTGCCACCAATACTTGATCTGGCCATATTTGCCAGATCAGAAGACACTAAGGGGTGTTTACTAAAACTGGAGCAAGCAAAATCTGGTATAGAAACCAATCAGCTTCTAACTTTGCCTTCTTAAATTCACATTTGACAATAAAACCTAGAACCTGATTAGTTACTAGGCACAGCTGCAACACATTCTGTGTGCTCCAATTTTTGAAAATCCCCCCAACTGATTTCATGGGCACTCCTATTCACAGAACCATTTAAAAAAAAAAAAGATTCTCAGCTAGCTGTCACAACCAAGAATCAGTTGGATGTGAGGGACAGAGCTACAGTAACATGCTACACCCTTTAATATGGGTGTAACATGTTACGAAATGTGAACATATCCTTTAAGTACAACTTGAGAAACAGAAAACGGATCACAGTAGCAGGAACAGATTATATAATTGGACAAAATGAAACAGCATATTCTGTTGAGTCCGGAAGATAGCTGTGGGAAATATATTAATGCATCCCAAGGCATCAGTATGCAGCAGAGGCACAACATAGAATACTTCTATATTTATCCAACAGACACCAGATCAATGCTGCATCTAATATAATCCCATCCCTGAAAATGAACACATTTGAGGATTATCATGGCTGGAAAATATCATTGTAAATTGCACTCAGTGCTTTCTTTATGAAGAAAAACAGGATTATCTTGTGTTATTTTTGAAAATGTCCTATTTTAAATAATGTGTTGAAGAGCAAAAATAATTGGCAGCTTTCATTAAAATAATAACTGCAAATCATGTATTTAAGGTCATGGTTCAGACAGTTCCAGTTATAGGGTGACAGCACTCTGTCACTGTCTCCCAAAAGTTTACTGTTCACACTATGTCATATATGAATCTGGTGGAGACTATAAGAAAAATTAAAGAAATCTATTGAGGGTGAAAATCCTTATCAAAGTCCCTTTGTGAGTGCTGGCATCCCACATATCTGATTACAAGATAAATACACCAACCAATAGCAGTACTTTAAAATTCCAGCGCATATAAAGTACCACTGACAACCATGGATCAGAGAAAAAAAATTACAAAGAACATTTTTTTTCAATAATACATACATGCAGAATTGTATTTCATAATGGTATTTTACACCTAGTACCAGCACAGTCCAATCATATCCAGAAATGGGTCTATGCTTTTCACCAGTGGTAGATGTTGATTACAGACTTCACTTGGTAAGCATCATGGGTAATTTCACTATTTGCAATGGATTACAACCATAATTATGCATAGAATCTTACTACAAAATTCTCGTGGTCCGTTAATTAAACATAACATAACATTATGGACTTACACGAAATGTCCAGTAGAAAATCTTTTCCTGTCCACCAAGCCATGGCCATACTTGCATCATACTTGTGACATATGGTGCCCTCTGAGCAGTGTGCCTGGCATAGCCACATCCTTGCATTCTGAAAAGGGATATAATAGCGAGGGCTAAATATTCGGGGGTCAACATAATCATCAAGACATAGGACCAAGAAACGAAAATCCAGGAAAGTTGTTTGATATACTGTGTAAGAACTTTCCTAGATTTTCTCCTCCTGGTACTATGAGAGAGTGAAAGATTGCTTGTGCATGTGTCCCTAAGTGCATACTACCCTAAACATTAGTACCACTTGACACACAGCCCCATCCATCCGCACCAGCTTTCAGTCTCTCATGGAGTTTAACAGGATGCCTGATCCCTTCCACCTGCAAAAAAACGCCAATATCTCATGCACCGGGGCCAAGCATCCAATGTGCATGCTACCTTAAAGTAAAAGTCAAAACTGCCATTAAGATCTATATTTAAAGAAAAAGTTTTTTTTTTGTTTTTTTTTTATACAGCTCCAAACAGATGTTATGTCATTATTTATTAGTTTTTATTATAATATTTTAATGATATTTAGAAATATATAATATATAAAATATATCTACTGTATATATAATTATTACAGGATATAGTATTTATCATTTTATTTACAACATAGTGTTATTATAATTATCATGTAGCACTACCCCCTTAAGGGTTGTTTAGTAATTTTTGGGTTCCCTGTCAATTTGGACCTCCTTTTGAAAACCCAACCTCTGCTAACACCACCGTACTCCTGTGACCACAACAAACCACAACTGTAAAATTAACTCACACACAAGGTAGTATAAACCAGGTCTTAAAATTTCGAGTCTAGACCTACTAGCCAGGCACAAACCTTACTCTCCACCAGTTGTGCCACCCAACCTTGCCCAGGTCTGCCTCCAACCCTACCCCGACCAGCCCCCAGCAACCCCCCCAGCCCTGCCCCCAACCACGCCCCCTTAAAGCTTATGAAATTACATTTTTCTTTAGAATAGAGTCCAAAATATAAAACTGTATACAGTAATGTATATCCCAGCTCCCCTGTACTCCCTTATAGTGATATGACATGTATACAGTAATCATTACTGTGTACATATCATATCACTATAATGGAGTACAGGGGAGCTGGGATATACATTACTGTATACATGTCATATCACTATAATGGAGTACAGGGGAGCTGGGATATACATTACTGTATACATGTCATATCACTATAATGGAGTACAGGGGAGGGGGGATATACATACTGTATACATGTCATATCACTATAATGGAGTACAGGGGAAGGGGATATACATACTGTATACATGTCATATCACTATAATGGAGTACAGGGGAGCTGGGATATACATTACTGTATATGTGTCATATCACTATAATGGAGTACAGGGGAGCTGGGATATACATTACTGTATACTTGTCATATCACTATAATGGAGTACAGGGGAGGGGGATATACATTACTGTATACATGTCATATCACTATAATGGAGTACAGGGGAGCTGGGATATACATTACTGTATACATGTCATATCACTATAATGGAGTACAGGGGAGCTGGGATATACATTACTGTATACATGTCATATCACTATAATGGAGTACAGGGGAGGGGGGATATACATACTGTATACATGTCATATCACTATAATGGAGTACAGGGGAAGGGGATATACATACTGTATACATGTCATATCACTATAATGGAGTACAGGGGAGGGGGATATACATTACTGTATACATGTCATATCACTATAATGGAGTACAGGGGAGCTGGGATATACATTACTGTATACATGTCATATCACTATAATGGAGTACAGGGGAGCTGGGATATACATTACTGTATACATGTCATATCACTATAATGGAGTACAGGGGAGCTGGGATATACATTACTGTATACATGTCATATCACTATAATGGAGTACAGGGGAGCTGGGATATACATTACTGTGTACATGTCATATCACTATAATGGAGTACAGGGGAGCTGGGATATACATTACTGTAAACATGTCATATCACTATAATGGAGTACAGGGGAGGGGGGATATACATTATGTATACATGTCATATCACTATAATGGAGTACAGGGGAGGGGGGATATACATTATGTATACATGTCATATCACTATAATGGAGTACAGGGGAGGGGGGATATACATTACTGTATACATGTCATATCACTATAATGGAGTACAGGGGAGCTGGGATATACATACTGTATACATGTCATATCACTATAATGGAGTACAGGGGAGCTGGGATATACATTACTCAGTAATGTACAGTATATCCCAGCTCCCCTGTACTCCATTATAGTGATATGACATGTAAACAGTATGTATATCCCCCCTCCCCTGTACTCCATTATAGTGATATGACATGTATACAGTAATGTATATCCCAGCTCCCCTGTACTCCATTATAGTGATATGACATGTATACAGTATGTATATCCCAGGTCCCCTGTACTCCATTATAGTGATATGACATGTATGCAGTAATGTATATCCCAGCTCCCCTGTACTCCGTTATAGTGATATGACATGTATACAGTAATGTATATCCCCCCTCCCCTGTACTCCATTATAGTGATATGACATGTATACAGTACTTACTCCTTGAGTCCCCCACAGCGGTGGAGAGGGTGTCTCCTCTCAGCGGAGGAGAGCGGACCTCTCCTGCACCTGTCCCCTCAGTGGCGGTGCCGAAGAAGCCAGAAACCAGAACTCGGAAACCGAAACTCGGCTTCACAATGAGGCTTGGAGCGCAGCCGCTCCATCATCTGTGCTCGCCACTCGCCGCTAGAGAATTTCTCCTCGCATTTGGCGAGGGGGCGAGCAGTTTTTTCAAGCCCTGGTATAAACTAATATGAAGTTTTTATTGGCATTGCATGTAACTTGGTCAAAAACTATTGTCAATTTTAAGTAAAAGTAACAGCATTCGCAGTGAAACATCCATTACTGTTAGCAGGCCTGCTTTCAGAAATAATCCAACGCCTCCAATCTGAGGAGACTATTGAATCTCCAGTGAGCAAGAACAACTATCAATCAGGTAAGCTTACTGTGGGTCCTCAGAACTAGAAGACAGGGATTAAATGTGAAGTGAAGAAAGCTCTCATTTATAATTGATCAATGTCTCTTTAAGAATACTATAGAGTCTTCTGTGCGCGGTTGGGGTCCAGTTGGTATCATACTGAAATAATATGTAGATGATAGTTCCTCAAAATGGAAATACTAAGATAATGAGGAGGAAGGATTTAACACTTTGCCTTTTGCTGGTAGTGTATTATTGCAGGGTCCCCTTTAAAGCACTAGATAAAAGGCAGATTTGAAATAGTGGAAAGTAGCAATTGGCATGAGTTTTTAAGGGCAAGGACAACTCTTTCCAGATGCCAGAGGCCAAAGGCAACAGTGAAAGGAATCCCACTCTGCTGGAAAAGGGAACTTGTTTCAGTTGGCACTGCTGTATCCTAGCCTGCAACTGTATGTCCTGCGGTCAGCTTAGATAATGAGACTGTAATGCAGATGTATACTAACAGTGGTGACTGGGAGAACTAGGCCGCAACCTGGGGAAGTTATATGTAATTTTCACAACTATGTGCAGATAGATAGCTGAAGTGATGAAACTGTCAGTGTTCTCTTAGTGCAGTGGTTCTCAACCTTCCTAATGCCGCGACCCTTTAATACAGTTCCTCATGTTGTGGTGACAACCAACCATAAAATTATTTTCGTTGCTACTTCATAACTGTAATTTTTCAGTGGGAAGAGTAGTGCCACGTCATTGGTGTCAGTGGGAGGAATAGTGTCCCATCACTGATGTCAATGGAAGGAATAGTGCCCCATCATTGGTGTCAGTGGTAGGAATAGTGCCCCATCATTGGTGTCAGTGGGAGGAATAGTGCCCCATTATAGGTGTCAGTGGGGGGAATAGTGCCCCATCATTGGGGTCAGTGGGAGGAATAGTGCCCCATCATTGGTGTCAGTGGGAGGAATAGTGACCCATCATTGGTGTCAGTGGGAGGAATAGTGCCCCATCATAGGTGTCAGTGGGAGGAATAGTGCCCCATCATTGGTGCCAGTGGGAGGAATAGTGCCCCATCATTGGTGCCAGTGGGAGGAATAGTGCCCCATCATTGGTGCCAGTGGGAGGAATAGTGCCCCATCATTGGTGTCAGTGGGAGGAATAGTGCCCCATCGTAGGTGTCAGTGGGAGGAATAGTGCCCCATCGTTGGTGTCAGTGGGAGGAATAGTGCCCCATCGTTGGTGTCAGTGGGGGAGGAATAGTGCCCCATCGTTGGTGTCAGTGGGGGGAGGAATAGTGCCCCATCGTTGGTGTCAGTGGGGGGAGGAATAGTGCCCCATCGTTGGTGTCAGTGGGGGGAGATATAGTGCCCCATCGTTGGTGTCAGTGGGGGGAGGAATAGTGCCCCATCGTTGGTGTCAGTGGGGGGAGGAATAGTGCCCCATCGTTGGTGTCAGTGGGGGGAGGAATAGTGCCTCATCGTTGGTGTCAGTGGGGAGAGGAATAGTGCCCCATCGTTGGTGTCAGTGGGGGGAGGAATAGTGCCCCATCGTTGGTGTCAGTGGGGGAGGAATAGTGCCCCATCGTTGGTGTCAGTGGGGGGAGGAATAGTGCCCCATCGTTGCTGTCAGTGGGGGGAGGAATAGTGCCCCATCGTTGGTGTCAGTGGGGGGAGGAATAGTGCCTCATCGTTGGTGTCAGTGGGGAGAGGAATAGTGCCCCATCGTTGGTGTCAGTGGGGGGAGGAATAGTGCCCCATCGTTGGTGTCATTTGGGGGAGGAATCGCGCCCCATCGTTAGTGTCAGTGGGGGGAGGAATAGTGCCCCATCATTGGTATTAGTGACACCAATGATTGGGTACTATTCCTCCCACTGACACCAATGATACTTACCTTGCTGACCCCTGCTCCAGCCTGGGCTCGCTTGCTCCCTCCCTCTCCCATGGTACAGACACTTACCGGTCAGCTGTCTTCCTTCTCCGGCCGCTCTCCTCCTCTTCACTCGCTCGATCTTCGCGGTGCCGCTCGGCGCCTCCTCTCCAAGCTCCACCTCCTAGCCGGTGATTGGCCACCTGTGTGCCTCTCCTGAGCTACAGTTCCGGCGGCCAATCACCGGCGAGGATTGATCCCGGGGGTGTGTCCAGATGACAGGGGCGGCATGTCATCCCGCCCACACCTGGAGACGGATAGAGGAGCGGTGTCTCGGTTCTTAAGACCATTGGAAATATATGTTTTCCGATGGTCTTAGGCGACCCCTGTGAAAGGGTCGTTCGACCCCCAAAGGGGTCGCGACCTAAAGGTTAAGAACCGCTGTCTTAGTGGATACTTGGGACTCTCTCACCCAATCAGTGTGGCCTGGCAGATTATAGTGATCTGGCTTTCCTGGCAGATGGGGGCCCCACACAGACTCTCCAGTTCTGATCTGGCCTCTCATTTGGGCTCCTTCTAACAGATTGGCTCACTGGGCAGCCTGACAGGATGGGCGATCAGTAGGCTCTTTCTGCTCCTTCTCCCTCTCCAACTCTTGCTCTGCGGCCTAGTTCAGCACTTCAACCTTCAGCACACTTTCTCCTCTCTCCTCCGCTCTACTCCTCTCCTTGCCAGTCTCCCAGGTTTTGATATTTATATGCCTTCATATATATATACCTCCTCTAGGAAATGCAGTGCCTGAGTGGCGTGCTCACCATTCAAGTCCTGCTGTTCAGCATACAAGTTCCAGAGGCTGTTCTGCCAATGTGAATGACCCTGAATGGATCTTCAATGGGGAGGAAAACTGTTTTGTTTACTAACAGTTCTCCTCCCTGTAAGCTCGGGCACACTGCTTTGGATGGCTGTACACTGCACAGCCATCCAAAGCAGTGTGCTTGCAGTGAAGCACACAGACACCGCCCCATAGTAAAACACACCCAACACACAGTTAACCCTTTGATCACCCTCATGTTAACCCCTTCCTGCCCAGTGCACTTAGTACAGTGTCAGTGCTTTCTTTTAGCACTGATCACTGTATTGGTGTCACTGGGGATGTCAGTTCCCCCCAGTGTTAGAATGCCCGCTGCAGTCCTACAGTCCCACTGTAAGTCGCTGATTGCAACCAGTACTAGTAAAAATTAAAAAATTAAAAAAATCCCAGTATATATACTGCCATTTGTAAATGCTATAACTTTCACATAAACCAATTAATTTACACGTATTGGGATTTTGTTTAGCAAAGATATGTAGCAGAATACATTTTGGCTTAAATTTATGACAAAATTTGTTTTTACATTTTTTTCACTGGACATGTTTAATAGCAAAAAGTCAAAAATATTGTTTTTTTCTTTGGTCTTTTTTTTATAGCGCAAAAAATGAAAACCCACACAGGCGATCAAGTACCACTAAAAGAAAGCTGAAGAAGTGGGAAAAAAGGACACAAATTTAATTTGGGTACAGCGTTGCATGACTGCGCAGTTGTTAGTTAAAGTAATGCAGTGCTGTAACGCAAACAATGGCCTGGTGAGGAAGGGAGGTAAATCAGCAGGAGGGCAAGTGGTTAAAGTTGATGTTTTAGCAGAAGCAGCCAGCTGCAGGTAATGGGATACACACCATTACAAATAACTAATGTGTTTGGTGCTATATCCTAATATATATATATATATATATACTTGTGGCACTACCCCCGTAGGATTTGCAAAGATTTTTTTCCCCCTATAGCCCTGAACAGCCAAGCAACACGCATTTTCAGGCAGACTTGCATCCAGGAGTCAGAGATCAGTCATTGAGCTCTGTTTTTGTGATTTTATTAAAGGATATTTGAACTGGTATAGTGTTAGGGGTGTACAGGATGCCCAATGGAACCGATGAACTGAGGACAACTTCCTGGAACTATTTACAAGCCTCCACTGCAATGCATTCTCTGTTGGAGAGCTAGCCAGCGTCTCCGAGTGTACCACAAAATAACCACCTCTTCATCACTCCAAAGGGATCGACACCAGAAAGCAGACAATGGATGAGAGAGACAGTAGTGCAACTAACATTGGAACAAGGTCTTGGTGGTGCAGCCCTTCTCTGACTGGGGGAGCGAACTTCAAATTGAAAAAAGAAGCACATAGGGGGTGCAAACACCTAGCACATTATCCAAGGTTTATTTAAAAGTATAAAAAAGCAATAACATACTCACAAACATGGAAGCATAAAAGCCTATAAAGCCACTGAGATGACCCAATGTGGTAGCAGACTTCCCAGACTTCCTACCTGGTCTTCTAGCTGGGCTTCTCCTTTCCTGCCACACAGGTGGTCCTCTTTCAGGGGGCTGGTGAAGTCCCAAGTTTTCTACCTTCCCAGATCCACTGCCTGTAGGTGAGCCCCTCTCTCCATCTGGACCCCCTCCCAGGCTCCTACCTTTCGCTTCACATGTTCCTCTTGGTCTTCCACCCGAACTCTCCTGCTGCTGAGCAGGCTCACTTACTTTTAAGGGTTGTCCTGGCCCCTTGCCAAGCCTCCAGTTGGGGATTGGCCAGGATTCCTTAAGAGTACAAGCCAGCCACTCCTCAGATCTACCAATGTTTCTAGACCTTTCTCCAAAGTTCTAGAGCAGGGGAAATTCCAGAGGGCTGGTCTGCAGTAGTGATGGGCTGAACACAGGAACGGTAAGAGAGTTCAGCAGGCTATTTGCCTGCCGTGCCCCACAATGCACTGCGCCCTGACAGTGCATTGGCCAAAGCAATGCACCTGACCACAGGTGCAATGCTTTGACCAATCACAGCGCCTGATGATGTCACAAGGGGGCGGGGTAACCCTGCACCCTTGTGACATCATAACAGTGTTTATGAACTGTCATCCGGTCACAGCTGTCAGACGGCAGGAGCCAGCGTCGAGAGCAGAACATTTTTTTTTTCCTTTTTCGGGACAGCGGTGGCGGTGGGCATCTACTTTGGGGGACATTTTTTACATTTTTGTTTTTAACAAAGACTGTCTCCGGTCATTTTTTACTACACTTTTTTTGTGAATGGGTATCGGTACCATATACTCATTCGCATGGGGGGGGGCTGGGTCTAGGGGCCCCCTTGTTAAAGGGGGCTTCTAGATTTTGATAAGCCCCCCACTGAAAGACACCCACAACCACTGGTCAGGGTTGTGGGAAAGAGGCCCTTGTCCCCATCAACATGGGAGCCCCCCACCCCAAAGCACCCTCTTCTTTGCTGGTCCCCCCCTTTCCTGACCTGCCATGCTGCATACTCGGATAAGGGTCTGATATGGATTTTGGGGGGCTTGGGCTTTCAAAGTTCGTGGTTGAACTTTCGGTAGGTTGGAATGTTCGACCATGAACCAAACGGGGGTCTGTTCTGCCCATCACTAGTCTGCAGAGTCTCTCAGCTCCTGACCCAAATTTTTCCTTCTGACTATTGCACCTGGGCTGCCACTCAGCCCCTTACTGTCAATCAGGTATTTAGCTTCCCCTAGCCAACGAGGAGGGTGCTACGATCTATACTTCCTTTTAAACATTCCCAAAATTCATTACAATCAGTTGGCTGGCACGTAGATTGTGGTCCCACAAGCTGTATAGTCTGTGTGAAGGGTGAGGCTGAGAGTGTCATTGTTGCATATCAGCAATGGGTGATGTGAGTTTGACAAGCCATTTGTCATAAATTGGTGAAGGTGGACAGGTCTGACACTGCATCCCTAACAGTCATCACTTTCCCAGGTTGAGCCCTCTATGACCTGTCTCCTGACTACATCTTATCCAGAGCTCTAGAGCCTCTCCAGGCATTCCCTAGCTGGGGAATACCAGTCACTGGGTGACTACTTGTACATGCGGGCAGATAAGACCCCACCAAATTGCATGGAGGCCAGCTCTTCTCTTCTCAGGTTCTCCCCCCGAACTCCACCATATCTGTTAGGGAACCAAATGGGGATTTGTACATATACCCCCTTGCAGGCAAGTCCTGTGGCAGGTATATAAGGGGCAGGCGAGTGGCACACTCCCCATGTTCCCCTGCTTGTTGAGCACCAAGTGTGGGTCACATGAAAGGCCTACCATGGGGTGGGTTCTTCAGGGCTACAGTAGACACCTTGAACAGTGTCACTCGCCCTACACATCGGGTACCTTTATTTGTGTTGTATACATCAATGCTCTGGGAAAAGGCTAAGACTGCTTTCATGGACTACTCAACCTGAAGGCAGACCTCTCACATTAGAGATGGCCTTACACCATGTACACTTGAGCAACAACTTGTACTCCAGTTAACTCTCTGGCCTGTCAGTGTACACCTTCACTGAAACTGTTGCATTTACAAGGGACACGCTGAGCCTATGCTCACTCCACCTGTCGAGCATATCTACACTACCTCACTAATGGTAAAGGAATGGGGTCCCACTGAGCATCTAGTGTGAACTCCATGCATGCTCTGTATTAACTTTCCCTCTTCCGTACCTGTGCACAGGCTGAGGGCCTCTGCAGTGCAGATCTGCTCCTGTTGCTATGGGCAATAGACCACTGATGGAAAGAGTGCCAACAACAACTCGCTTGCTGTAAGAGGCTGTCACAGCTATCACAGGTACACGCTTTAAATAAGTACTTGGCAAACCTCCGTTACCCTTGATAACCACTTGCTTTACTCCGTACCATGTTAAGTCTTGTAGAGCTGTCTTCATACCCCAATGTGCTTTACTCGACCCACAATGTATACTATGTGTGGTGCTGGTTACTTGAATTACATCCCTCTAGCGCCATTTCAGACCAAGCAAAGGACAAAGTTTCAAAAGCTTTAGTGAAATCTCTCAGTATAACAGTTCAAAACAAAGTGCACGGTGTTTTACTAACATCTTTAATCCCTAAGTCAGGCTTGCGGCTGCCCCAGCATACAGGAAAGAGTCCATCTTTAGCAGAGTCCATGATCAGGAAAGTCCTTCAAGGCAGTACTTCAACACATTGGTGGCTTCAGGGCAGGCTGCAGGTCCCAGCAAACCTCTCTACATGTGGAAAGCTCCTGGAGACAGGTGAGTAGCAGCTAGAGATCACATCTTGCTGGCTCTTTCCCATGCAGACGACTGTGTGTCTGGGCAAAGCCCTCCCCCTTTTATTAACACACATGGAGAGAGGTAGAGCTCAGCAGAAAGTGTGGGAACCAGGGTCAACTCTTTCCCTCATGGTTGTGGCAGCAGCTGTCTCACTAACCAGCATTTCAACCTGCTTACAGGTAATATATTGCACATGTACAGTATATGTTTCAATTGTACTGTATATTTAGCTGTCTGCCTGAAGTTCTGCTTTAAATTGTGTGAGTGTGTAGGCAGCACTGTGGCCTTGGAATGCTGGGTTTCTGTGTTTAGTTTTCATAATGCCAACTCCTTGTAGTGTAGAGACCACATAGGTGCTTATGTGACAGGTGAATGGAGCTATTACTCATAATTCCAAAAGTACAAGAATGTCACCAGAACACTATAATAGCTCAAAGGAAAATTTTTATTCAGTCACAGGAGATTATGTGATATTCCAGGACCCCTCCGTCATGGTAGCCTTTATGAAGAGGTCCCTTTGTGGCACCGAAAGATCTTATTGACGGAATAGAAACTCTTCATCTTCATTCGTACACTCTCAGTTCCCGTCAGGGACACTATGACACTGATCATATGCATATATATATATATCTTTCCAGTGGTACGGATTCCTCTAACAATCCAGAATGATGTTGTTTTAGATGGTCGATTGTATTTTACTTATGGTAGGGACATTGCGAGCTTCTTTGTTAGAAGAATTTTGAAGTTGTTGGACTCAGGTATATTTGGTTCAGTATTTTCTGAGTAAAAATTCAAGTCATCCAGCAGTGCCAGTTCTTCTGTGATGCGACAGATCAGCACCTCTTCAAATATTCATGAATGGATGTGTATTCAGACATAGGCTGTGTCACAGGAGTTTTTCCCTGAATGCAGCCTTCTCAGGAAGTCACTAATGCATTAGATTTTCTTTACATTCCTTTTTCCTCTAGAGAGGGAGTGGGACCGATTTAGTACAGCCAGCCTGACTTCCAGATCTGAAAATGGGGTCATGCAGGCAGCACAGGGAAAACAAAAGCAGAAACAGTAAGAAGCGCGGGGAGACCGGCTTCCCCTTGGAGGACAAATGGATTTGCTGAATGTACAACTCAGAAAATGTTTATGTTACAGCACATCCTAAAATTCCATTTATTAAAAAGTTTACATCATGTTCTCAGTAAAAGTGATGACACGGCACCAAGTCAGAGCTTAGTTGCAAAATTTTTAAATAGCTTTGGAACACAGTGGACCATTTATTTGTTTGTTTTTTTTTGTATTGTTTGTTTGCATGATTGTTTATTATAAATATAAATCTGATTACAAAAGCTTATCAATCTTTAAATGTGATGGCTGCATTCATTCCTTTTTTACAAGCTAAGTACACTTTCTGCAAATACAGAAAATGCCTATTGATCATGATGGAGATCAAATATCCTTGTAACTTACTGTAGAATGAAATGAAATATCGAACATTGCTATCAATATTCCTAGCTATCTTCCAAGAACTACATAACCCATTAATGGTGATGATGGCTTCAGGAACAGATTTTCTTCTGGCAGAAGCTCAGCCAGTCTCGTGTACACTTGCCATAGGGATAAATAATTTTGACATCCTGAGGCAATTGAAACTCTGATTTGCTGCTTTGGGAAAATTTATTTGGCCAATTAACCTGTTAATATGTCTACAAAATGCCTTTCCAGTTCAGTTCTACCCAGAAGGCTATGTCCATGTTCATGCAGATCCCAGGTGTTATGTAAGGAAAGTCTTGTCTCTCTGCTAATGTAAAAGCTCCAAAAAAAAGTTTTATGTTTTCTAATTAGGGGATTCAAGTGTATCTGCAGACAAAATTAAAGGGGATTTTTAAATTGGTCCTGTATGGTCACATGATCAGGTCCCAGGATCAGTTTCAGTGTAGAGGAGGGACAACCGAAAACAGATGCCCCATAGTAAGACTATGGGTGATGTCACCGTTTAGGCGATTTCTCCTCTACACTGAAGCTGGCGCTGGGAGTGACCGTGTATCCGGACCGGATCAACTTTAGAATAGGTAAGTATAGACATCTTTCCATTTACATTGTACATAGCAAGGGCGGACTGACCATTTGGAAACTCGGACACTGCTCGAGGGCCCGGGGTCAGTAGGGGGCCCCATGAGATGCCCCTGGTACCTTTTTCATAGGCTTTTTTGAGTTTGGGCAAGGACACAAGGGTCCCATGATCCCCTATTGCCCGGGGGCCCCATGAGTTGGCAGTCCGCCCCTGGTACATTGTAAATAAAATAGGCTTAGGATAGGTGTGAGAGTAGATTTAAGCTTAGTTAGGTTTGACTTGCCTTCAATTTGAATTTGTTAGCTTTTGATAAGTATGGAAGGATTAGACCCCAGTCTGTTTTTTTAATTACTGTCTTTATCCCTTCTTGGAAGATGCACCCGGTTTGTGTTGGTGGCTGTTGTCACTGGGAGAGGAAATTATGGCAAATCCAAAATTGTACCGTTGTCACCAGAAGAAACAGAGAAGACAGCAGGCTAAGAGAGGATTTCTCTTCATTTTGGAGAGATTTCTCCTTCCTGTTAAGTCTAAAGGTTAGCAAATTTGGGTAGGAGATTTGGAGAGGTCTCCCCAACAAGTTTTATCCATTCTATACCTCCCTTGCAAAAAATTGTAAAGATTCACTTTAAAATCTAGGTTCACATTTAAAAACAATAATAAATGCACGTTTTTGAAGGGGAAAATGTTCATTTATTTTTTTTTTACAGGAACCTGCAAAGCATTGCATTGTGGGTGCAATGCAGGCTCTTGAAGACACTACCAGTGAAATACTAGTGAGCTGATTACCACACTTGTGGTCCATTGAGAACTACAAGTCCATCTGCCTAGGTAGACAATATGTCTTGTAGTTTATTAATTCACAGATCTTTGCGAATAAATGATGCGGCTGCACAGGCAGAGCCCCAAACAGCTGCACCAAATTTAAATGTGACAGAGTTTTCAGGGGAGAGGACCCTGTGCATGCTGATATGGGGGGGGGGCAGAACAGGTAATAGGGGTGCTTAATAACATGTCACACCTTAAATATGGGTGTAACATATGACATGTTCCTAAAGAAGAACTTAAGGCCATTAAGCCATTAAGAAGAACTAAAGCCATTAAGGTATTTAAAGTGACACTAATCTCTGATTGAAAAAAAAATAAAATATATTCAAGTAACTAACTCAAACAGTACCTTCTATTGCTCTCAGCTGCCTCCAAATCTCCGAATTCCTTTCTTAGAAAAGGTAGAAAAGTACTTCATCTGAATGTTCACTGGTTAATGCTTTGCTGTGAGATTCCCATTGTTTGACTTAACCTACAATATGATTTTTTTTCTTTAGCAATCTGGACACAGAAGAATTATATGGTAAGATAATAAGTCATTTTATATATTTTGTCTCTGTTTAGTTGTAGATTCATTGTAAATGTTATACACTAATTCCCATTGGGATCCATTACATAGCAAGACGGCATACAGCCAAGAAAGCAACCTTATTAAAAATAGTTATACACATAGATTGCTTAGGTTGTCATTTTTTTTAGCATTGCCATAGATTTGAATGTAGCAAGATCTCAGAATTCCCACTTATCAACAGAATGTGAAGGAAATCAGATTGGGGAGGTCAAAATGTCCAAACTGGTCCATGAGCCCAAGCAGTTAGGCAGGAAGGTGAAAGTTGTGAAAGAAAAGTCAGCAGAGCGAATGCTTCGGGGTAACCTGTCAGAATGAAGTGCTGCTGCTCCATGTGGTTAACAGGCAGCCAGACTGAAGGTACTATGGTGAGACACTATACAGTGCCATTAGTGTGAGAGGGGCCAGGGCAATACCAATGGCTGATAAAGCTGATCCTACTAATGGCCGATAAAGCTGAGCATGGAAGACGGTGTGTCCATCCATTTCATTGTATAGTAGGTTGACTCCTGAGGCTCTCTTAGCAGTGCATTGAGACCCCTTGCCATTCCTTACCTTGTTAACCACCCCCTCCCCAGATGCATATATGTTAAACCTCTTTTAATCTAGGTGCAAAGAGTGCCCCCTTGTAATTTGCAATGACTTAAAGTGAACAACTTTGCAACAAAGCTTACTCTATGGACCATTAAAAGTATTTATTCATGGTGATCATGTCCACCCTTAAACACCTCTTCTCAATAAAGAATAAATTCAATTAAGTCAATCTTTCTTTATAGCGGAGGTCCCCCACGTCCATTAATAATTATATTGTCCTTTTCTTCATTCTACAGTTTGCAACATATTTTTCATGAAGTGGTGTAAAAAAAATAAAATTTTTAGTGGTTGCTGATCTAGTTTAAAAAAAAAAAAGCAGTCATTTTGTTTTGTTTTACAATACTCTCTTTAGTATATACAGTTTACCATTTATATATGTATAGAGAATGATTGAGACTTCACCTACACTTCACCATCTATTCCTGTGGTGGCACAGTGTCCCTACTGGGAAAAGCCAGTTGGTTGAGTTTGAACCCTAGATCAAATGTTCACAGTCCTTCCCTAAATCAGAGTACACTGTTTGGCCTGTTCTAGGTTGGCCGCACAAATATAACAATTTTAGAAAATTTAAACCAGATTTGGATCTTAACAGCAATCAAATGGATCAAGTTAATTTACCAACAGTATTTTCAATTGATTTTCAAAGAAACTGTTGGTGGTAGTTTAAACTGCATTCAGATGATAATTACCCATCTTTTGTACCTCTCTTGATAGCACTTGTTTCAGTTAGTGTAGTAAGGATGTAGGATGAGGTCCATTTTACAGGACGTGATGGTGGGGTGTTGACATTATATCATGGAATTTAGATTATTTTCTCACTCCCTACACTCCCTGATTCATGTGTTGTCACTGTTTTTGTGAAAATCTCACTGTAATTATTTAAAATTGGCTGAAAAGTGCCATACCCATGGCCAGCATTTGACAGAACTTTTATTTTTAAGGGTTTAAAAAGGAGTACAGGTCCTCTTTGGCTCTGTGTACCTCCGTTGTCTAGAGCCTGTGTTCAGTTTTATATAATTTGATGATTTGGACAATAGTGTCTCTTTAAGTTTTAAGTAATGAATTAGAACTGAAATATTGTATTGTTTATCATAGATTTACTCATAGCATACTGTCTTTCTTCATTTAGCTCAACACCCCCTCTTGCTCGCACATATTCCATTTTAATGAAGAGGCTGGAATTGGTACATTTGCCTGCTGTCATACACAATTTCTAATGTTTTATTCGATCGTCTTTTAGATTACCCTAATTTATTCTGCAGCGCAGTTTACTTAAAGCCATTATCACGCAAGTTTTGCCTTAATAGCTGCAGGGTGTTTATATGTATACTGTACTTAGAGCTCTTTGTAACAGCAATCAGGAAATATATGCAGTAATCAGTATATAATCACACTGCTTCTGTTCACGTCTTGCTGTTTTTCACAAGCTCAGTGACTCTTTGCAGGAGTTATATCTATGTTTTATCACTGATGTGTGTTTGTTTTCATTGGCTGCAATTATTACAGCATTACAAAATGTAGCCACCTTATAGTGCAACTTTATTAAACATTACAGATGCACTTCAGTCGAACATAAAAATCTCTATTTTAAACTGACTTGGGGGCACAACCTACCCATTGGCTCAGTTTTACATCCATGAACCCATTTGTACTATAAGATGAATTCTTTTAATTGTTGATACTCTTACCTTCTGTTTGTCCCTGAATCAGACCCTACAAAATTCGGGTCAGTCTGATCCATGGTTCTAGTACCACCCTCTCTATAAGCCTACTGCAGCTACACTTGTGTATAGGCAAGCAAGAGAGGTTGAAATCATGTCACTGAGAGCCTTTTCATGGACACCTACAAAATCTGCAGCCACATAAACAATTTTCCTAAAGTAGATCTAAATTATGATTTACTTGTCTTTCCTCCATTGATGCAAGCCCCCCCGCTGACATTTCAACATTCCACATTTCCTTCAATATTCCTATATTCCTAATAAGCAGTAAATAAGCTTTGAAGTAAGCCTTCACTGACCTCTGTGGCTACAGACACTGCGGAGCAATTTGGCCCCAAAGTTTACAGCAGAAGCACTTTCATTTTAGCAGCTCAGCTCCCCCTGCTCCTCCTCCCAGCAGAAAGTTTACAGCCTTCCAGCCTTATAAACTTTAATTTAAAGCAGAACGCCAGGAATTTTTTTTTACAAACATTTATTGATCCAGCTTGGCTTGGAGTATGCACCCATATCTAATATCTGGAGAGCCACTGAAGATGCTGAAAATCACTGTTGTAGTCTGCGCTACATACAATGATAGCTGTGAATTCCAAGTGCTGCTCTGCACTCTGAATGCAGGGAGTCACTTGCTCATCACTGCTGCCATTTAGTAGAAGCCTTGTATTTTTTCAGTGAATACATAGCTTTCTCTGATTCGGCAAGTTGTGGAGTATGATGTCACCGCCCCTCCTCTTCACCTCATCCAATCAGAGAACACCTTGTTCTGCGTTCTCAGAACCAACTTGAATGACTTCCCTGTTTCTCTTGTAAACTCTATTGTGAATTGCTCCGCCCATGAAGGCTTATTTTAAAGCTTATCTACTGCTTGTTTCCTTTATGTGAAAATTTAAATGTCCATGGCCTGGAACAGTTATACTTAAAAAAAAAAAAAAATCAACTCCGCTCAGTCAATGAGCTGCTAATGCTTTTCTGAAAACAGTTTAGTGAAAATCATTATAGCCATTTACAAAAAATTCGAAGCAAATGGAAAAAAATCTTTTTATTTAAAGGAGTATTCTCTATAGTCTGCATGTAATCACCAAGCTATCATCATCATCATCACATGTAAGGAGTATAGGTATGTTATTTGTTTAATAATTACTTAGTTCACGTAGTTTAGTACCTTTACTCCACCAGGCTCAGTATATTATCACAGTATTTATAGGGTGTTTTATGGGAGTTACTTGACCACGTTGGAAGCCTTCTAATGTATTTCATGTTCCCAAAAGAAGAAGCTTTCTACAATTCTGTTCCTACCATTGTTAGCCCAGCAAACATAAAACATAAATAAGTGGTTTAGAATACCATCTGTGCTATGAATGGGCATGGAGCCAGTGCCTTATCTAACCTCAGGGGCCAAAGAATGGCTTCCACCAGTTACATTCACTGTTCAAAAGCATACTTGTAGATTTTATGTATCTGAAATTTTATTATAGTTGCAGAAATGGCTAATTATTCCTTAGATTCTTTGAATTATTAAAGAACTTCTAAGCACAATTTTGATTCATCCCGCAACTTTCAGTACTTGCCAACTCAAATCAAATGTTTTATGCTGGCTAAACAATCTGGCAGGAACTAGAAGGGGAAGCATTAAAGATCTATTTTTGCTACCTAGTTGAACAGTAGCAATTATTAATGATGCATACAACACAAGAAGAACAGTTTTAAGCTGTATTAATCAAATTCCCTCTTTAGTTGTCAATGTGGAATCGTTTAACTAAATACAACTAGACCAGGGGACACCCGAAAGGTTAATTCTAGATAATTGGTAGGTAGCTAAGAAGCTATTTGTCTACTGTTTGTAGTTGTAACATGTAATTTCAGGTTGTCCATTCTGATGTACCAGAATTAGTCTATAGAAAGCCAATTTTTTTTTTCATTTTGGATGAAGTAGGTCGTGGTTCAAACTTGTTTTCCGTTTTAATTCCTATCGAGTAGAGTTCCCCTCACTTCCTGTCCCAGACACACAAAAGGGAGTAAGGAGGTATCTCTCCAAAGCAAGTGGATATTCCCTTTTAGACAGTTTTTCAGCAGAATGAATTTACCTATTAGAAGATTTCCCCTTTTGTTCTTGTCACTTGACAACCCATAAATGTTGACTTGCCCCCCATTTCCGGAGATAATGGTCACCAATAATGAGGGAGAAGCTCCTCTGTGGTGACACAGCAATAAAAACCAAACAGAAGTTGTAACCCTTCCCCACTCATGACATGAATATCCATTGCAGTTTACAAATATTATTTCTAGCCTTGATGGGAATACATTTTTATGAAGGTAAAACAGAGAGAAGAATTCTCTTTTTCGTTCCTTATATACATTTCACACATTTAAATACACGTATGTACTGTATACGGGTCCACATAAATTCTACAGATGAAAAGTATTTTGCAGTAAATTACATTTCTTCTGTAATTATAATGAAGATTATAAAGATGAACATTGATGACCTTTACCTTTATACCAATTAAGGACTGGAGCAGTATTTTTTTACTTACAAAGTTCCTTTAACTGATGTCATAAGCAAATCAAAAGTCACACCTATGATATACATATGACATAGTAAATACAATCTAAGAAAAAAATGTTATGTTGTATTTACTCGAGGACACTTGCAGATCATTTATAAGTGTAATTTTACACAGGAGCAATAGCAATTCCTGGTTGACATTTTGACAGCAGGTAAATGCCGATAACAGCAGCAGGAAGCGCAGCATCATAGGGAAAAGCACTGAATGTAGAAGATACAACCTAGAAATGTTGTTGAAGCATTTTAGCATGTTTATTGTATTTTTAAAAGATTCAAGTGGTTAAAGCTGAAATGTAATGTAGCTCCTCTCCCGTAGGGGCCACTGGAAGTTGATGGTCCCCAGAGGTTGCCCTGACCTTGCAAGCCTTCCGACACCTCTAACACCCAGGGTTCAGACATGGTTTACAAAGAATTACACTTGCAATGACACCAACATGTAGTAAAGCAATTGGGGTATTTACTTTGAGTTCTCAAGTCAATGGACAAAGACAAAGAATAGTTAAAGCAAATATCTTTGGTATAAACCATTTAGTCTTTGATGATTTAGGTCACAGATATGCAATGAAGGTGAATCAAACAGCAACTACTGTATAAGCAGGTCTTTAATGAACCCAAGACCCCAGGTATAAAAGAAAGAAGGAAGACTTTCCTGTGTCAATCCTCTCCCTTAAATTCCTGATGCCAGGGGCCCAAAAAAATATCAAAACAATTTATAATAAGTCCCCACACACGGCTAATGTGTAAGGTAAAGTCTACGGGCTTGGAAAAAATCTGTATGGAAAAAATCTGTATGTAAATGTATAGAAAACTGGCTAAAAGATCGTATTCAGAGAGTAGTGGTTAATGATTCATACTCCGAATGGTCTAGGGTTGTTAGTGGTGTACCCCAAGGTTCAGTGTTGGGACCTTTATTTTTTATTATATTTATAAACGATATAGGGTCTGGGATTAAAAATACAATTTCAGTCTTTGCAGATGACACCAAGCTGTGCAGTGGAATAAAGTCCTTACAGGATGTCTCCAATTTACAAGCTGACCTCAATGCACTGTGTAATTGGGCAACTATGTGGGAAATGAGGTTTAATGTTGATAAATGTAAGGATATGCACTTGGGGGCTAAGAATATGCATGCATCATACATACTAGGGGGGGTACAACTGGGGAATCAGTGGTGGAGAAGGATCTGGGGGTTCTGGTAGATCACAAGCTTAATAATGGCATGCAATGACAAGCTGCGGTTTCTAAAGCAAGCAAAATCCTCTCTTGTATTAAAAGAGGTATAGATTCCAGAGTGAGAGATACGTCTGGAGTAAAATAAATTTAATCTCCAAACACGGAAAGGTTTCTTCACAGTGAGAGCTGTGAAAATGTGGAATAGACTGCATTAAGAGTTGGTTCTGGCCAGCTCAGTGGATTGCTTTAAAAAAGGCCTGGATTGTTTCTTGGATACACAGAATATAACTGGATACTAACATTTATAGGTAAAGTTGATCCAGGGACTATCCGATTGCATCTTGGGGGATCAGGAAGGAATTTTTTCCCCTGCAGGAGCAAATTGGATCATGCTTTGCTGGGTTTTTTTTGCCTTCCTCTGGATCAACTGTGGGTATAGGATAACTTTTTTTTTTTAATGGTTGAACTGGATGGACTTTTGTCTTTTTTCAGCCAGACTATACAACTATGTAATATATAAGTATTGCAGTAAACTATTTTTGGATGAGAATTCCCTCTAATATATACAGAGGTGGGATACAAAGTCCTTTAAGTCAGAGTGAGAAGACAAGAGAGAAAAGTCTTGCCAATGTGATGTGTCCAAACTCTTCAGCTAGCTCAGTCAAGGTCCAAAGGGATTGCTGTGCAATGGCAACCAGCAATAATGAATGGCTTGTGCAAGTGTTTCCTGTTAGAAGCATTGGGGTCTAAGGAGATGAAGTACAGGTGTCTGCATGCAGTGTTCTTAGGAAGAGTGTAATCAGTGTGGGCACACCAGTCCTGAAGATACCACGCTCAAGGGAAAGAGATGTCCCAGAAAAGGCTCTTGAAGAATCCATCTCCAGTGAGAGACCTTGCGACTGGAGATGCTGGATCTCAGCTGGGCCTGTCATGATGATGATGATATAAGTGACCCTCGACAGCCACCCAACCACCAGGGAGCTGGAACGGATGATATGCCCAGATGTATATGGATCACCTCCTAAAGATTTTCCTTGCTGTCTAAGGCGCAAAGTCTGCTCTAACTCTGCAAAGTGGCCGGGCCCTTCCTTTCAACCTGAGGCAGTGTGCACAAGAGAGTCAGCTTTCCCCATGCCAGGATATAAATGTGCTCTCCCGGTATTCTCCCTTCCTTTCCAGTTGGCTGGACCTTGTAGTTCACAGAAGCACTGACTCCATGTAAAAACCCGGTCCCCAGACTACATGTCCCACAATCCCCTGCTCTCAATAGTGGTCCTTCTCTCACTGCTTTCAGGGCACAATGTCACAATCACTAGGCTGATCACTAGAGGGAAACAAGCTCATGGCAGTCTTAGTTAAGAATGTCTGTCTGTCGTGCGGGTGAACTAGCCAGCACTTGGCTACATTAGTAAAATTTGTTTTGAGATACAGCACCATACATATATAGTTATTTGTAATGGTGTGTATCTCATTACATTACCTGCAAGTGTCTTGTGGTACAAACCTTCCCCTGTGTGCCTCCTCATAGCTGATGGATATAATTCCTCAGTGACTGTCTTCTGGTGCTGTAAAATTTAGCTGAAGCCTCAGCTAGACAGAAAAGTTGTGCAGAGGCTGCAGTTCACTTTTACAGTGCCGGAAGGCAGCCACTGAGAGCATATTTGGTGGCTGTGAGGAGGCAGAGAGCAGAAAATTTGTAACAGAAGCAGACACCTTCAGGTAATGGGGTACACATCATTACACATACCTAATGAGTATGATGCTATATTACACAAAAGCACTAAACTTCAGATTTAAAGCAGGTTTTTTTAATAATGACCAGTAGTAGAAGAGCCGTCTGCATCCCTAATGATGAGAGATAACACAAAGAAGAAAAAGGAGAGGAGTAGACAGAACTCAGCCAGAAGGCAGCAAGGAAGTAACAAGTAGACAGGAAGAGGTTCCAGTAGTTGTACAACAGTTGGGAGGAATTAAATTAGGTTAGTGAATTGCTTTTTTTAGTCTGGTCTTGGAATGTCTCTGTGACAATAATTAATAAGTTCAAATATGTTTTATAGTTATATCATTACTTTCACACTCCCTTGGCCTCAGAGATTCTGCTCTCTCCTGGCTCTCATCCTACCTGTCACAACGCTCTTTCAGCGTTACCTATAATGCTACCACCTCCCCTTCACGCCCCCTCTCTGTTGGGGTTCCTCAAGGCTCTGTCCTCGGGCCCCTTCTCTTCTCCATCTACACCTCCTCCCTTGGCCAACTCATACACTCTCACGGCTTCAACTACCACCTATATGCCAACGACATACAAATCTATCTCTCAACCCCCCACCTCACCCCCTCGGTCTCTGCCCGAATCACACACCTACTGAGCGACATATCTAACTGGATGTCGCTCCACTTCCTTAAACGGAACCTCTCCAAAACCGAGTTTCTTGTCTTCCCCCCAGCCCGGACAACACCCCCCATTGACTTCTCCATCACATCCAACAAAGCCACCATCAAACCCGCCCCGCAGGCCAGAGTACTTGGTGTCATTCTGGACTCCAACCTATCCTTCCAGCCCCAAGTCCAATCTTTAACAAACTCGTGCAGACTCCACCTCCGCAACATCGCCAAAATCCGCACGTTCCTAACCCCAGAAACCACTAAACAGCTCATCCACTCCCTCATATCACGACTCGATTACTGCAACTCCCTCCTCACTGGCTTTCCTCGCCGCTGGCTATCCCCGCTTTAGTCAATCCTGAATACGGCTGCCAGACTCATTCACCTTTCCAACCGCTCCATTTCCGCCACCCCACTCTGCCAATCCCTCCACTGGCTTCCGATTGTGCAACGGATCAAATTCAAAATCCTAACACTAACATACAAAGCCATCCACCATACTGCCCCGAACTACATCACTGACCTAATATCCAAGTACCACCCAGCACGCACACTCCGCTCCTCACAAGACCTCCTTCTCTCTAGTTCCCTGGTCTCCTCCTCCCATGCCCGCCTCCAGGACTTCTCCAGGGTGTCACCCATCCTCTGGAACTCCCTGCCCCAACCCATCAGATTATCACCTACTCTCCTCTCCTTTAGGCGCACCCTGAAAACCCACCTCTTTAGGGAAGCCTACCCCTCCCCCTGCTAACTTGCCAACCTCCTCCACTCTTCTTACCACCCCATCCCCCACAGCTATCTCCTCCTGTACCATAATCCCCTCCCTCCTAGATTGTAAGCTCGAAAGAGCAGGGCCCTCGATCCCCTCATGTTTTGCATTGTATTGTTGTTGTTCTGTCACATGTTCTGTCCCCCTTTGTAATGTACAGCGCTGAGCGAACTATTGGCGCTTTATAAATACTGTTTAATAATAATAATAATAATAATAATAATAATAATGTAATTAATTGCTGCCTGTAGCAGGCAGGGGTATTTAGGCCTGGCCATGCCAGGGAGGTCAAACAATGATGGTGGTACCACCATCATAAATATAAAGGACTACAGGAACGAATTACTGCATGCAGTATGACCTGCCTAATAGCGAATGTGTTAAACATTGGCACACCTGGAGAAAGGGGTGGGGGTGGTCTTCCCTTGGTACAGCCAGTTTATGGGTTCTCCAGGCTGCATCCTCTCTGCACATCATTGCTATGCAGAAGTCCCTGCAATGCCACATTACCCATGGCTCTACAAAATCACCCGCAAAGCAGTAATGTGCCTGTCCTAGTATGTACAGACCTTAAACACAGAGGCCCTGATTCACTAAGATGTGAGTCTATCAGCAGAGTCTGACCATTCAGGCAGACTCCGGTCAATCAATCAGTCGTCTGACCAGCGTCTAGCAAGCTCATTAACGAGCGTCTACTGACTACTTTGCCATTAGTGAATGAGGTATCCCGTCTGGCACATCTTTAGGTGCAATACCGGATATATTCGCTAGATGGCGCATAAGCGCGGGCTTTATTAACATTGGCGTTTTCCTGATAGAAAATTCTAATACAGCTGTACTATTACATTCTGAAAATTCTCTTTTGCTATTTTTTTTTTTTTGCTGTTTCTCCAAAATGATCAGGAAAGTATTGCATTTACTAATGAATGTCATACATTCTATATTCAAATGTTAAACATTTTCACACTTATATCTCAAATAATTTATATACTTCTAATTTCCCAATATAGTTATATATCTTCATTCTCTTTAATCACATAACTATTCTATGTTAAAGACAAGTGCAGCGCTATAAATGCATGTGATCAATAATGAACGCATGTAAAAACCAAAAAGTGCAAAGAATTGCAATAATGATGTAAACTGGTAAATCGTGCTAAAATAAGTTCATAGAATCATTCCTGAATAATGGAATGTCCTTCGTGTGAGAGTACCAACTCAGAGAGTGCCTATGAATGGCACGTGTGGTCTCTCCGTGACGGACAGTAGTGCATGAACTCGTGAAAGGTAAACCACCCTTGGGACTGGTCTACACTCACCAGAAAAAAAGTATTAATGTGCATGGGTTATACACATCGCACATCTGGGGGTGCAGCGGTATGCTGGCAGCTATGGGTTAGTCATCCAGCTCCATCCATCCATCCATCAGGGTGGGTGCCCAAATGGTCCTGGGGAGGAATTAGCTCAGCCACAGGAGCCAGAAAGGTGCTCAATAGTGTAGTACACTGTCACAGGGGTGGATGACCTTTCACGAGTTCATGCACTACTGTTCGTGGTTATATTTATCTTGTGTAATACCATTTTACTAGTCTATATCATTTGACCAGCGCTCGCTTTATCATTTTTAAACAATGTAACTATTCTACATTATAGCTCAAACTGTGTTTCCCACAGTGGTTTAGTGGTTAGAGCTCAGAACTTACAGCACTTGGGTCATGGGTTCTAATCCCAGTCTTGGCAACATCCCAAAAAAATGGAGATCAATTTTCTGGGTTGTGGCAGGAATATTGATCAATCAATTATGATTTTGCCTAGTGACTAGAAAGTGGATGAATGTTACTTGCGTACTGTTCTTCTGCCAATTAGGTCATGTGCAAGTTTCATGCCGTGTATATTTCATTGTAACTTTTTTCTCTTTTAAATCTGTCTCCTTATACAACTTGACCCCCTCCCCCACCCCATCATCACCTGTCCCATATGCAAATCTATGGATCACCGCCCCACTCTTTAACTATCTATTTACTGATCAAGTGAATGTGTCTCATTTTCTATCAGCTACAGCTCAGATCTCACATTATTATACAATTGCTGATTGTATCTCACCACTAGTCTGATTGAATTCACAATTCCTGGTCAGTCCTGTTCCCTGACCTCTAATAACCTTTAGGGCCAGTTCACACTACATGTGTTTCAGTTGCTTTTTCAGCATCACAAACGCACAGAAAGAAGGTTATATGGTTGTCAATGTCATAGTTCACATCAGCGCTGCATTGTTTCTGCACAGAACTGTACTGGAACACATTGAAACGTCCTTGAATGTACTAAAACGCACATGTCCCTAACTACATTGAATACAAAGAAAATAGAAAAAAATAAGTGGAAGGGATACAAAAATGCAATGTAAACATGTCCAAAACGCATCCAAAATGTACTGGAACACACTAAACATGCATGCCAAAAGGGCATGAAAAAACCCCATCAGGAACACATCTAGACTGTTTCTATAGTGTGAACCAGCCCTTAGGACTTGTTCACACCATTGGTGGTGCAGAAACGCATGCAAGAACACACATTTTCCAGCACAGCAAAGAAATGCAATGCCCTATGTAGATGTGCGCAGGTACCATGATGAAAACGTTGTTGCACCTACACACGTCTATTAAAAACAGCCCCATTCACAGCCACAAATACGCATGGCACCACACTATTGTGCGGTTAGGTGCGACACACTTGGAAAATAACATAAAAATAAGCCAACATGGCTAAAACATATCTTGAAAATATGGGGACTCTGATATCCGGCGACAGTCCGTTCACGAACGAGAAGCAATTCTGCACCCTAAAACCAACATAGAGGAAAGGGATGGTCAAATTGCTGTGCTGCTTCCAAACCACCTCTGGCATGCCAGGGTCATTATGCAGGTCCTCGATGCCAGTTCTTGCCTGCGGCCACAAAATATCCACTGGCCACAAGTGAAGGTGAGTGGAGGACGTGAAGGTGGATTTCTACCAGCTTCAACCGCAAGCAGTACCACTCCTGAAAAATGAGAGCAAATAATCATTGACACGTCATCATGACAGTCAATTCTCAGTGCAGGCTATCTAGAGTGTCTTTCCTTTTTAACCATTTCAAGAGTTCAAGGAAACATTCTTGGAGCATCTACTGTGTTTGGAAAGGCCAAAGGCCCCCCCCTCCCCCAGGCACACTAATGCTTATGCAGGCCATAGACGGGGAGATAAACAGCCGATTTTTCTTTTAAAAAATGAAAAATCGGTTGTTCAAGCGGCCGACGTTACCAGCAATGGTAAAAAAAAAATCGGCCGATTTTCATCCCGTCTACAGCCGGCAAAAAGTGTCCCTGCAGAGAGCTCCGCTATTTCTTTGACAGTTCTTTGACATTTATAGCGGTTGCAACAATGTATTTGTATCCATTTCGGATACAGATGTTTTTATTCGGAAACAAATAGATACAATGTTGCAACCGCTGTAAATGTCAAGGAACTGTCAAAGAAATAGCGGAGCTCTCTGCAGGGACACTTTTTGCCATACTGGAATTCCTCTCATTTTTCATCCTTCTTCTTCCTCTTCTTCTTCCTCTTCTTCTTCATCATCATCCTCTTCTTCCTCTTCATCATCTTCTTCTTCTTCTTCATCATCATCATCCTCTTCTTCTTTTTCTCTTCCTCTTGCAGGTCACTGCTCATGTGCAGATTTTGTATCAGTAAAAAAATCGGCCGATTTGCCCATCATTGCCGCGAAAATCGGCCGATCGGCAAATTCGGCCGTTTTTTTCCAACTTTACCAAAAAAAAAAATCTGCCCAAATACCGAAAAACGGCCGAACAGATAGCCCACTAGCGATCCGAAAATCGGCCGATTTTATTTTTGGCCGAAAAATCGGCCGATTTTCGACCCATCTATGGCCTGCATAAGATATGGTGTGGCCCTAGGGTCAATGTGTGTTTAGAATACTTCCAAAATGCACATACAAAAACACTACATCCAAATGCATGTTGCATTTCTATAGCATGTTAAACAGAAGAATAACGCACTTCCATAATGTTAACATGCGCAAGTAAAAATAGACAAAATCCACATCCTTTTATTCTGGCTTCACATACATGCATTGTGGTCTAACACCGCACTCCTGGGCAAATCACATGCAATTTGTGTGCGTTGCAATTAGAGACAAACATTTTGCACACCTCAAATTGCACCGCATCCGGGCCAAAAATGTGCAGGACCCTTTTTCAGGGTATGCACATGGGTGTGAATAGGCATGCCATCCAATTTGGCAAATCGCAATACGCTTTGTGTACCAATATTGGTGTGTTGGTAACTTCACCTAGAAAGCCGCAGCAGGTGGCATGAAGGGGTTGCGGTTGTGATGCGGTGCAGCGCTTGCACAGAAAACACTGCAAATTTCACATCGCATCTGTGTGACACCAGAATGTGCCAATATGTGGCTTGACAAAGCACAGTGGTCAGTGCAGATTATTTTCAATCCATGTTTTTTTACACTTTTCATTCACTGGTTTAACTCAGGTGATCATTAATCACAATTATCTCCGGAGATCACATGCAGCCCCTCAACCATCTACACATATCTCTGGAAATCTATACAGATCTCCTTGAAAAAAAGTCTCCTCTCCTCTTCGGAAAACAATTGTCCTCCACCTCATAAACAGGGGGACATAGAAGACTTCTCCTTGATAACTAAAATCAGATGAATTATCTGTGCTTAATAAACATACACCAATACTGCAAATGCATTGTACTGTCCAAGGCATTGCACACGAACGCATTGCACACTAGAAATGTCAAATGCGTTAGTGTGTACAGTGCATGAGTGTAAAATGCTTTAGTGCACACTGCAGTGTACAACGCATTGCACACTGTAATACTCTGTACAAAGTAATACCGTGTACACCCACACATTGTAGACTGTAATGCACTGTACTCTGTCATGCAGGATGGAGCAACGCATTGCACACTGTGATACCGTGTACACCCACACATTGTAGACTGTAATGCACTGTACACTGTCATGCAGGCTGGAGCTACGCATTGCACACTGTGATACGCTGTCCACTGTCATGCAGAATCCAGCAACGCATTGCACACTGTTATACCATGTACACCAACATATTGTAGAATGTAATGCATTATACGCAGTATACATGTCCAGATATTCAAAGATTAGCCATGAAGGCCTAGCTGGTTATCTATTTGGCGACCGCAGATAGCCGAATAACGCTACACTGCATCCAGGCAGCTCTGGGAGGGTGTCATATGACATCCTGGCAGAACGCGCTCTCCATGATTGCTGTGTCCTAAGGACACAGCTGATCACGTGATGTGGTAAAGACCAATCACAGCGGCTTTTTACCATGTGATCAGCCATGTCCAATGACACGCTGATCACCGGGAAATGCATTTGCCGGGTCTTGGCTGCACTTTCATCACGCTGTCAGAATGTGTGGAAAGTACTGCCGAGAACCAGCAGTTATCAAAGCAGGGGTCGGGCCCCGATGATCAGTGCCCACCAGTGCCACCCAACAGTTCCGCCCACCTGTGGCCAGCAGTGCCGCCTCATCAACACACATCAGTGTTGCTAAATTACCAGTTTACCAAATGTTATAATATAAACAGACTTTTATTCATTATGAGCTATTTTGTGGTTTATCGAGCAAAAAGTGAAACTCACAGCAGCAAGTCAATACCACCCAAAGAAAGCTCTATTTGTCTGAAAAAACTGATACAAATTTAAGATGGGTACAATGTGGCATGACCGCACAATTGTCATTCAAAGGGTAACAGTGCAGAAAGATGAAAATTGGCCAGGACAGGAAGGGGGTATGAGTACCCAGTAGGCAAGTGGTTAATATAATTGACCCATCAATACCCAGGAGCTAATGTACAGATAAGTAGCATGTGCACCAAGTGAGATTCTGCTAGGCCCCACCCACAAAATTACAATTACTTGTCCCTCACATGTTATAAACATATTTGCAATGGCCACAGTTACTTTACATATAAGGATCATCTCCTCAGTTGAGAACTGTGCTCTCGCCATGTCCAAATGCCAATAAAGTTATCAAAATTTTCAACCAACACAAAACCTCCAACCACTTCTCATCCACTTACACTCCCAACAACCACTTCCGGGTGCGCGCGCACCAGATGACGGACTTCCAGGAGGATAGCTGCTCGTGCGCCATGGGGGACACCTGTTTGGCGTTTATTTGTGCACGATCGCTCATTTCTATGCACGGCTATGATAGCTTTCGCGAATGTGTGTTTTAGTGATTTTTTTCTTTTTAAACCTTGGCTAATATATATTTGTTGCCAAAGGCCAAAAATCAACATACAGTGGGGACTATTTTATTACTGTAAATCAAATTGTAGAAAACCTGTAGCTGGCTGCACAGTGAATGTGACATATTCATTAGTACATAACAATATTGTGGTGCAAGCAGGTTTTTTATTTTTTTGTTTGGTTTTGAAAAAGCCAGTTTGCACCCACTTGCATATTCACGCTCTTACAAGCTACATTTGAGCAGATTATATAAGTATACAAAGTAACTATTAAGGTTGTTCATATATTGAACATAAAATAAACACAAAAACATCGGTGAAACATTTATTGATCAAATATATCTTCATTTATTTGGTCAGCAGGAACAAGTAGGTACAGTCAATATCTTTGTGAGTCACAAAAATAGGATTGATGTGGCAAAAATAAAACACTCCTGCTCATAAGAGCTTACAATCTAAAGATACTTCTAATGAACTGTGTGTGCTCAGGTTATAGCAGGAAACAAAGGGGAAGATGAATCAAGTAACATTTTCGTGCACATAAGGTTTACTTACACAATCATTTAGTATAAAGATCCATTCACAAAAAAAGTCTACACATCAAAATATCAAGAAAACAAGACATATGTGAAAAACCCCTCCCACCTCTAC
This sequence comes from Staurois parvus, assembly GCF_062004578.1. NCBI lineage: Eukaryota > Metazoa > Chordata > Amphibia > Anura > Ranidae > Staurois > Staurois parvus. Next base: position 2,829,428 of record NW_028318026.1, on the reverse strand, counting down.
AAACACCCTACACATACATTTGTCAGCAGGTTTGTAAGAAAAAAGCATTTGAGTCTAAATAAGCAAGCAAAATTAAAACAAGAGCAGATTTTAAACAAAACGATTGACATGTGTGAGGCTTTCAATGCAAAGAGAAAAAAACACAATCATTGTGCAATAACACACAAACACACTTTACAAGGCCAAAAATATGCAAACATTTCCAGCCCACTTCCAAACACAGCCTGAGTGGTGTCTGGGGCAATTCAGCACAAAATCTCTTCTTCCCCCCAACCACTACAAGCAAGGACTTAGTCACAAACCACCCGGCCTAGTAACAGGCCAAATCACTCCCTACTGCACATCTTTATATAAGCTAGGTTGTATTTGGAGCGTGCCAAACAAGGCCCCACACCCAATGAAGCCACACCCACCACTGACCTTAGTTTGGTCAGTGAAAGTGTTTTCACCTGATGAATCCGCTTCCTACCTGCATTAACCCTTGGTATACAGGCCCCACAAATCAGAAAGATATATACAGTGAAATGTACGTGTGCAGCATACAACAGAACATTGAGCAGGGATGTGAAAGGGAACCCCAATTGGAACCTTTATTGCTACTATGGTCACAATTCCCTCCAGATTCTCGCATGAGTTAAGACAGTCACATGACCACATCTTGTATGCAATACTGAAAATGACAAATCGATTTGACTAGTATGGTGAATTTCCCATCAATTGGTAAAACACTCCAGAAATCAAACATCACCAAACATTACACTCTGGGCAAAGCTGATTTACAAATCATGCAACTTACAGTAAAGTTGACCATTTCAATGCAATTTTCAAGACATCTGACACAGATCTCTATGCAAATTGCCACTAAAGTAGTACATGTACTACTATAGAAATCAGTGTTTGAAACGCACCCATGTGGTCACTCTAATAGCAGACAATAGGGTGCGACTTTGCAGATGATTTACAGCTTGCATGTTGTGCAAATCACATGCCAAGTCCCACTCAATGAGCACGCTATTGGAGCGTTCATATTGTTGTGGTTCAAACTTGGTAGGAGCCGCAAGTAATAATAGAGTAATGAATACACTACTTTTCATGCAATTTGCTGAGAGATCGATGTCGAATGTCTTGCAAATTGCACTTGAAATCACCATGTACCCCGACTTTGAAATCATGCAACTTCTATGCAAGTCACATGATGTGACTGTGGTGTCAATAACACCACTTAGAAATCTGCTTTAATGTGACCGGGTAGCCCCCAGTAACATTGTTTGCGATTGCCATGCAATTGGCATGACAGGCGACTTGCAAATCGTAGACCAAGTCGCACCCTATTGGCCACTGTAGGCTCTGTTCACATCCAATTGGATTGTGAACTCGTGCAACTTCACTGTAAGTTGGACAATTGCCGCATCGGATTAGATGTGACAGTGGTGTTGGCCCCCAGTAACATTGGGTGCAATTTGCCATGCAAAGAGCAAGCTGCTGGCCATGCCAATCACATGACAAGTCACATCCAGGGTGTGCAATTTCAGGTGCGATTTGTGCATTGACATCGTACCTGATATTGGATATAATGAATGTGAGTGTATTAACATACACCATTTGTTGCAGCGAGAGTTCAAAGGTATTTGAGAATTGTGGCCATTTATTAGCAATTTAACATCTAGACTCAAATAGAAATCGCAATGCTACACACAATTGAAAACACAACTAGTTAGTAATTCTCTAGAAAACACAGTAAAATTGGCAACTTAAAGAGTAATTTTCAATTGCATATAGTGTGAGCGAAGCAGGAAAATCAACAAAGGAAATAAATCTTTGAAGGCGTGCGGTACCTGCCTGCTGGGATAAGGGTCTGCTATGCATTTGGGGGAAAAATGCACGCCAGGATTTGTGACAAGTTTGATGTGTGGATTCACCAACCGAGTCTTTTCTCTCTCGCTCACTCTTCTGAATGTCTCTCTTTATCACTCCTCAGTATGTATCTCTCGCTCACTCTTCTTCGTCTCACTGGCTCGCTCTTCTCTCTCGCTCACTCTTCTTCGTCTCACTGGCTCGCTCTTCTCTCTCGCTCACTCTTCTGAATGTCTCTCTTTATCACTCTTCATATGTATCTCTTGCTCACTCTTCTTCGTCTCACTCTTCTCTCTCTCTGTCAGCTCTTTGCTTGCCAAATCCTTCACAAAAGTGGGTGGAGTGTAAACCATCATTATCAAATCTATTAGTGATTCAGGCCCTTATCTTATACCATTGTATGACATTCACATAAGGTGCAGCTTTGAAGGTGTTTCAACAGACAAGGCCTCATTCTAATTCACATTTTAGGGATCATTTAGACAGAATGCAAAGATGTTGCCAGAACATGTATGTGAAGACAGCCACACACGGAGATCATGCTACTACCTCGCCGGGGTTGGGATTCGAACCGACAACCCTAGAGTTGTGAGGCAGCAGTGCTAACCACTAACCCACGGAGCTACATTGCTAACCCAGCCTGTATTTCTGTGCTGTGAATCAATCCTAGGTCCCTGGGCATGGTCAGTTTAACTAGCCAGATATCTCCAATGTGACACAAATGTTGTGCTATGTTGCCAATTCACATGTATGTTGGTTCTATGTATCCCAATACAAAGGATTGCAATACTAATACAGGCGTACCTCGGTTTACCAACGCCTCAGGGAACGTCATATTTGGGGTACAAATGCCAAACCATTTCAGTTAATTGGTCTGTTTACAAATGTTTGAATAATTTGGTATGGGCATGTGGCCTGGTATGGTTCAGGAGGGGGGGAGGCGCTCGCTCGTCCCCCCCCCCTTTCCTGACCTGCCGGGCTGCATGCTCGGATAAGTATGTGTTATGGATTTTGGGGGGTACCCCATGCTGTTTTTTATTTAATTTCAGCGTGGAGGTACCCCTTAACATCCATACGAGACCCGAAGGGCTTAGTATGGATGGGAGGGGGGACCCCACGCCAGTTATTTAAAGAACTGTTTCTAAATCCCTGCAATACTTTGACATTCAACTGTCAGTGGGGAAATCCGCCGACAGCTGAAACATGAGCGCTGCATTGGTTTTCACTACTAAAACGCCGCATGAATTGATAACATAACTCATGCGGGATTGTAGGAGCGACAGCCATGAGTTAATGTTTCATCTGTCAGCGGGGTTCCCCACTGACAGCTGAATGTAAAATAATTCCCTTTATTGCATAAATAATAGAAAAAAAGCGTGGGTCCCCCCTCCCATCTGTACCAAGCCCTTCGGATCTAGTATGGATATTAAGGGGGAACTCCACGTCGAAATGTAAAAAAAAAAACAGCGTGGGTCCCCTCAATATCCATACCAGACCCTTATCCAAGCATGCAGCCCGGCAGGTCAGGGAAGGGGGGGGGGCGAGCGAGCACCCCCCCTCCTGAACCATACCAGGCCACATGCCCTCAACATGGGGGGGGTGCTTTGGGGCAGGGGGGGCTCCCCCCCCAAAGCACCTTGTCCCCATGTTGATGAGGACAAGGGCCTCTTCCCCACAACCCTGGCCGGTGGTTGTGGGGGTCTGCGGGCGGGGGCTTATCAGAATCTGGAAGCCCCCTTTAACAAGGGGGCCCCCAGATCCCGCCCCCCCCCTACGTGAATGATTCTGCGGTACACGGTCCGCAGACTCATTCACAAAAAAACTAAGTGTGGTGTAAAAAAAACACAGTACAGGGTCTTTGACAAGTCCTTTATTAAAACAATGTCCCCCGAAGTAGATCCAACGTCAATCGCGGCGGCGGCAGGGACCCGAAAAAAAAAATAAAAGTTCCGCTCCCGTCGGAGGCTTCCAGCCTAGTGAAGAAGAGGCTAGCTGACAGTTCTTATATAGGTATGGGGCGGGGCCAGCCGGGGACATCATCTGAGTGACCCGCCCCATGTCACATGCTTGCTGTTCCCGGCTGGCCCCGCCCCATACCTATATAAGAAATGTCAGACTGTCTCCTGCATTCAGCTAGTTAGCCTCAGTGGAGAGACAGGGTGACATTTCTCAAATAGGTAAGGGGCGGGGATGATGTGCCCGGCTGGCCCCGCCCCATACCTATATAAGAACTGTCAGCTAGCCTCTTCTTCACTAGGCTGGAAGCCTCAGACTGGAGCGGAACCTTTTTTTTTTTTTCTTTTTTCGGGTCCCTGCCGCCGCCGCCGCCGTGATTGACGTTGGATCTACTTTGGGGGACATTGTTTTAATAAAGGACTTGTCAAAGACCCTGTACTGTGTTTTTTTTACACCACACTTAGTTTTTTTGTGAATGAGTCTGCGGACCGTGTACCACAGAATCATTCACGTAGGGGGGGGGGGGCGGGATCTGGGGGCCCCCTTGTTAAAGGGGGCTTCCAGATTCTGATAAGCCCCCCGCCCGCAGACCCCCACAACCACCGGCCAGGGTTGTGGGGAAGAGGCCCGTGTCCTCATCAACATGGGGACAAGGTGCTTTGGGGGGGGAGCCCCCCTGCCCCAAAGCACCCCCCCCATGTTGAGGGCATGTGGCCTGGTATGGTTCAGGAGGGGGGGGGCGCTCGCTCGTCCCCCCCCCCCTTTCCTGACCTGCCGGGCTGCATGCTCGGATAAAGGTCTGGTATGGATATTGAGGGGGACCCACGCTGTTTTTTTTTTAAATTTCAGCATGGAGTTCCCCCTTGATATCCATACCAGACCCGAAGGGCTTGGTATGGATGAGAGGGGGGACCCACGCTGTTATTTTTATTTTATTTTTTTTTATTGCGGACCTTTATTTTTACATTCAGCTTTCAAAATAAATTTTATCTAGACCTTCAAAATAAGTAAAATCATAACAGAAATAATTATAAAGGATAAGAAACAAAAATATAATCACTAAAACGAAGGAAATCTAATTAGATTACATGAAGATATGCTTAATGCTGTTTATTAAACACAGTAGTCGCGACCGAGTGCCGGCTGTCAGAGGAATCCACAATCAGATTCACTATTAGTCAGTGGCTAAAAAGCAAACGCCCATGGCAGAGGACTAAAATGTGTTCTGCACATGCTCAGTTCTATCTGCCAAAGACACTGCACGGGCATCTAGATTTTTACTGTGTCGATTTCCTTGAGAAAAACGTTTTTTAACACATTCTTAATTTTTTTGGAAATAGCAGATATTGTTTAAAGTGAAGTCCTGATATTTGGCAAAGCAAATTTCTAAGTGAACATGTCTCTACAGTGATTTTTCATGGTGTTAGACGTGCTTCTTAGCAAGTCTGCTTTTGTGAGTCTGATTCCGGGCGTGTGTCTTTTTGTGAATTAGATTGGGCGTCTGCTTATGGGCTCTGCTCAATAGTGAATTAGGTTGCAGGGTCAAAAATGGACGGACGCCCATGAAAATTGGGCTTAAGCCCATAAATATGCGCCCACGCCCAATAGTGAATCAGGGCCAGAGTGTCTCAGAACCAAGACTTCGCCAAAGCTTCTCCTTGGCTCTGATGTCTTTCATGCCACAGCTAAGGGAAAGCATTGCAGGATTTCCTAGCACTCACTCTGCACCTCACTGTATATGAGGTCTGCTAAGAATTTCAGTTGGAGATGTGTTTTATGGAGAGGGGAGATATTTGCTGGAGTGGAGATATTTTTTCTGTGGGGACATTTTTTGTGGGAAAAGGATAGGTAGTATTACTTAGGGGTGGCTGAATTAGTGTAGAGCAGTTGCCCATATATTGTCATAATTGCCCATTTGTTGCCTATATGTAATAAATACTTGTTTCTTGCCTAGATATTGTCATAATTATCCATTTGCTGTCCACATATTCCAATAAGTGTCCATATGCTATTCAAGTATTTCATATGATTGTCAGGATTGTCATTTTTCCCCTATAAATTGTCAAGTCACCAGAATTTAGAACACCGTATTACTATAATTTAATCCTTTCAGGCTTGTTACTATCAAACCAAGCAGCTATTATTGCCATGCTTTACCATGGTGCACTATAATGTGCCATGATAATCACCATTGCATTTTATTTTTCACTGACATCACTATGTACTGTGCTGTATATTACAAAGACAATCTTCTCTATCTGATTTTCAGGCAATTATTATTATTCATATAATTGAATGACTATTACTAAAAAAAAAATGTAAAATGGGGATGTTAAAAATAATCTGTTCTGGGTGTTAAATATGCTAGGTATGCCATTCGTGTCAAGTTCTGGAGTATGGCTATGAAATTGGTGACATGGAGCATGTGCTCTACAATGACTCCATTAAGTGTTGACTGAATTAAAACACCTCAGAGCCAATAAACCTTTGTGGAGCAACAACACAAATTGATCCATGCCAGAAAACATTTTAGAATTCCTGGAATAGCAGGTGACCATTAGAAGAGAACTGGAACCTTGCCCATGAACTGGCACTCTACAGTCCACTACTGATGCTCTATGTCACTTTATAGCCAAAACATTCCTGAAAGCAGGGGGCAAGAGCAGCAGCACTGGTGCTAGAGCTACATGCTACTTGTACCTAGGGCTATCCTCTCCTACACCATTATCTTATGAGCTTTAAGACACATCATAGCTGTATAACAAGGGGCTATGATGATAAGTAGATAAGAGCAGGATAAACTCTTCAGGGAGGTGCACAGTATGTCCTTTCTCTCCTTCTATCCCACTTTTTTTTGCTGGTGCCTTGATATGCGTAGGTGGTTCTGCCAGTACCACCCCTACATTTTTCCCTATGTACTGATCATTACATTGACGAGCACCACCAAACCTCTTTGAGTTTTAAAATTATTTTAATCATGTGAAGAAAATCATACTATTAGTTGTACAAAAATCACTGCCATTTTACAATGACGATCCTTTGAAATGGTCTGTTTCTGACTGAAACCTCAAAGTCATCTGAAGAGAGGGGGAGGAGTCAGTGTTTTGGCACTTGTGTGTGTATACCCATGTATGAATTATTGCGCTCTGTAAGCAAAAGGCTTTTTTTAGTCATACAGTACAGGATATAGGATGTTTAGTCATTAACTATGGGTTATATTCAACTACCTTCAAGTGATTACTGGCAAGAAAAAAGCCGCGAGGACATCACGTATATAAACCAACCCAGGTGTAATCCATAGGGGATGTAGGACTTTACTCTACTGAAAGTAGTCAAGATTCTTGTTGTAGGGCAAGATTCTTGCCTTTGGTAGTAATGGCTCTCATTCATAAGCAGGAGCACTGGTTCAGGTGCACATTATATACTTACAGCCATTTTTCCTAGGCAGTAACTTCTACTGTATTTCCTCTAGTCTGCCACTGGGAGTTTGGTGCCATAGCATGATGTAGTTCTTGGTTTTCTCTGGCACACAGAGGACCAGCTCAGCATTAAGATTCTGCCAGTAATCAACACAGTGATTAGAGGATGTTATCTTAGGCTCCATCTACTTAGAGTTCCTGGCACAGAAAACATTACCCCTTCTCACCTCACTAAGGTTATTGTGAGTAGCCCTCTGGGGACATTGTAGCACCACACATGACAGATCTAGTGGTGCCAAGACACTTGGTTAGGGGGCCTCCAATCATCTAACAGCTCAGGGGGGATAGCCTCTCTCCAAAAATGGGCCCTGGCTCTCTCAGTCCTATCCCTAAATTGGGAATGCATCCCTGTGTATTTATGGTACAGCAGTCTGTGAAGACCTAGTTCTGGATGACCATTGACCCCTCCTACTCTGCAGTGGTCTGTAAATGCCCTTTGTCAGTACTTGTGGTACAGCGACCTTTGATGACCTAGTCATAGATAGCCATTAACCCTTCACTGTGTACTGTTTGTAAAGCAAACTATGGTGACCTACTGTAATTACACACAATCATTATCCCCTTCTGCTATGCAATGGGTGGTGAGTATACTGTGTGGGTATTCTCACTATATACTGTGGAACAGCAGTCTATGGTGACCTTGGCACGGTTGACTATTTGCTTTGTTGAGTGACCCTTGTGGGTAATGTCTCACTGAATTCTGTTAGTATGCTTCCTATGGTGACTTTGTTATACATGGCCATTAATCTTTCTACTTGCAGTGGTTTGTGATTAACCCTTGTTGGTTAAGTTTCGCTGTTTATCTGTTTGTATAATGGCCCATGTTGACAAATTTACGCACAGCCAATTGAACCCCCTGCTCTGCAGCAGTTTCTGTATACCCTTGTGGGTAATATCTCATTGTATACTGTGTTTACTGTAGCCTTTGATGGTCTTGTAACACACAGCCATTAGCCTTACTGCTCCACAGTGGTTTGTGAAGTGACCCTTGTTGCAAAATATCTTCAGAGTACTGTGTGCACAGTGGCTTTTGGTGTTCTGTTTACACATGGCCATTAACTCTACTCTTCTACAGTAGTCTGTGAGTATCTCTTGTGGTTCTGTTTCCCTAGTGAATTATTTGTACAGTGGCTTACAGTGACCTAGTCAAGGCTGTTAACCCCTGTGGCCATTGGTCTAGGTTGGTTCTGTCTCACTAGCATACTGTTTGCACAATGAGCTATGGTGTACTTGTCGCAGATGTCCTTTAATGCCAGATGTTTTGTGGTTGGTCTGTGACTATCCTTTGCTAGTAACATCTTACTGCCACACTGTTGCTGGCCTCTGGTGACCTAGTTACAATGGCCATTGCCCCCTTCTGCCTTGAAGTGGATCTGTGGGTGCCCCTTGTAGGTACAGTTTCACTTACATACTGTATTCTTGTATTACCTACGGTCTCTCAGCCACAGATGGCTCTTGTCTCCTTTCAATTGCTGGTTGATCCTCACTAGGCCTACCAAATCACAATTGGCCATTTTCCCCTCCTATTCTACTATTGGCGCATTAGTTAATCTTGAGGGTACTATTTAACTTACATACTGTTTGTACACCAGCCAGCTGACACACCAGGCCATTAACCACTTCTACAGTTTGTCCATGAGTAACCTTTGCTGTCGCTGACTCACTTGCGGGCTGTTATACGATAGCCTCTGGTGTGCTGGTCAGTTGCCTCCAAAAACTTTATGTGGAGTTTTACTCTATTCCTTCTGATGCATTGGTATATAAGCATCTCTTAGCATGGAGTTATTTGCATTGGCTTTTCTAGGCCAACCCGAATACTAAGTTAGCTTCTTCCTAATACTGATCCCAGAACTTTCAGGTATTTGGTCTTACGCACCTTGGTTTGGCGGATCTTCATGCTGCTTGGATGCAACTTCTCTCACCTGGCCCATTCTCCTTCCTTCAGGTGCAATGTTCCACATGGCGACTGACAGGCTGGTTATGGCTCCCTCCATATAGGGGATCTTTTGACCACTGTAGTGTGCCTGCTGCTTTTTCCCTATGCTTGCTGCATCTTTGAAGCCAAACTGTTGCCTTTTTTTTAAGTTGGGTCCTTCCTTGGGCCAGTCCATTCCACACCAGGTTTTCCCAATGTGCCAGCCCTTGCTTTTAATCTGCCTTGCCAGTGGGATATTGGACGATCTTCTTTTAAAGGCCTGGTCAACTCATACTGTGTCATCCAGCATCCTTCAGATAGTGCAGATACTGCTAAAGTCCAAGAGGATCCTAACTCTTTGAGGCAGTACAATATCACCATTTTCACTCCAGTCTGTTGCTGCATACCATTCTAGCACCGTGGGACATGAGAGTGCAATCTCTGGATTGTCCAAATTCTCCCTCGAATAGGATGTATCATTTACCAGTCAAATCTGGTTTTTGGAAAGCAGCTCAGGACACAGACCCCTCCCCTCTGAGGCTTTCTGAGAGTGGGAAGGATTATATAGGGGATTTCTCTGCAGTTTTCTTTTTTGCCATTGTCCTTTAACTAGAAGGTAGCTGCATATAACCCATGGTTAACGACTAAAAATCCTTTGTCCTGTACTGTAATTCAAGAAAAGGATTTTCTCTTTTTTCTTTTTAAACTGTAAGGCTCCATGTACATGGGACGTTTCTGAACTATGGAAACTGACTGCTGGAAAATGTAGGTTAAAAAACGTCTGTTTAGTTGCGTTTGCATACTGTGTTTATGCTCATTTATGAGCGTTTGCGTTTAGAAGTGTTTTTTAAAGATAACCTCAGGAGACCTTCCAAAATGCCCAGAATGCTCTGAAAAACAGTAAAAAATTAACTATTTCAGACATTTTGAGAGAAATAAAGAGAGCAGAAGCAGAGAGAGCAGTATTTGTTGAGATTAGCTGTCTTTTTTTGTGGTGTTTGGATGTGATCCAGCTCATTTCTGTGCAGAAATGATTGCAGCAGTGTCTAACATATTTTCTTTCATGCGAAACCTCAAAGTATGGTGTACCAGGTGCATTTGAGTACCGGGAAAACGCTTTGCATGCATTTTTATGATGAAAAAAGGCTTTGGACAGCAACTGGAAATGGAAAAGTTAGAAAAAAATTCCAAACACAAATGCTTATAAATGTGGTTAGCCGCATTTACAAGTGTTTGGTGTTTGAAACGCTGATAAAATCTACCCCTGAACGCAAGTTTGGTGCGTTCAAAAAAACGACTGTAAACTCAACTGCCTGTAAACGACATAGTGTACATGAACACATAGGAAAACATTAGGGAGAGTTCAGGGGCTGCTGAAAAAAACATAGAAAAGCTCCTAAACTTGAGTTTATCAGCTACAGTGTACATGGAGCCTTAAACATGAAAAGCACCTGAGAATTCCACTCAGAATTACCTTGATTAGCTTTTTTTACGCATGTGATCCTATGTGATGTTGCCATATGAATTGTAATGTATTTCCAGCTCTAATGAGCGAGGCCTGAGTGCCACTTTTAGTCAAAAATGTATCCTTTGGGTCTAATTAAGTTTAAAAAAAAAATAGCAACGCAACCAGAGCGCTCTTTAATTGGCATTACATAGGGGTTGGGCACAGACAGTGTAAATTAGAGTATTACATAATAAATGCTCTCCCATTGGAAAGAACACGATAACGTGGCATTAGACAAGCAAATATTGATTTTTGCTACATGTCCGATAAGCATTTTCCTGGTTCAGACTTCTGACTTCAGGCACACCTGTAGAACTGAGCATTATTCTCATAATACAGGGTATCATACTAATGCCTTTTGCAGGTAGTAGCTTAGTAAAGCAGCATATTTTCACGAAAATGGTTGCAGATTTTCAAAGACATGCTGGTAGGTTAATTGGCTCCCTTCTAAATTGGCCCTAGTATATGTATGCGTGAATGTGAGTTAGGGACCTTAGATTGAAAGCCCCTTGAGGATTAGGGACTGATGTGAATGTACAATATATATTTAAAGCGCTGCTTAAATTGACAGCGCTATATAAGTACCTATAATAAATAAATACATTTTCTGGTATTATAACATAACTGACTCTGTTTTTTGTAATGTAGAATGTGTTATTTTCCTGCTACAAATTGTATGTCTTACTAGTGCTACGTAGTGTTACTATATTACACAATATTTATTTTGCAGATTACTTCTCACAGCATTTGGGGGAATATGAAAGTGTGCTGGCAGCCCTGGAGGACCTAAACCTCTCAATACTGAAGGCTATGGACAAAACAAAAAAAGTAGGAGCATTTTTTTTGTCATTTTGTCAAAATTTGTCATATGAGCATGTGTTCTCATTGGATAACTTTCCGTCACCTCTTGCTGATGAGAACATTTTTGAATTTTTAGATTTCCCTTCTCTTTCTCAGTGTCATTGCTCACCAGGACAATTAAAGGGTGAATCTTTCCAACAGGGACACAGACAGCAGTAAAACTTTGACAAAAGTTCAAACACTTCCTTTACATACAGTTTGTTATGAAATAAATAAAAGCACTGCCATTGCCATTCATTCTTTAAAATGCTAGTTCCTTGGCTGTCACTCTGACGTTTTCCGGTCAATAATTTATGAGTTTGGTAAGGTATCACATACTTTCAGTCTGATTGTTTAATAATCATATTGTTTCAATATTCCGATTGTATGTGCAAAAAAGGTTTTACCGGGCTATTGAGGAAATATTTACCAATTAGAAAGCTCATTTATTTGTCTGTCATGGTGTCAAATTTAGATTGTAGTTTGAATCAAACAAAGAGCAAATGTATGGCATTTCAGTAGAAAATATTGGTTTATTGTATATGACTAACAACTCACGTTGTATCTGTTAGTCAGAAGCTGTCTGCTGTATACACTTATATAAAATATATCCAAAATATGCCCAAAACTGTGTACACAGTGAGGAAGCGCACACAATGGTGGATGGAAGCTTTGTCATTTACTCCAAGAATGACAAAGGCTTTTTCACAATGTTAAGATTAAATCATGTTACAACTAGTTAAAACAATGTATCTCTGTGCTTATCAGCATGGTCATTGCTGGCTGTATGCCCGGAAAACTAAAGCTGGCCATAGACAGGTCGATATCTGAGCAGTTCAGCAGGACCTGGACAAATTTGGATCCATCTATGGGCAGGCTGGTTGAACTGAAGTTGTTTTATCGATTGACTCCAATACTACCAGCTTGCTTGATTTTTCATACAGTCACTAGCTATAACCAGCAGCAGTGATCACGATCTGCATAATTAGCTGATATAAGATGGAGTCTCTAAAGCATAACTCTGAACGAAACCAACGTTCTCATATCTAAAAAATCTCTAAGCAAACATGATGCATGCTCCGGCATTACCCAGAACAAGCCTTCAGATTGGGACTTCTGCCTTTATTTGGTGTGTGTTTGTTAATTCTCACAAAACATGCTGATTATATTTCGTTTTCCCACAATTCCCAATAAGGAGCAATCCTAACCCAGGCTATAACTATCCATTGACACAATCAATAACAGATCGCTCACCTTTTCCTATGGTATTGCTCCCTACCTAGCTTGGCTAACACCTCACCCAGCCAAAGTGGTGAACCTCCATGATTAAGCCCTAGGGGTAGGGCAAAACATGTTGGAGTTGTGGTCTGGATGAATCAAGCTGAGGCTGTTTTTACCTGCTAACCACTCTGGCCAGGTGAGGTGTACAGCGGCCAGGCTATCTCTTCCTATTTCTGCTGCATGCTTTGGGTCTGGATGCACCTTTCCTCAGCCTGCACCCTTACTAGTCAGCGGTATTCAAGTCATTGGACCTTGACAGTCTGGGCAGGGACCCTTAAACATTTATCGTGGACTAACAAGGTGTCCCTCTTTCTAGCTATTAAAATTGTGCAGTATTCTATTGGGACAGCATTTAGGGGATGTGGTTCTTTTTCATGGGTGGTTCTGCTGCTGGAGATGTGTCACCAAATGCCGAATCACTGTCTGATATTTTCCATACAAAGCCTACTAAAATCCTATTTTGTTTGTTTCTGTTGGCTCCCTTCTCGTCTGTGTACTTCACTGTTGTGCAAAGTCAGTGCATGTTTCCTTTGGTCCTGGCATACACAGACCTCCATCCCTTTTAAAAAGCCACTAGTGACTACCTAAATTATGTTTCTGCATCTTCTTCCCATATGAGGAGGACATCATCTATATACCTCTTATAGATGAGATTATAGAGTCATATACACTATATTGCCAGACGTATTGGGCCAGCCCTCCAAATCATTGGATTCAGGTGTTCCAAACACCTCCATGGCCACAGGTGTATAAAATCAAGCACCTAGGCATGCAGATGGCTTCTACAAACATTTGTGAAAGAATGGGTCACTCTCAGGAGCTCAGTGAATTTAAGTGTGGTATCGTGATAGGTTGCCACCTGTGCAATAAGTCCATCTATGAAATTTCCTTGCTACTAAATATTCCACAGTCAACTGTTAGTGGTATTATTACAAAGTGGAAGCAACTGGGAACAACAGCAACTCAGCCACCAAGTGCTAGTCTATGTAAAATGACAGAGCAAGGTCAGTGCATGCTGAAGCGCACAGTCAATAGCTAAAGACCTCCAAACTTCGTGTGGCCTTCAGATAAGCACAACAAGAGTGCGTAGAGAGCTTCATGGAATAGGTTTCCATGGCCGAGCAGCTGTACCCAAGCCTTACATCACCAAGTTCAATGCAAAGCGTCAAACGCAGTGGTATAAAGCACACCGCCACTGTGGAGTGGAGACGTGTGGATGCAGTGGAGACTTGTTCTCTAGAGTGACCAATCACACTTCTCTGTCTAGCAATCTGGTAATCTGATGGATGTGTCTGGGTTTGGCAGTTGCCAGGAGAACGGTACTTGCCTGATGCATTGTGCCAAGTCTAAAGTTTGGTGGAGGGGGGATTATGGTGTGGGGTTGTTTTTCAGGGGTTGGGCTTGGCCCCTTAGTTCCAGTGAAGGGAACTCTTAAGGAGTCAGCATAAAAAGACATTTTGGACAATTTCATGCTTCCAACTTTGTGGGAACAGTTTGGGAATGGCCCCTTCCTATTCCAACATGACTGTGCACCAGTTCACAAAACAAGGTCCATAAAGACATGGACTATACAGGTGCATTTCAATAAATTAGAATATCATCAAAAAGTTAACTTATTTCAGTAATTCAATTAAAAAAGTGAAACTCATATATTTTATAGATTCATTACACACAGAGTGATATATTTAAAGCATTTCTTTCTTTTAATTTTGATGATTATGGCTAGTGAAAACCAAAAATTCAGTATCTCAGAAAATTTGAAAATTGTGAAAAAGTTCAATATTGTAGACTCGTGGTGTCACACTCTAATCAGCTAGTTAACTAAAAACACCTGTAAAGGTTTCCTGAGCCTTTAAATGGTCTCTCAGTCTGGTTCAGTAGGTTACACAATCATGGGGAAGACTGTTGACTTGACAGTTGTCCAGGAGACAGTCATTGACAGCCTCCACAAGGAAGGTAAGTCACAAAAGGTCATTGCTAAAGAAGCTGGCTGTTCACAGAGTGCTGTATCCAAGCATATTAATGGAAAGTTGAGTGGAAGGAAATAATGCGGTAGAAAAAGGTGCACACGCAACCAGAGACAACAGCAGAAGCATCTTACCTGGGCTAAGGAGAAAAAGAACTGGACTGTTGCTAAGTGGTCCAAAGTAAATTTTGAATTTCATTTGGAAATCAAGGTTCCAGATTCTGGAATAAGAGCGGAGAGGCACAGAATCCAAGTTGTATAAGGTCCAGTGTGAAGTTTCCACAGTCAGTGATGATTTGGAGAGCCATGTCATCTGCTGTTGTTGGTCAACTGTGTTGTATCAAGTCCAAAGTAAGTGCAGCCCTTTACCAGGAAATTCTGCTGACCAAGCTTTATGGAGATCCTGATTTCATTTTCCAACAGGAAAAAGTACCAATACCTGGTTTAATGATCATGGTATCACTGTGCTTGATCAGCCAGCAAACTCGCCTGACCTAAACCCCATAGAGAATCTGTGGGATATTTTCAAGAGGAAGAGAGACATCAGACCCAACAATGTAGATGACCTGAAGGTCGCTATCAAAGCAACCTGGGCTTCCATAACACCTCAGCAGTGCCACAGGCTAATCGCCACCATGCCACGCCACATTGATGCAGTAACTCATGAAAAAGAAGCCCCAACCAAGTATTGAGTGCATACTATACTGTATATGGACATACTTTTCAGTAAGCCAACATTTCTGTATTATTTATTGGTTTTATGTAATATTCTAATTTTCTGAGGTACTGAATTTTGGGTTTTCGCTAGCTGTAAGCCATAATCATTACAATTAAAAGAAAGAAAATGCTTGAAATATATGATTCTGTGTGTAATGAATCTGTATAATATGAGTTTCACTTTTTGAATTTGAATTGCTGAAATACATTAGTTTTGATATTCTATTTTATTGTGATGCACCTGTATACAGTATGTGAAAGAAAGGAATAGCTATATCCTGACAAGCAGCTGCCAAGGCAGGCATTGTGGATATTATTGTGTGCAACATTAAGGCCAAGTTTACTCTTGGGCAGCTTCTGGTGGATTGCTTGTCAGTGGGTTACTAAGCAGCCACTGTCAGGTGCTCAAGAGGCAATCCTGCCACCTCCTGCATGTCTGTTTTTTGGGGGGTTTTTTGTTTGCTGAATGGCATTTTTTTAAATGGACTAATGTGTCTGGCCTGGAACTAACAGGCCTTTGGCTCATGGTTACAGTGCAGCCCCATTAAGTTTAATTAGTGAGTTTGAGAGGTGTTGCTATCTGCCAACTCGACAAGCTGCATTAAGTTTGCTGTTGCTGCGAAGCAAAGCCTTACAGATGCAGCCTGTGTGCAGGGTTGGTAAAACTGTGACTCAAGCAACTGTTTTTACTATCCCCTAACCACCTGTGTGAAAGAGGCCTTGAAGAGGATTCATGGGTCACAGTGCCCGCTAGTTTTATGTTTAATCTCTGTTTTTTAGATTTTTTGTTATAACAATTGTTTTAGTGCCCAGCTTAAAGGATAAGTTCACCTTTGGGGACATATTACACGTTCCCACTGCTGCAGTCCCTGGCCGATCCATTCACCCCCCCCCCCCTCAGTACGAGAAGAAGTTCCCCATACAAGCTGTCACTATTTTGCCCATATGGGCAAGCAGATATACTGACAGGTCTGCAGAAGACTGGTGCAATGCTTTCCAGGCTCCTGCAAACAAAAATAATAAATGCACATTTTTTTTACCTGCAGAAAAATGTGCATTCATTATATTTGGTCAAAAGGTGAACTTATCCTTTAATAAAGATTCGACTGGAATAAGGTAAGTGGGAATAGAAAGAATGGAACCCTAATAGAGAGGATGGAATAAAAAAAAGAGACATTTCAAAGAGAGAGACTTGGTAGAATTATGAATTAAAAACATTTGCCTCTCATGGATAGAACAAGAGTAAGATATTGAACATAGAGTTCATAACATAAATATTGTAATATATACTTTGTTTGTCAGCACTGTATATGCACATGCAAAAAGATATGGTTTTTATAATATAAATAAATTATATTTAGCACTATATTAATAATAAATAAGGCATTATGCACCTGTTAACACATTGGGGTTTATTTACTAAAGCTGGAGAGTGCAAAATCAGACTCACTTCTGCATAGAAACCAATCAGCTTCCAGGCTTTATTGCCAAAGCTTAATTGAACAAGTTGAGGTTAGAAGCTGATTGGTTTCTATGCAGAAGTGAGCCTGATTTTGCACTCTCCAGCTTCAGTAAATAAACACCACAATGTGTTTTTCATAATGTATTTGGTGCCCACAAATGTACATAGGGCACTTTAAATATGATATACTTTAAAATGTGTTGGTGATTAATTTAACGTTTGAAATGTATGCACTTCTGTATATTACTGTTCCATTTAGAATATGTATGTATATTGATAAAAATGGGATGCCAAATATAATTCTCTTCTGTTGCTCTTGCATTTCTATTAAGATCAAGAGTCTTGCACATTTGCATCTTTTCAAGTTTATGTTTAATTGAGATTAAATTGAAAAGCTAAATTACTGAGACTGGTGAAGTAGTGTTACTATTGGCTGTTCACTCTCAACTAGATGAGTGAAAAGTATGATAACAGGCAGATGTAAAGTAGAACTATAGGCAAAACTTTTTTACCATGTTGGATAGAGTAAGGGAGGGCTATAACACCTGTCAGTTTATTTTTTGCCATCTCTGCTCATTGAGGAGATTTACCTTCACTTCCTATCCCATAGTCAAAACAGAAAGTGAGAGATAATCTCTGCAAACTAATGGAAATCCTTGGGAACTCCCAGAACCTGTGTCCCCATTGAAAACTTTCTCCTCTATTCATTTTCTAGGGGTTTTCTTTTACGTTCACTTTCAATTAGAATGGCAAACAGAACAAAGAGAGGGTGCATTTCCCTAATGGCTCACAGACAGCATCAAAAAACCTAATAAGTGTTCTAATCCATCTCCACTCTGCCCAAAACAACAAAAAAAAACGTTTTATCTTTAATTATACCTAAACTCCATGGTATGCTTTTTATTGGAGTCAATTGGATTACTAAAGGCAAATAGACTGCTCACTTTGCAAGAGAAATCGTACTTTGCAAGGGAATTTATCCCAGAGCTTAGTGAATGAGGAAAATCTCTGCTCAGTTCCACTAATGATGATCAAGAAAAAATACTGCTATGCTTCTTATTTCCTTCCATGTGATTTTCTTTTCAAAAGTGAAACTTCACGTTTACTAAGCTCTGAGGCAAATTGCAAAGTGAGCAGACTACTTGCCATTAGAAAATCAACGTAATTATGTCAGTGTTGCTTTCTCCTGTCCTATTAGACACTGAAGTGCAAAAAGTGCTTCAGGTATAGATCAGTCGATATCCACTCTCAATGCCCTATGTACCAATCTCCTGATGGGATTTGTGTAACTCTGCCCACCTGTGTGATGACATCAGAGGATCCACCCGCTTTATGTGTTGTGTCCGATTAATGTGATTTTTGTCTAATCAGTACATTTTTCGTCTGAAAATACAATACAAATACATTACATCAGTTTCTTTTGTACATGAATTTCCATAACCTTAGTAACCTCTTCACTCTCGATATGGGGCTAGCATGCAAAAAAAAATAAAAGTATGATTATCTGTCCAATATTCTCATCGTGTGTACGGGGCTTAAGGGGTCAACACAAGAGGATAATTGTCCAACCATTATCACAAGTGGTGGTGGTTAATTTCTGAAGGTGGTGGTGTGTTGTGAAGAAGGCAAGAAGAGTCACAAACGTGCATTGAATTCTTAAGCGATTTACTGGTGAACGTGTTTATACATATATTTTCATGCTTTTGTATATGGATACAGTTTTCATTTTGTTTATAGGTTGACACAAGAATTACCTGTTTTTGTAGCATTTTGTTTTTCAGTTTCCAATATTTTGGAGCGCTGCACTTCCTGAGTTATTTGATTTTTGATGTGTGACAGATGTGAAGCACATAGTGCGTGCTGGCTCTACAAATTAACAAATAGGTGGTATCGTTTTTTTTAACTGCATTGTGACAAATTTTATATAATTGCTGCACTATTGGAGTTTTCTTTTGTGTTTCATTAACGTTGGGTGACTGATTGTGATACCTTCCACTTAGGACTAATAAAGTATTCTGGCTTCCTTGCATACAGCTGCTTAGATTTTTAAATGCATAGTAACCCATAGTAAACTGTGGGACCAGTGAGGTCCCACAGTTTGGTTTCCATCCTTAGTTCTTGATGATGGTGGCGTCTACTTTTCACTAAACCATGGGGGTGACCTTTGATGTATCACTCATAAGAGCTTATTTGACCTCTATTGAGTTGGGGTTAATATACCTGGTGAGCTGCACTATTTTACCTTTTGGTGTAAACACTGCTGAATTTGGAGGGCGCGTAATAAATATGAGGTGGTCTCACTTCTTAAACAAACAATGCTTTATTCACTTGCAACATGCATTTTAACTTGCTAGTAAATTTGACTTCTTCAGGAGAGGTCACGTTATTAGCACAGCCCCTCCCTTCTTGCACATCATAGCCCTCTCCTCCACTGAGAGTGTCTAATTACTGGGTTGTCCCAACTCCTCTGCTTTTTCCTTTCACCTCCCTATATAGCATTTTGCGCATGTACCGCAGGGGGGGTGGATACTATAGAGCAGCCTTTCTCAACCAGGGTGCCTTGAGGTTTCTTCGGGGTGCCTTGGCAAAATGTCTAAAAATTGCCCAAAACTTGTATACAAGCCAGCGGGTGGAACAAAGCTGCCTTTAGTTACACAAAGCCACAGGTTTTTATTGTGCACCATTATGACCTTCTAGCCATCAGTTGATAAGGAGGATGTCAGCTACCTGCACAGCATCCTAGTTTGACCCTCCCCTGCCCCTTTTTATCAGTGCTGGGGTCACATTAGCTCAGTGATGGAGAAAAACTGAGGGAGAAGAGAAACACTGGAATACTAGTCAATACCAGTGTGCAAAAGTGTGCTTTGGAAGAATAAATCACCTCTAATGTTGGGTGTCCTACATTTGTGGATGTTGCTGCGTCATGTAAAACTATTAGAGTAGTTTTTCATATTTTAGAATAGGGTGCCTCGGGACTGTCCATAATTTTAAAGGGTGCCTCGGGACTGTCCATAATTTTAAAGGGTGCCTTGACTGAAACAAGGTTGAGAAACACTGCTATAGAGTGTCAATCGAGTTACAGCTCTGAGTCTGCTGGGGCTACTGACATCACATACAAGATGCAGCACTCCCAGGCCTTTTGGATGTCTACTTAAAGAAGACTTTTACAGGCAAATAAGATGCATAAAATACTTTAAATGCACATAAAATATTATGGAAAGAATGTTGTTGAAATTAATAGTCTTACATCAGGGTCTGTTTAAGCTTTAAAAGCTCTATGTTCCTTCAGTGCAAACACAGATAGTTATCACATTTCCTAGCCTAACACATTCCATCAATAGACTTTTTGAAAAATATTTGTGGTTAACAACAGGAGCTGACTTCTGTCTATAGGACAGATCCCCATGGAATGGAAGTCCATGCTCCTGTGGTTTCTCACTTCATTCCAGATGGACGGAAGGAGAGATGGTTAGCTTCACAGTATATGAGAGAACACAGGGCTGTAGTGCTCAATCATAGTTCAATCACCAAGTTAGAGCCAACAAAGGAAAACAGGAAGCTACAGATCTGTAGGTTTGCAAGACTTGTGGTGTCCTATTGGCTATAGAGTGTAGTAGTGTTGTATAAATCAAAAGGATGCTTGAACAAAATTGCAAATGTTATGGCAAGTAAAATAGGACACATGGTTTTGTATTCGTACTTAAACAGTGTTTATCTGTTTGGAAGAATTTCCTTATGAACCTAGAATAAAATGGCAATAAAGTGTTCATTTACATATACTCCGTTTCAGATAACAGTTTAAAAATAACCTAATTTGCCACGTGTTTGGAGACGTCTTATAATTACTAGCAGTAAGTTGGATGGAGTTTGGCAGAGTTATTTCAGATGTTAATTACAGAGAAGGATTCTCTATAGAGCTGATAACCTGATACAGCAAATATCCTGCTGGCTGAGAGGAAGATAATAAGAATTCTTAATAATAAAACTGCTTGCTTGAAACAAGGAAAAAATAGCCACTGCATGCACTGTGCTCCATCCATTTTTCAGTCTAGAGCTGTATAGTTCTAGAAGAGAGAGGAAACTAAACACAACGTATAAAGCACAGAAAACCTTACTTATGAGAACAAACTTACCTGAAATTATTCTCCTTTAAGATGAGAGCTCACATACATTAGATAATCATACAGAAACTTTGGTGGAAAGTCCATGAAATAAACAAGGACATTGTCTGTGTTTGGCTTTTTTTTTAAAGCGTTTAGTAAGTGACATAGGCAAGTAATATGAGACACTGGGTTATGCTGCTGTCTTCAGGAGATAGGATACTGGCAAACAAAGTTGTAAAGACAGTCTAGCCCAGATAATCCTTCACTATGTACTTCCACTGCAGTTCCAGTATTCACCAAAGTACTGCCCCCTGTACTTGTTCTGCTTCTGTCTGTCAGGTTTCTATGTTAGTGAGCCCTTGTAGAAAACCAACTTGGAGTTCCCCAGGGAGTGAATTCTAAGCCCCAGCCTGCTTCCTCACTAGGACCGCTGATGATGGGGATGAACTTTCAGCAAACTGGAACCAGTTTGCAGTCCCCAGGTACTCCCAACCAAAAATGCGGAGACCACTCACATGTGCAAAGTACAGATAGCAGGAGACAGTAGAGGATCTAGGAAACAAGCCGAATTCAGAGCGGGTGGCAAGCAAGAGAAAATGGTAGATGGAGCCAGAGTCAGTACACATGAAGTCAGACACAGAATACAAGCAATACAAAGCAAACCAGGAGCTCTGAAAAACTAGGAGGTTGCTCAGGCAATGCAGGCTACATGGAGCATGTCTAGATATAGAGAAGCTGACTGCGAGGTTGGCCAGGAAGTGATAGTAGGGAAAAGGATATAAATTCACAGCAGAACCAGTGATGCCCATAGGTGAACACAGAAGCCAGCAGCACATGTGAATGGAATCACAGGTCTAGCAGAACCACTCCACCAAGGAAGAGAAATTAACAAACAGCAAAATGGAGGCTAAACCATGACATTCTCATGGGAAATTCCCATTACGGGATACCTGGACAACCTTTTATCAAGGCAATCATTGGCACAGGTCTTTTAGCCAATGTTCAATAGAATGTTCATACTCTGCAGTGGTGTAAGTGGATTCTGAAACTCCAGAAGTCAGTGCTGGAACCAAATCATTGTTTGAAGCAACTGGACTTTCTCCTGGAGGCTTCCCTTTCCAGGGATTTTCTTCTATGGGAAAAACTTCAAACTCTCTGCTACGACAAGTGGACTCCACAGTCTAGAAATCAACCAACATCACATTTGTATGAGGGCTCTGAGCTTAATGGTGGCCTCCTTGGAGACAGTTCCATTTCTCTAATTCTATGCCAGACTGTTGAAGTTCAAAATTCTGATCACTTGGAACAAAAATTTAAATTCTCCAAACCATCTCATGCTCCTGATGCCGAATAAGGCTCATAAGTCCACCTCTAGAGTTGGGGGAATCCTCCAACTGGTTTAAAAAGTTCTCAGTGTGGACACCAGTCTTGGACACCTTCTTGGTGCATAAGACTTGGTCCCCAGAGGTAGCTAATTTCCCTATCAACATTCTGGAACTCCAAGCAATTTGTTTAGCCTTTCAACACTGGACTTCTCAATTGCAGTGTCATCCAGATTTAGTCAGACAACACCATGGTTGTGGCTTATATCACCCCCGAGGAAGAGACCAGGTATCTCACAGGTCAAAGAGAAGACCTGGCCTGAGTGGAACTTCATAGGCGTAGTATTTGGGCCTCATCAGACTCCTGGCAGACTCTTTGTCCCTTCCTGATCATCCAGATCTTCTGTCCCAACCACCTGTTTGCCATCATGATTCTTGTTCTCTGACTTTAACCTGGCTATTGAAACCCAGATCCTAAATGATAAGGGGCTATCTAATTCTGTTATCCCTATGCTTCTCAAAGCTAAGAAATCAACTTCTCACAGGGTCTATTAACATACCTGGAAAGCTTATTTCTCATGGTGCAAGGCAAGAGAATTCCATTGCAGGGAGTACTACATGGAATTATTTCTTTCTTTTCTCCACTCTGAAATGGATTGACACTTGGCTCTGAGTATCATCAAGGATTTGGCCCAGGCGATTCTCTTTTAAAGGATGCTTGCCTCTCACTCCCAGTGAAGGCCTGTGTTCAGGGTGTTGCTAATGTTGTTCGGTGTGTACGGATGTGGTTCATGCTGTTCAAAGTTTATCTTTTAGGTATAGCATGCTTTAAACTGACTCACACTTTTTTTTATCATTCCTGAGGATGCCTGCAAGGGACAGCCTGCTTTTAGTTCCACTATCTCTACATGGATTTGGCAGCTGATCATCAGCTTAAGGACAAGGTTCCACCTTTTCCAGTCAAAATGCTTTCTATTAGATTAGTTAGTGGTTTTTGGGCTTTTCAGCATCAGCTATTCTCAGATTTACAGGACTGCCACCTAGTTCTCTGCTCACATGTTCTAAGTTTTATCAAGTGGATGTTTAGACCTCATCTGATGATAATTTCGGTATTAAAGCGATTGTAAATGTATTTATTTTTCTAAAATAACAAACATGGTATACTTACCTGCTCTGTGCAGTGGTTTTGCATAGGGCAGCGTGGATCCTCCTCTTTTCAAGTCCCTCACCTGACTCCTCCCCTTTCTGAGTGCCTCCTTGGCAAGCCATTTGCTATGGGTCACTCATGCGGACTCAGTCCCAAACTGAGCTCTGTGTTTTGAAACACATAGAGCAGCTCTGCTCTGCCCACCGCTCTCTCCTCATAGGCTGTGATTGACAGCAGCAGAACCAATGGCTCCAGCTGCAGCCTTCATGGCCAGTAGGGAAAGAGAGAGGGAAGAGAGCTGCTGCTCTTGGGTATAATGTTGCATTGAGAACGGGCTCAGGTAATGGGTGAGGGGTGGGGGGGAGCTGAACACAAAAGGTTTATTACCTTAATGAAGAGAATGCATTAAGGCAAAAAAACCTTCTGCCTTTAGAACCACTTTAAGGTTCTTCAAACAGCCCTGTTAGCTCTCTTGACCTGACGTTAACCTGTTAATTTTTTTGGTACTTGTGATCCTGTGAGCGTTTGATTTGCTGTAGTGCCCACCCCTCATTTGGGATGCTTTGGAATGTCTGGTATCTCAGAGTACATTACCCTGAGTCCCTAATGAATGATTACGAAAACAGGATGTTTGACTTATCTTAGAATCCTTTTCTTTAAGTTCATTAAGGGGCACAGATCCCATCCCTCGGGTCATGCTGTAGACTTCTGCAATTGCTTGTATTCAAAACTGGAGTATGATGGGAGTGTCAAGGGTCTTACAGATTTTTTTCCAGTTTCCAATCTACTGAAGGCAGCAGCATAACCCAATGTCTTAGAATACTTCACCCTGTATCCTCTAATGTACTCCAAGAAAAGGATTTTGCAGTAAGCCAAAAGTCCTATTATTCTCCAGCAGTGAAAAGGGTTCTTTGCTTTAAGAATTGTAAAACTGTGGATAAGATTCACACAGGAAGCTTGTATACTTTTCTTCGAAAGTGGTTCAGTTTAAATTACCTAAATACATCTCAGATGTATTAAAAGAAAACTGGTAATCAAAGTCATACAGCTGTCCCCTGCCAGCATGCTATAGATAAGGACTTTTGCTCTGTGTGTGGAAGCAGTGGTCTCTCTGAATAGCTCCAACACGCCCCATGCTGAGTCAGACTTATAGCTCTGCAAGTAGTAAAATTCATGCTCTCTGCTGATTGAAGAGCTCAGTCTTTGACAAGTATACACCAAGTGGGTTTCATTGTTTGTTCAAACAGGGGGAACTGAGAATGAAAAGAAGATAGTGATATTGGCAAAGGTGGGATGTTTAGAAAGCGGTTTTTACTAGGTAGTACTTTTCACATTAGAGCATAGTAGTCAGAATGCAGAGTTTATACAGATATAAAACAAGAGCAAAAAAATAGAAAAGAAGACAAAAAGGGAGATTACACCTTAAAGGCAGTACAGATCAATGCATAGTAAGCTGGAGTGAAAGTATAGAAAGAGGCTAAATTGGTTAGAAAAGGGATCACATAGAAGAGTCCCATCCATCTTTGTGTGGTTATATCTACACAGTAAGAGCAAGACATTTCTAAATCTAGGGCCTATACACAGCTTAGTCAAATAGTCAGCTTTTCCCTGTTTATTAGTCATGCACTTAATATTTTGGCTTGTTTTTATATTTTTTTATGTATATTTTTATTTACAGTCTGTACCTACTGAGTAGATGTCCCCTCTGCTAGATTATTAAAACCGTTTGCCTTTTTACCATAGTTCCAACATTGCATGTTTCACTATCACAGGCTATCACAAGTGCCTTTTTCCCTTGTTCCCTTGTTATGTATTGTGTTTTTTTTTTATTAAAATCCGAAAAAGTGTATTCTTTCCCAAGAAAATTGTGTTTGAACAACTGCTGCACAGATACCAATTTATTCGCTAGGACTTCACCTTTAAAAAACATATTGTTTGGGGGTTCTAAGAAATTTTCTAGCAAAATATACTGATTGTTACATATAAACAAAGTGCCAGAAAAGGTTTGGTCTTCAAGTGGATATAAACACACTATATTGCCAAAGGTATTGGGTATTAGCCCTCCAAATTATTACATTATTATTACATTACATTGAGTTTATATAGCGCCAAAGGGTTTGCTCAGCGCTGTACAATAGAGGGGGGGACAATACATGAAACATTACAGCAGCTACGAACAGCACACGAGGGGTAAGAGGGCCCTACTCTTTCGAGCTTACAATCTGGGAGGGAGGGGGTAGTGGTACAGGAGGAAGTGGCTGTGGGGGATGGAGTGGTAGGAGGAATGAAGGAGAGCAGCAGTTAGGTGAGGGTGGGGTAGGCTTCCCTGAAGAGGTGGGTTTTCAGGGAGCGCCTGAAGGTGAGAAGGGAAGGTGACAGTCTGATGGATTGGGGTAGTGAGTTCCAGAGGATGGGGGAGGACCTGGAGAAGTCTTGCAGACGTGCGTGTGAGGAGGAGACCAGGGAGCAAGATAGAAGGAGGTCCTGTGAAGAGCGAAGGGTACGGGTAGGGTGGTACTTGGGAATCAGGTCGGTGAGGTAGTTAGGGGCAGTGTTGTGAATGGCTTTGTAGGTCAGAGTGAGTAGTTTGAATTTGATGCGTTGGGCGATAGGGAGCCAGTGGAGGGAGAGGCAGAGGGGGGTGGCAGAGGTGGAGCGGCTGGTGAGGTGGATGAGTCTGGCAGCTGAGTTCAGGATGGTCTGAAGCGGGGAGAGCCTGCACTGGGGTAGGCCGGTGAGGAGGGAGTTGCAGTAGTCAAGGCGTGAGATAATCAGGGAGTGCACAAGTAGTTTAGCGGTGTCTGGGGTAAGTAAGGTGCGTATTTTGGCGATATTGCGGAGGTGGAGCCTGCATGTGTTTGTCAGTGATTTGACATGAGGTTGGAAGGAGAGGTTAGAGTCCAGAATGACCCCAAGGACTTTGGCTTGCGGGGCGGGATTGATGGTGGTGATGTTAGTAGTGATGGATAGGATGGGGGGGGGGGGTGCGGGCAGGAGGGAAGACGAGAAGCTCGGTTTTGGAGAGGTTGAGTTTGAGGAAATGGAGCGACATCCAGTCAGAGATGTCGTTTAGGAGGTGAGTGATGCGGGCGGAGAAAGTGGAGGTGAGGTGAGGGGTGGAGAGGTAAATTTGAGTGTCATCAGCATAGAGATGGTAGTTGAAGCCGTGGGAGTGTATGAGTTTGCCAAGGGAGGAGGTGTAGATGGAGAAGAGAAGGGGTCCAAGGACAGAGCCCTGGGGGACCCCAACAGAGAGGGGGAGGGAAGGGGAGGTGGCACCATTGTAGGAAACGCTGAAGGAGCGTCGGGATAGGTAAGAGGAAAACCAGGAGAGAGCGGTGTCTCTGATGCCAAGGGAGAATAGTTTATTAAGGAGGAGGGGGTGGTCAACTGTGTCGAAGGCCGCGGAGAGGTCCAGGAGGAGGAGGACAGAGTAGTCGCCTTTGGCTTTGGCGGTAAGTAGGTCGTTGGTGATTTTGAGGAGGGCGGTTTCGGTGGAGTGTAGGGGACGAAAGCCGGACTGTAGTGGATCAAGGAGGTTGTTGTCAGTTAGGTGGGCGCTTAGGCGGTTGTAGACTAAGCGCTCCAGGAGTTTGGAAGTGAGTGGCAGCAGGGAGATGGGTCTGAGGTTGTTTGGGTCAGAGGGGTCCAGGGAGGGCTTTTTGAGTATGGGGGTGATGTGCGCATGCTTTAGGGGGGAGGGGAATACGCCGGTAGAGAGGGAGAGATTGAAGATGTGGGTGAGGGAGCAGATGAGGGAAGAGGGGGGTGACTGGAGGAGTCGAGAGGGGATAGGGTCTAGGGGGCAGGTAGTGAGGCGGGCTTCAGAGAAGACCCTGGTGACTTCCTCAGTGGTAGCGGGGCTGAAGGAGTGCAGAGCTGGTGGGGTTACGGTAAGCGGGGTCTTGGGTGTGGAGGGGGGCAGTGCGGTTGCGAGGTCAGAGGAGGGAAGAGATGAGGGGGAGATAGGGGGGGGGGAGGCTAGGTGGGGAGGTAGATTGCGAGTTGACTATGTCCTGACGGATTGCATCAATTTTATTGTGGAAATGAGTGGCAATCTCGTGGGCGGTGAGTGAGGTACTGAGTGGAGGAGGGGGGGGAGAGAGCAGGGAGTTGAAGGTGGAGAAGAGTCGGCGAGGGCAGGAGGAGAGGGTGTTAATCAGGTTTACGAAGTAAGCCTGCTTGGCGGCGTGGAGGGAGGAGGTGTAAGTGAGGAAGGCAGATTTGTAGAGGGAGAATGAACGGGGGGACCTGGTTTTGCGCCATAGTCTCTCCAGCGCACGACTGCGACGTTTGAGGCATTTAGTGTGGTCGTTCTGCCATGGTTGGAGCGGTCTGGGTTTGATGTAGCGTGTGGTTAGGGGTGCCAGAGAGTCTAGGGTAGCTGATAGTGAGTCGTTGTACGTGTTAGTGGCTAGGTCAGGACAAGACAGTGGAAGGATGCTGTCGTGTAGGCGGTCGGCAGCTGAGTGGAGGGGGGCCGGGTTCAGGTTGCGAAGGTTGCGGCTGGTGATGGTTTGGCGCTCTGGGGGGGGGGAGTTAGGGGAAGGGGAGATGGAGAACGTGAGGAGGTGGTGGTCGGAGAGAGGGAAGGGGGTGTTAGAGAACTGGTTGAGGGTACAGAGGTGGGAGAAGACGAGGTCCAGGGTGTTCCCAATGATGTGGGTGGAGGATTGAGTGTACTGTGTGAGCGCGAAGGAGGAGGTTAGGTGGAGGAATTGGGAAGTAGCCGGGCTGTTGTCATTGATGGGGATATTGAAGTCCCCGAGGATGATGGTTGGTAGCTCAGAGGAGAGGAAGAAGGGAAGCCAGGCAGCGAAGTCATCCAGGAAGCGGGGTATGGATCCGGGAGGCCTGTAGATCACTGCGATCCTTAGGGGGGTGGGTGAGAAGAGCCGGATGCAGTGAGCCTCGAAGGAGGAGAAAGTTAGGGAGGGAGGATTAGGGAGGACCTGGAAGGTGCTCAGCGGTGATAGGAGCAGGCCGACCCCACCACCTTTGTGACCGCTCAGTCTTGGTGAATGGGACCAGACGAGACCTCCATAGGAGAGTGCCGCAGGGGAGGTGGAGTCAGTGGCCTGTACCCAGGTTTCGGTGATGGCTAGGAGGTTAAGGGAGCGGGAGATAAAGAGGTCATGGATGGCAGTAAGTTTGTTGCAGACCGAGCGGGCGTTCAGGAGTGCAACCGAGAGAGGGGGGATGGATGCGGGGAGAAGGGGCACAGATATGAGGTTGAGGGGGTTACGGCAGCTGGCGGGAGCAGGGGGGTCCCTAGAGGAGGGGTGAGGTGGCGAGGGGCCAGGGTTCGGGGAGATGTCCCCAGCAGATAGGAGAAGGAGAAGGGTGAGGAAGGTGGCATGGGAATGGGAAGTGTAGGAGCGTGTGGGTCTGATAGTGGTGGCACGTGGGTCGACGGGGGAGTGGAGTAGCAGGAGGAGGTGGTGAGTGCCGTAGTGGGGAGAGGGGAGTAGTGAAGGGGCAATGTAGAGCTGTTTTGGGGGGGTAGGCGGGTAGAGGGAGGCGATTTTTGGGATGGTGGAGAGGAAAATGAGGAGGAGGAGTGCAGGAGGCATGTTGGGGTGGGTGCGGTGACAGTTGGGTCAGGGGAGGTGAAGGGATACAGGTCAGGGCAAGGTGTGTGGGGAATCTGTATTACCATGGGAGAGTCATTTGAGTCCTTCTGTAGGGGTAGAGTGAGGGTGGAGGGCGGCAGCTGGTTGGCAGCAGTCTGTGGGTGCAGTAAGCTGGCGACCATGGGTGCTGTGGCATGTCTTCAGTGGGTACGGTGGTTCGGCTAGTGGAGGGGTCGTAGGGTGCGATGGCTGGGGGTGATGGTAGGCACGGCGACTGGTGATGCTGGCGGCTCGGTGACTGGGGTTGTTGAGGCCAGGCGTCGGGTGCTGAGGGCTCGGCGTCGTGAGGCGCTGAAGGTGTTGAAGGATCGTCATCAGAGTCGAGCGGGGCGTTGCGGTAGCGATCGTCGGCCCTGCGTGGTTTGTGCTCAACCGTGATCTGTTGCGGCCGGTAGGAGAGACCGCGGCTTCAAGGGTCGTGGTGGGCCATTAGTCGCCGGGGCGTCGCCAGAGGGAATAGCGTGCCGGAAATCAGGGTGCTGGGCGAGCGGTCCCTGGTGTGGTGGCTGGCTGGTAATCCCAGGTGGGGTGGTGGGCAGGGGATCCCCGATGGGATGGTGGCCGTGCTATCCCTGGTGGGGGGATTGGATTCAGGTGTTCCAATCACCTCCATGGCTACGGGTGTATAAAATCAAGCACCTAGACATGCAGACTGCTTCTACAAACATTTGTTAAGGAATGGGTCACTCTCAGGAGCTCAGTGAATTCAAGCGTGGTACCGTGATAGGTTGCCACCTGTGCAATAAGTCCATACGTGACATTTCCTTGCTACTAAATATTCCACAGTCAACTGTTAGTGGTATTATAACAAAGTGGAAGCAACTGGGAACAACAGCAACTCAGCAACAAAGTGGTAGGCCTACAGACTAAGACTGGGATGCCATTAAAGTTCATGTGCGTGTAAAGGCAGGCATCCCAATACTTTTGGCAACATAGTGTGTGTATATACAGTATATATATATATATATATATATATATATATATATATACATTATATACAGAGAAAGACAGAAATCTTTTTTTTTTGCTGCAGTGTCATTATTTTACGACTGGCAGCTTGAAGTATTCACATGAGTACAATACAACTGCGGGAGCAATTTTTCCATGCCTTTTTTTTATAAAATGGTTATTCTGACACATTACAATGAACATAAATGGCAAGTTGTCTTGCAAAACTAAATCAATGCATCAGAGGAACAAAGACGCGTTTAAAAAAAAAAAGTCACTTGAAGGAATAGGAGTTCACACTGATCAACAAAAAGAGGGAAAACCGCAGAGACAGAGCACAAATATGGTATATACTGTACACAGAAATTATTAGGAGTACAAATCTTAAAGAGGAACTCCTGGCAGATTTCATCTAGTTATGTATTCATACACATTGTGTAGAAATGATCATAAAATAACACTAGTAGTATACATAGAAAAAGTGCTGTCAGCCTATAACAGGATGTCCACTGACATTTATAATAGAATCACCAGGTATCGTTTTAATGAAAGCTGTAAATGAAAAAACGTTTCAGAAATGACTTTACATAAGCTTTTTTTAATTAAATCATGCTGAAATGTCAATGAACTTAGCATGCTATTTGCAGTGCATTATGGTCCAGATAATTTTGAAATATTGATGGGGAAACTATAGTCTTTGGATTCAAACATGCTTGGGACAAGCATAGATCTATACTCAAAAACCAATAAAAAAAAAAAAAAGTAGCGCCTACCCCAAAGGAGCCACTTGGTGTGACAAGCTCTCTGTTAACTGCTTCGTCCCCTCTGAAAAACCTGGTTAGGCAATCAGCTGCTGCAAAAAAATACGTGTTCCAGAAGACTACGGGGAGGGAGGGGGGAGGACAACTGCTTCCGATTGCCTTAGGTGATCGCTGCGGAAGTGAGAGTGGGTACCTGTCAAATTCGGGTCTCTGCTCCCCAAAGGTGCCAATCCTTAATGTGGAGCGGGGAACAAAGGCTTAAAGTGGAACTTCCCCTTTTTGCCCAGCAACAAGTTGGCCCCAAAAAAACATTAAAAATGTAAAATGCATCAAAAAATGCATCAAAAGCCCATGAGCAAAAATGCACACTGCAAATAGCACTGCAGTAAATAACAAAACACAAACTGCATTGGTATGAACTAGGCCTAAGTATTAGTATGCTACCCACAACTATGACAGCACATAAGAAATAGGCACCAAGCAATGGCAATGCAAAACAAACATTGGACAGGTAAAGGAATCTATTTGAATCTGTTTGAATGCAGTACACTAACTGATGTAACTACTTGACTATAATATGGCAGTTAATCTAGATCAACACAGTACTAGGCAAAATGTACCTAGTGTTCATAGCACTGGTAAAGACCAGCATAAACTGTGAACCTTATAAACAATGAAAGTAATAAAAAAAAGTCTTATAAAGAGTGTTACAGTATCTCTATGCAACAAATGTTCAAACGAGAGTGCACTCTCTGTATATACCCCTGAGTGTAGCTATATGTATATTTTCATGAACGGGGTACCCCTGAGAGGTGGATGTATAGCATAGTACCTGGCACCTGGCCTGCAAAGTTTAGCTGGCTAACACTGGGGCTCAGACTGTATGGTGGTATACTTATTACTATCCCTTTTAGTCTGCATGCAGTGGTTAAGGCTCCTAGTAATTATTAGTCCCTTTCCTGATCTGTTATCAGCGGTAGTAAGCACACACAGCAGTAGCTCACCAGTCCCAGCAACAAAGCAGACCTTGCTCTGGACTCTTGTCTGTTTGCAGTCCCTCTGGGTGTGTCTTCAGGAATTCAGTCCTCACAAGGCACATTTCCAGTGCTCAGGTCCAGAGAGGTTCTTTGTCTGGTGAAGTAGGCATGCACACAGTAGGCAAGCTACTCCGATCACAGCACAGTGGCTGGGGGGGGGGGGCGGCCCAAGCACTCTTTCTGCCCTGCCCGGCCCAAGCACTCCTCTCCCTGGCCTGATCCAGCTGGCAGACCACCCAGCTATATGTGTGTTCACTCACATTCGCACAGTGGCTAGCACGTCTGCCTTGCAGCACTAGCGTCGTTGGTTTGAATCCCACCCACAGCACTACCTGCATGCTCTAACTTTGCCTGCATGGGTTTCCTCGGGGTTCTCCGGTTTCCTCCTACACTCCAAAGACATTCTGGTAGGTAAATTAGCCCTAGTATGTGTATGTATGAATGTGAGTTAGGGACACTAGATTGTAATCTAGTTGAGGGTAGGGAGCAGTGGTGTATTTAGGTTTTGTGCTGCCTTAGACAAATTGTCTGCCCCCGTGGACATGGGCCAACACCCCCACTCTTCCCCCACCCACTGACAGAGCCTGACATTGACCAACAACACCCCTGCCCCCCACTCGGGAGAGTCTTCCACTACCCCCCCTTCATATTCACAGCTCCAGACATCCCCAGAAATGAGAGTCAGGCTCTGCATACACCATCAAGCAGCCTGTAGCCTATCTTGGATCAAACCTGGTTCCCATGGCGTACATGTCCCTTCTTCCATCCCTTCTTCTGGGGGGAGGTGCTGCCCTCCTGAAAAATGCCACCCTAGACAAATGCCTTGTTTGCCTGGTGGTAAATACGCCCCTGGCAGGGACTGATATCATAATACAATAGTCAGTATATGTAAAGCTCTGAATAAATTGACAGTGATATAAGTGTATGTAATAAATAAATATAATATATTTAAAAAGTGGAGCAGACTTGATATACCACTTGATCTTTTTTCTGCCGTGTCTCTTTTATGTTTCTATGTCTTTTTAGACACTCATATGCAGTATATAAAGTGATGTGTAAATTGTCAGCGATATATAAACACCTGTAAGAATAGTTATAATAAAAACATCTTTGTTGCTTTTTCCTTTAATATGCTCTTGATCCTGATTATACTGCAGAAAATAGCAGTAATTATTGGTAGCAAAGCACCATGTGACCTAGAATATGCCTTGGCTGGGGGCTGGGAACAGCAGTTTTTTAAGACAAAGGAGTAGTCATTTTTTTAAATTAAGAAAAAATATTATTGCTAACATACGCCCTACGGATTCATGCAAATCTGTATAAGTCAATTATAGGAGTCAGCTAATTGGTTTGTGGTTTTTCTTTTTGAATAGACATGTCCTCTGTGTATCGAGGTCAGAAATGAATCCCCTTACATGCCAGCACGATATCTATAAAATACAGACATTGGATTATTATAAGCAGGCTTTCTTTCACATAGTCCATAGTTTTGTTATGTACCACCTCTTATTTACTCACAAATAAAGCTTATAAAGGTATCTGTGATGCAGTGGTTATCAAACATGTACGCCAAAGTCAATGTACTTGGTCCTATACCAGTCGCTATGCAACAAATCCAGCATGAGTCTTCCCCTGTGTTCTGACCACTACTGGATTTTGCTGTACCTCAGTTACTGAGCTTGACTGTAACGTAATGCAGTTCATAGGAGCCAGTTAAATGGCATTTTGTCCCCAAGCATATACAATTTACCTGTTCGTTATCTTTTCTCCAGACTGCATGGTTCGGAGCAAATGTTTGACTGAATTTTAAGCAGAGGTTTCAACCTCACAGACATCAGATTGCTGTATCATCTTTTGCTCAAGTTAACTTGAGCAACATTAACCCCTCCCCCCAAAAAAAAGAAAATATGTAGCACCCTCTAGTGTGCTACTAGAATAGTGTAGTAGATTATAAGTAAAATCATTGTGTATGACTCATGGTAATTGTGTGAGTCTGTGATAGAGGTTGGGCTATCCAGGTCAGCTGGATGACTCAACAGGTTGTGGCTCTATCACCTCCTCCTGACTCTGGAGGACCATAGAACCTTTCAGAAGTCGGTAAGCAGGAAGGGGTGGAGGCCTAATCTGTATATTCATGGTGGTCCGGCCAATCCCAGGTTTGCAGGCCCGGGTAGAGTGGTGGACTGGCCCATAAATATTGGAAAGTGAGGCTGACGGAGGAGTCAGGTGGAAGATGGAGTGCTGGGGAGACTGTCAGTGCATGGGAGGGGTACCCTAGGTCTGAGGTCCTGGCTTCCAGGCTAGGCTTGGGCTGGCTTGGGAGGATACATTCAGCAGTAAGGAGTGAATGGGATCGAACAAAGAGGACAGTATGAGTATAGCACTACTCTCTGGGATCTACAAGGGGAAAGACTGCCATGGATAGCAAGCTTTCTAAGGACAGCACTCAATCCTTGTCCTAGGAGATCTTGCAAGAATCCAGGAGGACTGGTAGTGTTTGCAGGCTGTGGAGCTGGGAGCAGCTCTACAGAGGGAGAGGAGACATTGCTGCATTTAGCTACAAGAAGCTAAATTGATTTTTGAGGGGCTACTAGTTCCTCACCCATAAAGGACAGCTAATACAGATCAGCAATGACTGACGGCTTTCAGGAAAAGAACAGTCCAGAATCTGCCTTTGTACATAGGAAGGAAGTGCCCCCCTTCTATTGGTTCAAGCCACAGTGGGCATCCCATAATCCCTATTTCCCTATCCAAGTTGATTTCCCCTAATAAAACAACAAAACCAAGTCCATGGACTGGTCACTGTCTTTGGATGCAAATCTGTGTGAGAAACACCTATTGCCTGGCTGTGTGGGGAGAAGCTTAGGGATACCCACTACATAGTGGCCCTCACAAGGTTAGCACTACAAATATACATATATATATATATATATATATATATATATGTGATGACTGCATTCATTTTCTTTTTTCAGATTTTTTCCCTTTATTTTCACCTAGTAATCCGGCCAGTAAGTTTGTAATTTTTCAGCTTTCTTTAACAGACCAAGCTAGTCAACGAAAGTGGCACTTAGAGGGTTGAGACAAACTATTTAACAGTAACGGGGGGCTTACAATGGTCAGCTTTTATTTATTTATGGACAACATTTGCCCCAAAAGGAAAACAAGCTTTTGCTGTAACTGCTTCTAAAGTGTTCAGCTCTAATTTTGTTAGTCAAGTCCTATGGGCTAGTTCACACCAGTGTGGTGGCTGGTGTTTTACCACGCTGTAAAATGCCAATCACTGTTAGGACACACTGAAAACAGTTGTTTTTTATGTGTCCTATTTACATTAACATGCAACCCGGAGCTGTGCTGCAGTGATTTGCAATGAAATTCAGATGTGCTGCATATTATCGCAGCACACTGCAGAGGATCGCACGTCATTGTACAGCAGCACAGTGCATCATGTGGCTGTACAGTGACATGAATTAAGTGTCTTTTCTGTACACTTTAAGGAGGGGGAGCTCTGAATCACATACCACACCGCCCCTATCGCAGCTGGAACACACAGCTGCCGGATGGTAAACCACTGTGGCTGTCCCCTAGTGTGAATGGCCCTAAATATGCTAGTGCGTCTAATTCTACCCTCTCCCCAGACTGACCATGGTGCTGTCCAAAGGTGTCTCTTTTGCTCCTCCATCCAGAGGTGGAGACACCCTGAGACAGGAAGTGTGGTACTGGCTGGTGAAAATGAAGGCAAAAACCCTAAAAGTTAAAACTAATACAGCCACCACATGTAGAGATGGAAGCTGCAACATATTACTTTTTGTTTTTGTGTTTATTTCCACTTTAGTGGTTTACTGAATGTGTTAACCTTGGATCAGTGTTTTAAAAGGTCAATATACCTGAAAGTAATAGCTTTTGGGGGAAAGCACACCTACGTGTTTCTGGGCTTATTCATGCTTCAATGATCCTTTGCAGTGCATTAATGTGCATTACGTTGGGCATTAATGTGTGTTGCTTAAAGAGTAACTCCACTTTTGTTGAGAGAAAAACATTCTCCTCTGGGTGATCAATGTTCATTGCAGGGATTTAACAAACTTTGTAGCAGATGCCTACCTTTTTCTTCCTGTAGCTGTTTGTTTCAAAATGTCCTTTGCAGCCTGATTCTGAATGTGAGGGACTTGTTCATTATAATCAGCTGGTGCACATTCAGTGTTCTAATGAGAAAAGCTACAGGGCCTGTATCCCCTTATATGTATTTAACCCTTAAGGAGTATTTCATCAAAATTGTAATTCTTATTGCAGGGATTGCTTAAAATGTTACTTGTTTCTTAGTGCAAGCTTCTGGTAAAATCAGTGAGCCAATCACACAAGCAGGATATGACATTTCTGGGGGATGTTCTGTACACCACCTGTTACCAGAATGCCTCAGGGTTACTGATTGGGATAAGCTGGTTTTAGGTCACATTATCACATCCCCTGCCAGCCCAATGAGCTGGAGGCAGTGGATTCCCCATCCAACACCTGGAGGCAACAAAGGGATGGGGATGCTTGTGACATCATTGACCTAATATGGTCATATGGCCAAATGAAGACAATTTCATTGTGTTACTATGGCCATTTGGCCATATTAGATCAATGTTGTCATGAGCATTGCAACACCTCTGTATCATTTTACCCTATTTCATGTATATCATTTATCAGAGCTGGATTTATAACACCTGCCCCAAGGTCACTTTGCCTGTGCCACCCCCTTCTACCTCAGTTGACTTGCTAGGATTAGTATCACGCACATTTGGATTTCATAGCCACACAAGGCTCATTATCCTTCTAGTAGTCAGTTCTAGTATTAAAGAAGCCAACTGCTGGCCTAGCTGCTTCCAAGTCTGTCCTAGCTGTACAGGCTTAAAGTTAAAGGCATAGTTGATCTTATGAGTAAAACAGGCAATGTATATAAAGGGCCTTAATATATTACAATGCACTGTGTCTTTTCGAAAAATACAGTGTAATGTAATTAGCGCACCAGCTACTTTTGCACTCTGCCTACTGCTATGTCATTACATGTATTTTTTATATACTGGAAGTATTGTAAGTACCTGAGCTTGATTTGGTACATGTCTCTTACAGTCCTTGTACAGCAGCACTCAGACTGGAGAGAGGTAAGGAGCACAAAGAGCCAACAACAAGGAACATGTTGATAGGAGGAGAGAGCTGACAGAGAGATGAGCTCATTAGTTTGCTGCTTCTACTTTCACTGTCCAGTCATAGACTGGAGGAGGGACAAGACCTGTGCTTAACTGCAGCAGAAAAAAGTCAGTTCTCCTTCCATGCCAGACAGGGCTGTGCTATCTTGCAGAGCTGTGTGAATTGTAGAACTGGTGGAAAGAAATGCAGTTAAAATGGCTCCCGTATATGTGTAGGCAGGTGCAGACCCTTTAAGGATTACTCCTCTTCCTGGTGGAGTAGTGACGTGGGTTTCCCTGATTAAGGGGGGCGGAGCTGGGTCTCAGGGTAGAAGGTGCTGGAGATGTGTCCTGCTAAAATAGAGTGGCCTTGGGGTTTCCCTAAGCTCCCCTCTTCGTGGGGAAAGGCAGCTACTAAACTACTGTAGCTGTACTAACTTCCGGGGGCCACTTTGCTTCAGAAATGTCTAAAGAACTATATGCATGCAGGTTTTGAAGAAATCATTAGAAACCCTGAGTTGGGTACTGTAGTGACAGAATTTGGACTGTATCCTTACATATTTCTGGTTCATGCAAGTAAGGCTACATGAACACTGGAACTGCCATAGATGTTAACTCTACTGGAAGCAGAAAAACGGTAAATGCGGCAAAAATATGTGTAAAAGCAGTACCATGTTTAGTGCTTGGATGTTTATTAATTTCATTGGCCAGAGTACTTGACATTAAAATGAATAAATGCCCAAGCGCTAAATGTGGCTAGTGCCTAGACGTGTTCACATGCGTTTTTGCTGTGTTTGGCGGTTATTGGCTAAAATGTTCCTCTCCTGAATGTGATTTTTCTGCGTACAGTAGAGGGGCATTTAACTGCCCCTAAACTCTGCTGCTCCTAAACATTGGTAAAAGCCTATGTGTACATGGACACATAGGCTTTTACTGAGTTGAGTTCAAGGGCTCTGGCAAAAAAAAAATGCCAAAAGCTCCTAAACTCACATATAGGAGCAGCATTGTGCATGAGGCCTAAAGGTGGTACAGGTGCAAGCCTGGTCAGTGTTAGAGTGGTTGGTGATGGAAAATAAAGGAGTCTGCCGTCTGATGGTCAGAGTGAACCTCCTTATGCAGCAAGCATCAGGTGGCCCAGGCCCACATGTCTCATGGGTCGCGGGTGGTCGGTTGGAATTCTGGAGCTTCTGTCTGTATGTGTGTGAGTACTCTAGGCAGGAAGGGGTTAAATGTGAGGCTATCATGATGTGAAGAAGAGGTCTAGGACTGACATCTGTGCACGTTACAGTATGTGGTTTTGGCTGAACATCAGTGTGATGACCTGAAACCTGAATGTACAGGAGGAGCCCAGCTGCGCATGACGGCCACATGGAAATAAGCTGGGTCCCCTTTTACATATGCATTTTGTCTGTGAGTGTAGCTTTCTGTCTAGAATTCAGTTTTAAAGCAGAACTCCAGCTAACTGGATAAATACACTGTTTTATTACACACTGTACATACTGTAAGCTGTTTTTTTTTTTACTGGCATGTGGGGGTTCATATAAAATGCCAATATAAATATGGATTCAAGGTATTTTTTACCGGTAGTATTTTTAAATAGCCATTCTAATTTACTTGTTTTTACACAAGAAAACCAAATAGGCTTGAGCAAAGGTAAAAGATATACAAATTTTGTTTTTTTATAAACACATCAGTTATTATTCCACAATAGCAGTCTTGATGAGCTTTTCAGAATTTTAGCAATGTGTACTGTGTTTTTCCAGGCTTTTTTGTCACTTGAATTGTTGCCATTCATTGGCATAATACTTCCATATTGTAACATAACATTGGCTACAACAGGGAGCAGTCATTTCAATGGTGCTTGTGTGCATGCCAAATCCCGCTCTACAGCTATGCTTCCCATCCCTTCCGCTATTGTTCCTTATCACCCTCGCCTTCTGCTGGCGTATTTACTTCACAAAACATTGCAGTGGCTTTTGTGGATTGTACATGGCTTTCATTGCCTTTTTCAGATAATTGCACATCAATGTCCAGTGTATTTTCTAGTGTGAGGTAGCATTTCCTTTGTACATTTTCTTTACCTAGCTTTCTTTTTAAAGTGCTATTTTATTGATCAGTTTTAAGACACGTGTACATATTTGTCTATTACTCTTCAAAATCCAATATGATGAAACGCCCAGCCGCTGATCACAGGATACTGAAGGAAGTCTGTATAATTTGGCAACTGTCCTGATGTGTGAAATGAAAAAGCAGTTGAAAGTGCTTTGGTTTTGTCAAAATGTGGTTGTGCTGAGTGAGATCTGGACAGGGCTAAAAGCGAAGCCTTATTTTGTTGAAAGATAAATTCTCTATGCATGAAGGTTACATAGTTTGAAAAAAGACGCAAGTCCATCTAGTTCAACCAATACAAAATAGAAATAGAAATAGAGAACCTCCACATACAGCATTCTATACCCACAGAGTGATAATGCCAACTGGGCACCCCAAAAACTGAGTGAGAGGACACAAGTCAGCCATGACATTTTTTAGAATAAGAAACAGAGCAGCTGTGGCCCCCATTTCGGAACATAGCTATAATCCCTAGAGTGCATCTCCATAGTCGTTTAAGGTGAGTAAACAGTTTGCTACGGGTCTGGACACTTCAAAAGAACTTCAGTATATAACATCAACTATTCTGCTTACCATTATTTAGCAGATAAATAATAAAAAGGATTTGCTAAATCTGTAAATATCTAATTGAATGCCTTATCAGGAGTCTGGAACACTGGAACACCGCAGTATATCAGGGTTGCTTACCATCTCCATGTCTGTTAACAATAAACATTTACAAAGGTCTTTAGCATTTTCCACTGAGTGAATTGTAATTAGCCCATCATAAACCTCATTAACAGAACCTAACATGATACACATCCTATCTTTCTCTAATAGCTGTCATAAAACCTTCAAGACCAAACCTTACACAGCTAACCATCCTAGTTAATTTCTGGTCATAATTAGTTTTGCTGGAGTAGTTAGTGAATACACATTTCTGTCTATCCCTTCCTGGAGAATCAAAACTTCAGTGTATTTCATAACTCCTAAGCTGATAACAGTACAACCAGAATAAGGACACATTTACCTGTATCAATTAATTAGTAGTACTTTAAGCCCAAACACCACTATCCTAGGAGGTACTGGATGCGGATCAGGCCCATTACCTCTCCTAGTTGTCCCATTTCTATTAATTTAAATGGGAATTTCATGCTGGACATTATTTATACAAGTTACCAGAATGCAACCTGTAGGTATTCTAAGATATTAATATATGTATAAAACTGTATTTGAGGGAGGACAGCTACATGGATCGGCCACTCCTTAGACCTTCTGAGGTGTCAGATCTTTTCTGTCTACACCCTCCACAATGACCAGAAAAGAAAGACTGCACAGTAGTCTGGAGTTCCCTTTTTACCATTAAAAAAAAGAACATCAGCCAAGATTTATGAGAGCTACTGATTGATCTAATCCTCATTCACCCGACTCTGCTGAGCTCAGAACCAGGACACTTAAAGTGGTTCTAAAACCTTAAGGTTTTTCACCTTAATGCATTCTATACATTAGTGTGAAAAACCTTCTGTGCTGCAAAATCCCCCCAGTCCCCCCTCTATACTTACCTAAGCCCAATCTGATTCAGATTTGTGTATGAGAGCAGTGGCTCTCACCTTTGTCTCTCTCCTCCCTGAACAGACTGATATCAGTGGGAGCCCTTGGATCCCGCTGTTGTCATCAGATGCTGTACCGAGCGAGCAGGGGCAGGGCCACGCTGCCTGCTCTGTGTCAATAGACGCAGACAGTATGGCTCGGGAGCGAGCATGCACGGGTGCCCCCATGGAAAGTGGCTTTCCATGAGAGCATTTGCTGAAGAGGAGGAGCCTGGAGCGCCAGAAGAAGAGAATCGGGACTGTGTATAAAACCATTGCACAGAGCAGGGAAGTATGACGTTTGTTATGTTAATAAAAAATAAATGAAGCTTTAATCACGCTTTAAGTATTTTCACTTTTAAAACCTTTTTTGTCTTTGTGTTGCGTTATTGTCTCTTTTTCCTTTTTAATACCCTTTTTCTCTAAAGATTTTGATTGCACCGTTTTACCAGCTTACTTAATACACAATATTTTTAAAATTGTAAAATTATCTCTAAAGCTCTAATGCAGAACTTTAAGAATCCCTGTCTCTTTGAAGAGCACTCCTATATGGTAAATCTATATCCAGAGATATAGCCTGTCTGTGGTGACAGTGTGTGCTACAGACGTTTATTTTAAGTCTTAATTGTTATTGCTAATATTGTGAACGTTTGATATTTGCAACAATATTGGGTTAATTTACTAAAGGCAAATAGGCTGTGCACTGCAAGTGCACTGAAAGTGCAGTTGCTCTAGATCTGAGGGGAACATGCAAGGAAAGTTAAAAAAAACAGCATTTTTGCTTGTACATGATTGGATGAAAGAAATCAGAAGAGCTCCGCTTCGGATCTAAAGCAACTGCACTTCCAGTGCATTTACAGCTGCACTTGCGGTGCACTTGCAGAGCACAGCCTATTTGCCTTTAGTAAATCAACCCCAAGATCTGGTGGTAGAGTAAAGGGTTAACTGCTTAGTTACGAAAACCCAATGACAACTGAGTGTGCTGGCACTTGGGTGAAGCTGAGAGTGTCATTGTAGCATATCAGTGACGGGCAGTGTGGGTTTACACAGTTGATCCAGAGGAAGGCAAAAAAACCCTATAAAGCATAGTCCAATGTTCATTTGGTGGGGGAAAGAGAAATCCTTCCTGATCCCCTGATGGCCATTAGATATTCCCTGGATCAACTATATCTGGTGTTATTACCTATAAATATTAATATCCAGTTATACTATGTGCATTTAGGAATGCATCCAGATCTTTTTTTAATCTACTTAGCTTGCCAGAATTATTTCTTGAGTGAGCCTATTTTCTGTTTTCACAGCTCTTACTGTGAAGAAGTCTTTCTGTATGTGGAGGTTAAATCTATTTTCCTCTAGATGGAAAGATTGCCCCCTTGTCCTTTGTAATGAATTAAATGAATATGCATTAGGGTCACTAAATGGTCCACTTATGTATTTATACATGGTGATCATAACCCCCCCCCCCCATAATCATCTCTTTTAAAAGCAATTCAAAGTACCCTTTATTATGTGACTTGTGATGGGATCCTTAAGGGTTTTTTAGGACCATCCCCTCTTCACTCTAGTCCTGACAGCTGACATATCGGCCTCACTTCCCTGTGCACTCTGCATTGGAGGTGGGTAATACTTATTAAAGAAGAAAGTTCCTGAGAGTGTATGCTGCCATTTGACACATAAGAAGGAAACAAAATAACAACATGGAGGTGGATGAAGTGCGGACAAACAAATCACTTTCTTCAGCACCTGACAACTCTGTTGCCCCAGCCACCCTAAAAAAAAAGTCAAGGTTGAACGTGAATGTAGTCACTATTGTAAGCCGACTCATGCTGGCAACAGTAAGAACAAGGTGCACTTATTTTCAGTACTAAAAAACTCTTTCATTGAAACCAAGCAATTGATTGTTGACAAGTAAGATAATGTTTAGTTATGGTCTTTCCCCTTTATAGCAGAAATGACCTCTGGCTTTTCACTACATACAAACAGCATATTTAAATGTAGGAGACAATGGAATGGAGAAGATTGCCAGTATTTACAGTGTGGTGAGTTAGCATAGTGACTATTGAGGAAGAGGAAGGCACTGAAAGTAGGACAGTTGTCACTTATCACATTGGTACCTTTGCTGGGAGAAATGATGACTGTGCAGATGCTATGCCACTGCCATCCACCCGTAACAGTCACTATGACAAAGGTCAGGATGTCCTTGGTCCATATGGCTCACGTGCCCTGAGAGGCCAGCCATTGGAACTGGCCACAAATAGACAAGTTGGGCTGCAGTAGAAGTTTGCTCTTCTCCACTAACCTCTTACGGGACTACCTCTTATCTCTGACACCAACACCAGCATGTGCTGACTAGAGATGAGCGAATCGAAGTATCCGAAGTGGAATTCGAGTCG
This sequence comes from Staurois parvus, assembly GCF_062004578.1. Lineage (NCBI taxonomy): Eukaryota > Metazoa > Chordata > Amphibia > Anura > Ranidae > Staurois > Staurois parvus. The sequence goes on along the minus strand of NW_028318026.1, from coordinate 2,786,262 downwards.
AATATCGGAAAAATTTCGATTCGTGCCGAATCCGAAAAACAGCCTAATTCGGACGCGCGAATCGAAATTTTTCCGAAAATGGCGGCTGACATGTGCGGCGACGGAGCGGGGATGTCGGGGAAGGCGCGCAGACAAGGCGCGCTGCCCCATAATGCATTCCTCAACGACATGTGATCGCATCAGCCAATCAGCAGCCAGCCAGCCAGCACTGTGTAATGGTCGAGGTATATATAGCGGCCATTTTGGAAATCTTCATTTGCCTGCAGTCATTGAACAGAGGCAGACCGCTCTGTACTAGGGACAGGGACAGAGTTAGGGCCACAGAAACGAGAATTGGGGACAGAGAGAAGTTACTTAGGGACAGAGAACCATTACTCAGGGACACAGACTTGTTAATGAGGGCCACAGAATCGTTATTTAGGGACAAAGAAACGCTAGTTAGGGCCACAGAATTCATACTCAGGGACAGACAGAATTTTCACTCAGTGCCAGAGAATTGTTACTTAGGGCCACAGAAACGTTATTAGGGCCACAGAATTTTTACTCAGGGACAGACAGAATTGTTACTGAGTGCCAGAGAATTGTTACTCAGGGACAGACAGAATTGTTACTGAGTGCCAGAGAATTCTTACTCAGGGCCACAGAATTCATACTCAGGGACAGACAGAATTGTTACTCAGGGACAGACAGAATTGTTACTGAGTGCCAGAGAATTGTTACTCAGGGACAGACAGAATTGTTACTGAGTGCCAGAGAATTGTTACTCAGGGACAGACAGAATTGTTACTGAGTGCCAGAGAATTGTTACTCAGGGACAGACAGAATTGTTACTGAGTGCCAGAGAATTGTTACTCGCACAGACACAAAATTGTTACTTGCACAGACACAGAATTGTTACTCGCACAGACGCAGAATTGTTACTCAGGGCCACAGAATTCATACTCAGGGACAGACAGAATTGTTACTGAGTGCCAGAGAATTGTTACTCAGGGACAGACAGAATTGTTACTGAGTGCCAGAGAATTGTTACTCAGGGACAGACAGAATTGTTACTGAGTGCCAGAGAATTGTTACTCAGGGACAGACAGAATTGTTACTGAGTGCCAGAGAATTGTTACTCGCACAGACACAAAATTGTTACTTGCACAGACACAGAATTGTTACTCGCACAGACACAGAATTGTTACTCAGGGCCACAGAATTCATACTCAGGGACAGACAGAATTGTTACTGAGTGCCAGAGAATTGTTACTTAGGGACAGACAGAATTGTTACTGAGTGCCAGAGAATTGTTACTCAGGGACAGACAGAATTGTTACTGAGTGCCAGAGAATTGTTACTCGCACAGACACAAAATTGTTACTTGCACAGACACAGAATTGTTACTCGCACAGACACAGAATTGTTACTCAGGGCCACAGAATTCATACTCAGGGACAGACAGAATTGTTACTGAGTGCCAGAGAATTGTTACTCAGGGACAGACAGAATTGTTACTGAGTGCCAGAGAATTGTTACTCGCACAGACACAAAATTGTTACTTGCACAGACACAGAATTGTTACTCGCACAGACACAGAATTGTTACTCAGGGCCACAGAATTCATACTCAGGGACAGACAGAATTGTTACTGAGTGCCAGAGAATTGTTACTCAGGGACAGACAGAATTGTTACTGAGTGCCAGAGAATTGTTACTCAGGGACAGACAGAATTGTTACTGAGTGCCAGAGAATTGTTACTCGCACAGACACAAAATTGTTACTTGCACAGACACAGAATTGTTACTCGCACAGACACAGAATTGTTACTCAGGGCCACAGAATTCATACTCAGGGACAGACAGAATTGTTACTGAGTGCCAGAGAATTGTTACTCAGGGACAGACAGAATTGTTACTGAGTGCCAGAGAATTGTTACTCAGGGACAGACAGAATTGTTACTGAGTGCCAGAGAATTGTTACTCAGGGACAGACAGAATTGTTACTGAGTGCCAGAGAATTGTTACTCAGGGACAGACAGAATTGTTACTGAGTGCCAGAGAATTGTTACTCGCACAGACACAAAATTGTTACTTGCACAGACACAGAATTGTTACTCGCACAGACACAGAATTGTTACTCGCACAGACACAGAATTGTTACTCAGGGCCACAGAATTCATACTCAGGGACAGACAGAATTGTTACTGAGTGCCAGAGAATTGTTACTCAGGGACACCTAATCGTTGAATTAAATAGTATGTCAGACAACATGCAGAGGAGTGGCAGAGGAGGCAATGTTTTAGGAGCGAGCAGACGTGGCAGCAGAGGAAGGGGTCGAGGCAGCAGTATTCGCAGCCAGAGGCCAGTGCTCCCGGTGTCATCCAGCGGTCGTGTCTCCACCGACAACCCTGCCGTCATTGATTGGTTGGCTCGGTCGTCTTCCTCTTCCCAGGTCACCTCTGACACCTACAGCCAATGGTCGGTGGGTACGTCAGACACAACCGTTAGTTGGCATGGCCCGGGAGCAAGCCCACTGAAATCACGTGTCCTCTACCTGCCCCTGTCCTTTGCTGTTCCCTCACCAAGCGAAGTATCGCATGCTGTGGGCTCAGCCCCACTGTACAGTGAGGAAGAGCTAACAGAGGGCGGTCAGGAACGGGGGGAGACATCGGCCTTTTCAGCAGCCAAGCGAACAAGTACTGGCGAGGAGAGTGGCTCGGTAGCCGGTCTAGAGACAGGTCTGTCTCCTGACCCAGACGCAGCCGAGGGGGCTAGTAGTGAGGCGGAGACCCTACTTGATGATGAGGAGGTTGATCGCACTTGGCAGCCTCGTCGTCATCAGGCAATTTCTTCCGCATCATCAGGAGAAGAGGGTGGCAGCTTGGCAGCGAGCAAAACAGTCGGTGGGTTGCCCAGGAGACAGCAGCAGGGTCGCATCAGTGTCAGTGGAGCCAAACGTCCACGGAGTAGAGCACCAGCTCCACTGCAGCCTACCACCACGGCCAGTAGTGGTGCCGGTGCGCACGGAGGAAGTAGCAGTCAGCCAGTGAAGAGTAGCGGGGGCAAAGTTTCCTACTCGGTGGTGTGGCAATTTTTCCTCAAGCCGCCCGAGGAAGTAAACGTAGCCGTATGTCGACTATGTGGCCAGAAATGCAAGCGTGGCCAGGGGGCCCATGTTGGGACTACAGCGTTGCGTCAGCATATGCAGCGTCACCATTCGGTGGCCTGGGAAAACCGTGATAAACATACGGCGGTTCTGCCTGCCCCAGCCCCCGCTCCATCACCCGCTCCGTTACTTGCTCCGTCACCCGACGTCGTCAATCGCCCTCTATCAGCCAGTCAAGGCTCCAACACCTCTGCTGAGGGGAGTTGTCGCTCGTTGGCATCTTCCGCTCGTTCAGATGCTCCTTCTCCTGCTACTCCTCTTCTCGGATTCCGTCAACAGTCTTTCTTGGAATCCGTATCCAAGAGACAACAGTTTGCGAGCACGCACCCGACGGTGCAAAAGCTGAACGTCCTCCTGTCCAAGTTGCTGGTGCTGCAGTCCCTCCCTTTCCAACTGGTGGACTCAGCACCTTTCCGAGAAATGATGGCTTGTGCCGCGCCGCGGTGGAGAGTGCCAAGCCGTCATTTCTTTGCCCAAAAGGCAGTGCCAGCCCTGCATTCACATGTAGAAGAGATGGTGGGCCAGTCTTTGAGCATGTCGGTCTCTGCCAAAGTGCACGGCAGCGCCGACGTGTGGAGCTGTAACTACGGTCAGGGACAGTACATGTCATTTACGGCCCACTGGGTGAACGTGGTGCCGGCACAGCCGCACCAGCAACTTGGACAGGTCACGACGCTTTTGCCTCCACGTTTGCACGTCCTTGGTCCAGCAAGCATGTCCGCCTCTACCACCTCTTTTTCCGCCGTGTCCTCAGCCGCCACCCCCGTGCCAAGTCCCATTACCCGACCGGCATATCACATGTGCAGGGCGCAACGGTGTCACGCTGTGCTGCACCTGGTATGCCTTGGCGAACGTAGTCACACAGGGGAGGAACTGCTGAGTGTAATGAACAGAGAAATCGACAGATGGCTGTCTCCGCGCAAACTAAAAATCGGAACCATGTTGACTGACAACGGAAAGAACATGGTGTCTGCTCTGCGTCAAGGAAGGTTGTGCCATGCGCCATGCATGGCTCACGTGTTCAATCTGGTTGTCAAGCGGTTCCTAAAATCCACCATCCCACTGCAAGACATCCTTAAAATGTCACGTAAACTGTGCATGCATTTCAGCCATTCCTACACCGCAAAGAACACCCTCATTGAGCTGCAGCGGCAGAACGGAATTCCACAGCATCGCCTGATCTGCGACGTTGCAACAAGGTGGAATTCAACCCTACACATGTTAGACCGCCTTTACGAGCAGCGAAAGGCCATCACCGATTTCCTGATGTTACAAGCGGATAAAGGTACTCCCCTGTGTAACTTAGATGTCAGCCATTGGCAGCTCATGCGTGACACCTGCCGCTTGCTCAGGCCCTTTGAGGAGGCCACGCTATTCGTGAGTCGGCAGGACTATGGGATGAACGACGTCATTCCTCTGTTGCACGTCCTGGAACAAATGCTGTTAACAATGGCTGGTCAGGGTGCGGTAGACGTGGCGCACAGATCTCAACGCCACATGACCCCTGTGGGGGCAGGACAGGAAGAAGAGGAGGAGGTAGAGGAGGACATTTGTGCTCAGGAATTATTGAGTGAAATGGGTGGTTTTTCCACTCAGCGGACAGGAGTGGAGGAGCAGGAGCATCTGGTAGAGGAGGAGGAGGAGGAGACAGAGGACCCAGACGCACCGTGGCAGTATGCTGTGGAGATGGAGGCAGGGAGTCCCTCGCATTCCTTGGCACAAATGGCCCATAGCATGCTCGGTTGCTTGCGTAGCGACAGCCGAATAATAACCATCAGACAGAGGGATGACTTTTGGCTGTCCACCTTGTTGGACCCTCGCTACCGGTCCAAAATGGTGGCCTTTTTCACACCTGCTGAGAGGGAGGCCAAAATTACGTACTATAAAAACCACCTATGTAGTCAGTTGGTCTCTGCCTTTGTGCGCCAACGTCCATCCTCAGACACTGTGGGCCCTGTGCGCTCGCGTTCCGCTGGCATGGCAGCAGGGGAGGGGTGGGGTGGTAGGAGCAGTGGCAGCTCCACCAGCAGCGGCTGCCTCAGTCTGCAGTCGATGATGAGTAGCTTTCTTCACCAGCGCAGTGAGGAAACTACTAACCAGCCGCAGCAGCAGCAGCAGCATCAGGTGGACCTGGAGCAGGAGCTCAAACAACAGGCTTGGGCCTACTTGGACAGCACCCTGCCAACCGAGGTAGACAATCCCCTTGACTACTGGGCAACGAAACTTGACCTTTGGCCCCAACTAGCTGAATTTGCCCTTGAAAGGCTGTCATGCCCGGCCAGTAGCGTGGCATCGGAGCGCGTGTTTAGTGCGGCAGGAGGTATTGTAACTCCGCGGAGGACACGACTGTCCACCCAAAGTGTGGAGAGACTCACGTTTGTGAAAATGAATCAGGCGTGGATTAGTCTGGATTTCAAACCACCAGTTCCTGACACAACTGACTAAATCCGCCATGAATCATGCCTCAAACATGTGCCACTTTCAGGTCTCCTCACACTGCTGGTGTGTTTAATTTTTTGACATAGGGTGCTGGCAGATTACGGGCCTCCTATAGCTGCTGCCAGGCCCCTAATCTGCCATAGGCCCCTATATACCGCCTCCTCATGCTGCTGCTAGGTCCAGAGTCTCTCATGGGTCCCTGTACGGCCTCCCATTGCTGCTGTCTCCATCGCCACACTCTGCTGCCATGTGCCACTTTCAGGTCTCTTCACACTGCTGGTGTGTTTAATTTTTTGACATAGGGTGCAGGCAGATTACGGGCCTCACATAGCTGCTGCCAGGCCCCTAATCTGCCATGGGCCCCTATATACCGCCTCCTCATGCTGCTGCCAAGTCCAGAGTCTCTCATGGGTCCCTGTACGGCCTCCCATTGCTGCTGTCTCCATCGCCACACTCTGCTGCCATGTGCCACTTTCAGGTCTCTTCACACTGCTGGTGTGTTAAATTTTTTGACATAGGGTGCAGGCAGATTACGGGCCTCACATAGCTGCTGCCAGGCCCCTAATCTGCCATGGGCCCCTATATACCGCCTCCTCATGCTGCTGCCAAGTCTAGAGTCTGTCATGGGTCCCTGTACGGCCTCCCATTGCTGCTGTCTCCATCGCCACACTCTGCCATGTGCCACTTTCAGGTCTCTTCACACTGCTGGTGTGTTTAATTTTTTGACATAGGGTGCAGGCAGATTACGGGCCTCACATAGCTGCTGCCAGGCCCCTAATCTGCCATGGGCCCCTATATACCGCCTCCTCATGCTGCTGCCAAGTCCAGAGTCTCTCATGGGTCCCTGTACGGCCTCCCATTGCTGCTGTCTCCATCGCCACACTCTGCTGCCATGTGCCACTTTCAGGTCTCTTCACACTGCTGGTGTGTTAAATTTTTTGACATAGGGTGCAGGCAGATTACGGGCCTCACATAGCTGCTGCCAGGCCCCTAATCTGCCATGGGCCCCTATATACCGCCTCCTCATGCTGCTGCCAAGTCTAGAGTCTCTCATGGGTCCCTGTACGGCCTCCCATTGCTGCTGTCTCCATCGCCACACTCTGCCATGTGCCACTTTCAGGTCTCTTCACACTGCTGGTGTGTTTAATTTTTTGACATAGGGTGCAGGCAGATTACGGGCCTCACATAGCTGCTGCCAGGCCCCTAATCTGCCATGGGCCCCTATATACCGCCTCCTCATGCTGCTGCCAAGTCCAGAGTCTCTCATGGGTCCCTGTACGGCCTCCCATTGCTGCTGTCTCCATCGCCACACTCTGCTGCCATGTGCCACTTTCAGGTCTCTTCACACTGCTGGTGTGTTAAATTTTTTGACATAGGGTGCAGGCAGATTACGGGCCTCACATAGCTGCTGCCAGGCCCCTAATCTGCCATGGGCCCCTATATACCGCCTCCTCATGCTGCTGCCAAGTCTAGAGTCTGTCATGGGTCCCTGTACGGCCTCCCATTGCTGCTGTCTCCATCGCCACACTCTGCTGCCATGTGCCACTTTCAGGTCTCTTCACACTGCTGGTGTGTTTAATTTTTTGACATAGGGTGCAGGCAGATTACGGGCCTCACATAGCTGCTGCCAGGCCCCTAATCTGCCATGGGCCCCTATATACCGCCTCCTCATGCTGCTGCCAAGTCCAGAGTCTCTCATGGGTCCCTGTACGGCCTCCCATTGCTGCTGTCTCCATCGCCACACTCTGCTGCCATGTGCCACTTTCAGGTCTTTTCACACTGCTGGTGTGTTTAATTTTTTGACATAGGGTGCAGGCAGATTACGGGCCTCACATAGCTGCTGCCAGGCCCCTAATCTGCCATGGGCCCCTATATACCGCCTCCTCATGCTGCTGCCAAGTCTAGAGTCTCTCATGGGTCCCTGTACGGCCTCCCATTGCTGCTGTCTCCATCGCCACACTCTGCTGCCATGTGCCACTTTCAGGTCTCTTCACACTGCTGGTGTGTTTAATTTTTTGACATAGGGTGCAGGCAGATTACGGGCCTCACATAGCTGCTGCCAGGCCCCTAATCTGCCATGGGCCCCTATATACCGCCTCCTCATGCTGCTGCCAAGTCCAGAGTCTCTCATGGGTCCCTGTACGGCCTCCCATTGCTGCTGTCTCCATCGCCACACTCTGCTGCCATGTGCCACTTTCAGGTCTCTTCACACTGCTGGTGTGTTAAATTTTTTGACATAGGGTGCAGGCAGATTACGGGCCTCACATAGCTGCTGCCAGGCCCCTAATCTGCCATGGGCCCCTATATACCGCCTCCTCATGCTGCTGCCAAGTCCAGAGTCTCTCATGGGTCCCTGTACGGCCTCCCATTGCTGCTGTCTCCATCGCCACACTCTGCTGCCATGTGCCACTTTCAGGTCTCTTCACACTGCTGGTGTGTTAAATTTTTTGACATAGGGTGCAGGCAGATTACGGGCCTCACATAGCTGCTGCCAGGCCCCTAATCTGCCATGGGCCCCTATATACCGCCTCCTCATGCTGCTGCCAAGTCCAGAGTCTCTCATGGGTCCCTGTACGGCCTCCCATTGCTGCTGTCTCCATCGCCACACTCTGCTGCCATGTGCCACTTTCAGGTCTCTTCACACTGCTGGTGTGTTAAATTTTTTGACATAGGGTGCAGGCAGATTACGGGCCTCACATAGCTGCTGCCAGGCCCCTAATCTGCCATGGGCCCCTATATACCGCCTCCTCATGCTGCTGCCAAGTCTAGAGTCTGTCATGGGTCCCTGTACGGCCTCCCATTGCTGCTGTCTCCATCGCCACACTCTGCCATGTGCCACTTTCAGGTCTCTTCACACTGCTGGTGTGTTTAATTTTTTGACATAGGGTGCAGGCAGATTACGGGCCTCACATAGCTGCTGCCAGGCCCCTAATCTGCCATGGGCCCCTATATACCGCCTCCTCATGCTGCTGCCAAGTCCAGAGTCTCTCATGGGTCCCTGTACGGCCTCCCATTGCTGCTGTCTCCATCGCCACACTCTGCTGCCATGTGCCACTTTCAGGTCTCTTCACACTGCTGGTGTGTTAAATTTTTTGACATAGGGTGCAGGCAGATTACGGGCCTCACATAGCTGCTGCCAGGCCCCTAATCTGCCATGGGCCCCTATATACCGCCTCCTCATGCTGCTGCCAAGTCCAGAGTCTCTCATGGGTCCCTGTACGGCCTCCCATTGCTGCTGTCTCCATCGCCACACTCTGCTGCCATGTGCCACTTTCAGGTCTCTTCACACTGCTGGTGTGTTAAATTTTTTGACATAGGGTGCAGGCAGATTACGGGCCTCACATAGCTGCTGCCAGGCCCCTAATCTGCCATGGGCCCCTATATACCGCCTCCTCATGCTGCTGCCAAGTCTAGAGTCTGTCATGGGTCCCTGTACGGCCTCCCATTGCTGCTGTCTCCATCGCCACACTCTGCCATGTGCCACTTTCAGGTCTCTTCACACTGCTGGTGTGTTTAATTTTTTGACATAGGGTGCAGGCAGATTACGGGCCTCACATAGCTGCTGCCAGGCCCCTAATCTGCCATGGGCCCCTATATACCGCCTCCTCATGCTGCTGCCAAGTCCAGAGTCTCTCATGGGTCCCTGTACGGCCTCCCATTGCTGCTGTCTCCATCGCCACACTCTGCTGCCATGTGCCACTTTCAGGTCTCTTCACACTGCTGGTGTGTTTAATTTTTTGACATAGGGTGCAGGCAGATTACGGGCCTCACATAGCTGCTGCCAGGCCCCTAATCTGCCATGGGCCCCTATATACCGCCTCCTCATGCTGCTGCCAAGTCTAGAGTCTCTCATGGGTCCCTGTACGGCCTCCCATTGCTGCTGTCTCCATCGCCACACTCTGCTGCCATGTGCCACTTTCAGGTCTCTTCACACTGCTGGTGTGTTTAATTTTTTGACATAGGGTGCAGGCAGATTACGGGCCTCACATAGCTGCTGCCAGGCCCCTAATCTGCCATGGGCCCCTATATACCGCCTCCTCATGCTGCTGCCAAGTCCAGAGTCTCTCATGGGTCCCTGTACGGCCTCCCATTGCTGCTGTCTCCATCGCCACACTCTGCTGCCATGTGCCACTTTCAGGTCTCTTCACACTGCTGGTGTGTTAAATTTTTTGACATAGGGTGCAGGCAGATTACGGGCCTCACATAGCTGCTGCCAGGCCCCTAATCTGCCATGGGCCCCTATATACCGCCTCCTCATGCTGCTGCCAAGTCTAGAGTCTCTCATGGGTCCCTGTACGGCCTCCCATTGCTGCTGTCTCCATCGCCACACTCTGCTGCCATGTGCCACTTTCAGGTCTCTTCACACTGCTGGTGTGTTTAATTTTTTGACATAGGGTGCAGGCAGATTACGGGCCTCACATAGCTGCTGCCAGGCCCCTAATCTGCCATGGGCCCCTATATACCGCCTCCTCATGCTGCTGCCAAGTCTAGAGTCTCTCATGGGTCCCTGTACGGCCTCCCATTGCTGCTGTCTCCATCGCCACACTCTGCTGCCATGTGCCACTTTCAGGTCTCTTCACACTGCTGGTGTGTTTAATTTTTTGACATAGGGTGCAGGCAGATTACGGGCCTCACATAGCTGCTGCCAGGCCCCTAATCTGCCATGGGCCCCTATATACCGCCTCCTCATGCTGCTGCCAAGTCTAGAGTCTGTCATGGGTCCCTGTACGGCCTCCCATTGCTGCTGTCTCCATCGCCACACTCTGCCATGTGCCACTTTCAGGTCTCTTCACACTGCTGGTGTGTTTAATTTTTTGACATAGGGTGCAGGCAGATTACGGGCCTCACATAGCTGTTGCCAGGCCCCTAATCTGCCATGGGCCCCTATATACCGCCTCCTCATGCTGCTGCCAAGTCCAGAGTCTCTCATGGGTCCCTGTACGGCCTCCCATTGCTGCTGTCTCCATCGCCACACTCTGCTGCCATGTGCCACTTTCAGGTCTCTTCACACTGCTGGTGTGTTAAATTTTTTGACATAGGGTGCAGGCAGATTACGGGCCTCACATAGCTGCTGCCAGGCCCCTAATCTGCCATGGGCCCCTATATACCGCCTCCTCATGCTGCTGCCAAGTCTAGAGTCTGTCATGGGTCCCTGTACGGCCTCCCATTGCTGCTGTCTCCATCGCCACACTCTGCTGCCATGTGCCACTTTCAGGTCTCTTCACACTGCTGGTGTGTTTAATTTTTTGACATAGGGTGCAGGCAGATTACGGGCCTCACATAGCTGCTGCCAGGCCCCTAATCTGCCATGGGCCCCTATATACCGCCTCCTCATGCTGCTGCCAAGTCCAGAGTCTCTCATGGGTCCCTGTACGGCCTCCCATTGCTGCTGTCTCCATCGCCACACTCTGCTGCCATGTGCCACTTTCAGGTCTCTTCACACTGCTGGTGTGTTAAATTTTTTGACATAGGGTGCAGGCAGATTACGGGCCTCACATAGCTGCTGCCAGGCCCCTAATCTGCCATGGGCCCCTATATACCGCCTCCTCATGCTGCTGCCAAGTCTAGAGTCTCTCATGGGTCCCTGTACGGCCTCCCATTGCTGTTGTCTCCATCGCCACACTCTGCTGCCATGTGCCACTTTCAGGTCTCTTCACACTGCTGGTGTGTTTAATTTTTTGACATAGGGTGCAGGCAGATTACGGGCCTCACATAGCTGCTGCCAGGCCCCTAATCTGCCATGGGCCCCTATATACCGCCTCCTCATGCTGCTGCCAAGTCTAGAGTCTCTCATGGGTCCCTGTACGGCCTCCCATTGCTGCTGTCTCCATCGCCACACTCTGCTGCCATGTGCCACTTTCAGGTCTCTTCACACTGCTGGTGTGTTTAATTTTTTGACATAGGGTGCAGGCAGATTACGGGCCTCACATAGCTGCTGCCAGGCCCCTAATCTGCCATGGGCCCCTATATACCGCCTCCTCATGCTGCTGCCAAGTCCAGAGTCTCTCATGGGTCCCTGTACGGCCTCCCATTGCTGCTGTCTCCATCGCCACACTCTGCTGCCATGTGCCACTTTCAGGTCTCTTCACACTGCTGGTGTGTTAAATTTTTTGACATAGGGTGCTGGCAGATTACGGGCCTCCCATTGCTGCTGCCAGACATGTAATCTGCCATGGGCCCCCGTACCGACTCCTCATGCTGTGACGTTGCAACAAGGTGTAATTCAACCCTACATATGTTAGACCGCCTTTACGAACAGCTAAAGGCCATCACAGATTTCCTGATGTTAAAAGCGGATAAAGGTACTCCCTGTGTAACTTAGATGTCAGCCATTGTCAGCTCATGTGTGACACCTGCGCTTGCTCAGGCCCTTTGAGGAGGCCACGCTATTCGTGAGTCGGCAGGACTATGGGATGAATGAGGTCAAATCGGCCATGGGCCCCCGTACCGCCTGTTCACGCTGATGCTGGTCCCACAGTGTGACCTGGGTCCCTGTACGGCCTCCCATTGCTTCCACTCTGCCATGTACCTCTTTGAAATCTCCTCACACTCCTGCGGTTGTCCATTTTGTCATAGGTTGCTGGCCGATTAGCGGCCTTCCATAGGTGCCGCCAGGCCCCATATCGACCATGGGCCCCCGTACCTCCTGGTCACGCTGCTGCTGAGCCCACAGTGTGACCTGGGTCCCTGTACGGCCTCCCATTGCTTCCACTCTGCCATGTGCCACTTTGAAATCTCCTCACACTCCTGCGGTTGTCCATTTTGTCATAGGTTGCTGGCAGATTACAGGCCTTCCATAGGTGCCACCAAGCCCCATATCGGCCATGGGCCCCCGTACCGCCTGGTCACGCTGCTGCTGGGCCCACAGTGTGACCTGGGTCCCTGTACCGCCTCCCATTGCTCCCACTCTGCCATGTGCCACTTTCAGGTCTCCTCACGCTCCTGCTGGTTTCCATTTTGTCATAGGTTGCTGTATGGCCTCCCATTGCTGCTGCCTCCACCGCCACACTGTGGCTCCAAACACTGGTTTTGGCCCCGTGACTGGCCAAAGGAGTGAAGTGTGCAGTGATTCTAAGATCGACGGCACTCATCTGCATGTCATACTGACAGACAGTATTATTTCTCTTCCCCAGCAGACTCCAAGGGCATTTAAATTAAAGGTACAGTGTTCTGCACTAATATTAAGTCTCTCTGAAGCCTAGAAACACCCTTTTTTAAGTTAAATTCACAGCGAATTTATTCGACTCGAATCGAATATTGTCCACGTATTCGCCGAATCAGTCGAATCGAATTTTTCATTTCTTCGCTCATCTCTAGTGCTGACCATTGACCATTCCCTTTTCTACAGAAATTAAAAAGTCATTTGGTGACATGCCATTTTCCAACAGAAAATGAATAGCAACTTCTTCTCTTACCTATTCCTAGCAGTCAGTATTGTCAGCAACAGTTGCCTGAATAAGCTCATAATTTTACAGTTGTCACCAGAAGAAGTAAGAGTAAACCTTGAGGGGTAAATCACAGATAACACCTGTTTGGATGACTAATGTTTAAGAGGGGAATTCATCTTGTTACATCAGGAAATGAAGAAATATCCCCCAACAGGACACAACAAAATAATAATAAAAGGAGTTTTAACTATTTTCCATTCCACCCAAAACAAAAGTTAAAGTTTTAACTATATACACTTTAAAGTGACAGAGTCTCTTTAGGTTCTGTGCTGGCCGCAAGCAATGTATTGTAAACAACAGAATGTTCAGAAGGGGTGTCTCATCCTTGGTAATACATGAAAATTCACTAGAAGGGATTAAGTTTCCTAGGACCCCGAAAGACCTCTTTAATGTTTAACATATACAGTGGGGATCGAAAGTTTGGGCACCCCAGCTTAAAAATTTGTATTAATGTGCATAAAGAAGCCAAGGAAAGATGGAAAAATCTCCAAAAGGCATCAAATTACAGATTAGACATTCTTATAATATGTGAACAAAAGTTAGATTTTATTTCCATCATTTACACTTTGAAAATAACAGAAAACAAAAAAATGGCGTCTGCAAAAGTTTGGGCACCCTGCAGAATTTATAGCATGCACTGCCCCCTTTGCAAAGCTGAGACATGCCAGTGTCATGGATTGTTCTCAATCATCGTCTGGGAAGACCAGGTGATATCAATCTCAAAGGTTTTAAATGCCCAGACTCATCTGACCTTGCCCCAACAATCAGCACCATGGGTTCTTCTAAGCACTTGTCTAGAAAACTGAAACTGAAAATAGTTGACGCTCACAAAGCTGGAGAAGGCTATAAGAAGATAGCAAAGCATTTTCAGATGTCAATATCCTCTGTTCGGAATGTAATTAAGAAATGGCAGTCATCAGGAACAGTGGAAGTTAACGCAAGATCTGGAAGACCAAGAAAAATATCAGACAGAACAGCTCGCAGGATTGTGAGAAAAACAATTCAAAACTCACGTTTGACTACACGATCCCTCCAGAAAGATCTGGCAGACACTGGAGTTGTGGTACACTATTCCACTATAAAGAGATACTTGTACAAATATGGTCTTCATGGAAGAGTCATCAGAAGAAAACCTCTTCTACGTCCTCACCACAAAAATCATCGTTTGAAATTTGCAAATGAACATATAGACAAGCCTGATGCATTTTGGAAACAAGTTCTGTGGACCGATGAGGTTAAAATTGAAACTTTTTGGCCGGAATGAGCAAAGGTACGTTTGGAGAAGAAGGGGCACAGAATTTAATGAAAAGAACCTCTGTCCAACTGTTAAGCATGGGGTTGGATCAATCATGCTTTGGGGTTGTGTTGCAGCCAGTGGCACAGGGAACATCTCACGAGTAGAAGGAAAAATGGATTCAATAAAATTTCAGCAAATTTTGGATGGTAACTTGATGCCATCTGTGAAAAAGCTGAAGTTAAAGAGGATGGTTTCTACAAATGGATAATGATCCTAAACACACCTCGAAATCCACGGGGGATTACATCAAGAGGCGTAAACTGAAGGTTTTGCCATGGCCTTCACAATCTCCTGACCTCAACATAATTGAAAATCTATGGATGGACCTTAAAAGAGCAGTGCGTGACAGACAGCCCAGAAATCTCAAAGAACTGGAAGACTTTTGTAAGGAAGAATGGGCAAAGATACCTCAAACAAGAATTGAAAGACTCTTGGCTGGCTACAAAAAGCGTTTACAAGCTGTGATACTTGCCAAAGGGGGCAGTACAAGATATTAACTCTGCAGGGTGCCCAAACTTTTGCAGATGCCATTTTTTTGTTTTCTGTTATTTTGAAAGTGTAAATGATGGAAATAAAATCTAACTTTTGTTGACATATTACAAGAATGTCTAATCTGTAATTTGATGCCTTTTGGAGATTTTTCCATCTTTCCTTGGCTTCTTTATGCACATTAATACAAATTTTTAGCTGGGGTGCCCAAACTTTTGATCCCCACTGTATATCTTCCTGTGTAACTCTTGATTTGGAAAGTATTAAAAGATTCAGCATTATCATGAGTGCTTCAATTCAATATTGTGAGAATTAGTAACACATTTGGCTATCAGTGGTTTCCATTCCTGAAAGTCAAAGCATGACTATTTGTGGTGTTTCATGCAGGGAAGATTAAGGACTCTGCAAGTGAACACATAATCTGCGAGTTTTTAGCAGCATGATTAACCAGTTCATTGTCTACAAAGGAAGGTAATCTAGCAAGTATTTGTTGCAAGTATGAGAAGTGCCTTTTCCTTCATCTGTCCTCTAATAGAAGGACTTGTCTTGCATTGATAGCCATTAAAATGTGGTCAGATATGTTTTGTTATGTGCCAAAAAAGCTGTAATTTAAATCCAAGTATAATCCATTGGTTCCGCTGCAAACAAACCAGGTTCTCTTTGGAGAATTCTGTTCACTTTTTTAAAATAAGACATTTAAAAGAATTGTCACTAAATGAAAATGTACCATACCCCCAACTTTAATGGAACTGCACATGAGGGTGTGGTATGTCAAATGTATGGAATACCTTATAGCAACAACTTGGTGGAGAAATATAGTAAGATTTGGAAGTTGTGGCACATTATGGAAAGCTCTTAATGTTCCTTATGTCAACCACCAATCTACCACAGTTTTTGCTCTGACACAAGATGGCAGGGGAAAAATGGCTCCAGTCCCATGAGGAGGTTACCATGTCTCCTCCTCCCTTCTTTTCTCAGTTTTACTCTTTTGCTCTCTTCCTTCCTTATGCAGTTTTTCCTGCATGTCTTCTTGACTCTTCTAACTGATTCTAATCATCAAGCTTGAATTATTGAACACTACTGTAAGTGATTTAGTGATGTGCTCTAGACATGTGCAGAACAAAAACAAAAATTGCAAATTTGCTAATTTCATTTTGTTGCATTTGTAACAAAAATATTTTGTTTCATTTGTTCATTTTCAACCGGATTCAAATTTTTTTCAAAGGATTCGTCGTATTCAAATTGCATCAAAAATATCAAATCAATCCAAATTCATTGTGAAGAATAGTTGGTTCTATTCTATTTGAAATTCAAATTTCAGAAGACTGTTATATTCTTTCAATTTTATTTTATTCTTTTCTATTCTATTTTTTTCTATTATATTCTTTTCTTTTCTATTTTATTCTATTCTATTTTATTTTCTATTATATTCTGTTTTACTCTATTCTTTTCAATTCTATTCTATTCTGTTCTACTCTACTGTGTTCTATTCTTCTTGATTCTATTCTCTTCGAAATTTGAATTTTGCAAGACAGCTATATTTTATACATATAGTCTTCAAAGGAAATCAGCAATAGTCAGCAATATGGCTATATTTTAAATGTGTTTCAAATTTGATTTGATTTTCAAATTTGATTAGAAGTTGGACAAAATTTCATTTCAGCATTTTGCATTAGTTTAAAATCACTACTATTGTCATTCGGATATATCCGAATCTCCGAATAATGATTTTGTCTGAATTTCGATTTGGAACAAAACGAACTGCACATGTCTACTATGCTCAAGTAACAGACAGTAAGTTATTCTGTGCTTTTCATAAGGGAATGTAAACTCTCTACCTATCTATTTTATACTGCTAAGCTACCTTTTAGTGTTCCTAATATATGCTTGAAATGTGTTTAATGTATTAACCCATAATAAGGTCTGCTTATATGTTGTAGCTTATGATTTACGGCTTGTATGCTTGACACTATTGTTCTGAACTTACCGTGAAAACCAATAAATGTCATTAAAAGTAAACAAAAAACCCCTAAATGTATAATTGAAAATATAATCCACTCATATTGATATTTTAGTTATGGGTGGTCCCTAAAGACTGAAGCATCTCACTTGGCTTCTTCAGTATCATTGATGACACATCCCCATGTTCTCTGCTACAGAAGTTACAAACTGAAATTGTAAAGAACCCTGGGCAGTGTTTTGGCAAAAAGGTCTCTCAAACTGTTTTGCTCATTCTGGATTAATTACTAATACACAATGAAGGGAATGTATAAAAACTGGAGCAGATAGAATCTGGTGCAGCTGTTCATGGCAACCAATCAGCTTCTATTTACCTTAGATTGTATGTCCCTTGAGGGTTAGGGACCGATGTGAATGTACAATATATACGCTGCGTAAATTGACAGCGCTATAGAAGTACCTGAAATAAATAAATAAATACAT